>NC_134252.1:8170000-8472500 GCF_965152275.1 Natator depressus
ATAGGGGAGCTGCAGAGCTGAGCTCCATGGTATGCAGACCCCCTGCAACAGCTCCCCAAGTCCTATGCTACTTTGGTTCTGATGTTTCTTGTACCCCACATTGCTGTGGAGAAGGGGGCAGGATTTGCCTCCCCCCCCCAAAAGCAAATGAAATCTATTCTCTACCTCCAGTACTGCCTAGGCCACATCTGATAATTACAGGGGGAAGGATGTTGTGTGTGGTAAACAGGTAAAAACTTTGTTTTCCGTGTTTGGCACTAAGGATTCTGCTGTCCACAGAGGCAGGCAGCCATTTAATGCTCAGTTCAGTGCAGACTGCTACGGAGGAAACACGATGGGAAGTCAACGGGATTTGTGCCTAAAATCCCAAGTGCCTAAGTCACTATTGAAAACGGGATGCAGGCACTTTTGAAATTATCACCCCTGGGTTCAAGTTGGGGGCAATGTGGGAAGGCCTTTCATTGTGAATGAGGCTGTGAATTTTCCCACCCCAATGGATCGGAAAAGTCCTTTTGCTTTAAACAGGATAGAAATCTGTAGGTACCTCTAACAAACACGTAAGCACTCTGCTCATTGTACCCGTCCAGTGTAGGGACACGGATAGTGTAGAATCCCTCATCTTCTTTGTAAGCACACAACACGGTCAAAGAAGCCTCGCGATCCAGACACTTTATTTGCTGGCGATCGGAATCCTTCAGAAACTCGCCTGCAGGGAAATGAAAACTCAGTGGAACTCCACCTGAATGATGCCCTGTTCAGAGGGGCATGTAGCACTTGCACAGAGTGTAAAATGCTAGCAGGACGGGCACTGCAGGGGACCCTGGGCCTATGCTAACACAACACTGCTGCACAGCTAGCAAGGCCCAGATCCTCAAAGAGATTTGATTTCAATGGGAGTTAGGTGCATGAATACCTTTGAGTTGCTGAGCCCAAGTTACTTCTGCCTAGTAGTAGATCTGAGGCATTACAAGCTAAGCTCATTAGCCAGATGAGGAACAAGCTCAAACCCCTGCCTTCTGAGACGCAGTCACACTCTGGCCACATCCTTCTATTTGTTATCCTTTGCTCTTGGTGTACACCAATGCGGGAGGTTTGGGACTAACTTCTACTCAGTGCGGAGGACCCTGAGCCAGAGGAGTAAGTCCATTCACTCTCAGTAAATAGTAAGCATTTGTCCTGAGGGCCACAAGGAGCCATGACACATAGTAACAGTAGCTAGCACTTTTCATGAGCAGATCTCACACTGTCATACAAAGGAGCTTGGTACCCTCATTTTACATATAGGGAAACTGAGGCACAGAGCAGGGAAATGACTTGCCCAAGGTCACCCAACAGGCCAGTGGCAGAGCCAGGCTTAGAATCCGTGCACAAATGTACACCAAGCCAGTGTATTTTGGCTCTATCCCCAAGCTTTGGGAGAGTTCAGATATGGATCTAAACTCTGTGATCCAGGCCCATCTCTAGAACACAGCGCAGTCTGCTGCTTGCACAGCTGATTCTAGCAGGCCTACTTGTAAAACAAAGGCAGTCTTACTGTGTTGCTCCTGGGACAGGTGCAGCCTCCCACAGTTTAAAGGCACAGAGGCAATTCGCATCCTGTCAAAGACCAGTGTCCTTGATTTTGCCTCTCTGTTTGTAACCTACCCTCCTACGGGCTGTCTGGGAGGCCTACATTTTACTTCATTCGCCAGTGTCTCCTCTGGCTTTACAGGAATATAATAGCAACATTTTGCACTTCCACTGTGTAGAACCAAGGTTCCTAACAACTCTTTATAAACATGAATTAATTAAGGCTCATGTCACCCCACGAAGCAGGTCTGTATTCTTATCCTTGTTTTACAGATGAAGAAATGGAGGCTCAAGTTAAGGGACATGCCAGAACTGGGGCAGAACTGGGAACAGAATCCAGGAATCCTGGCATCCAGTTCTCTTCTGCAAGCACTAGACCAGAGCTTATAAGGGGAAAGCAGTCGTATCAAAGAAAGCTATGTGGATATGAATACACACCGTCTCTGAACCAGGTGATATCTCGTTGGTGTTGAAGTAGATCAGAAGAAAAGAAGCAGGAAAGGGTAAAAGGTTCCTTCTCTCTGGAGAATAGGGGCTTCAGTGAAAAGGCAAAATCTGCCTCCTGGCCAATGAGTGATCCTGTGAAACAAGAGCAAAACCATGCAGCCATGATTAAGGCTACAGTTTTGTCACGGAGGTCACGATGGTCACAGAAATCGTGAATTTGAGTCAAACTGAGTGGTGTTGTAACCTAGCGCCCAAACTGAATGGTGTTGTAACCTAGCGCTCAGGGTTGCAGCGCCACTCAGATTTGGTCCTTCTGCCCCTCTGTCTCCTGAGAGGTGGATGAACCAAACCTGAGTGGCGCTGCGACCCCATGTGCCAGTCTCAAAGCCCAGCACGGCCCCAGCTCTGTGGAACAGGAGCTGCTGTTTTGGGGTGAGTGCGGGACTCCTCATTCTGTAATCCCCACCCTGCTTTCAGAACATAAGAATGGCCATACTAAATCAGATCAAAGGTCCATCTAGCCCCATATCCTGTCTTCTGACGGCGGCTAATGCCAGGTGCTTCAGAGGGAATGAACAGAACAGGTCATCATCAAGTGATCCATCCCTTGTTGCCCATTCCCAACTTCTGACAAACAGAGGCTTAGGACACCAGAGTCTTATCCGTTTTTCCCCACACCTCTGCTGTGAAATTTACTAAAAGTTTCCATGCCCAAATCACAGCCCTAGTCACGGTAAAAACAAGAGGCTCCTCGGTTTGTGTCATTATTGTGGTCATTCATCTAGTGCCATAGGTGTGTGTAGTGCTTTTCATAACCATCAGGCTACTGGGAAGAGGTACACCTTGTCTGAACCTGTGCCGGGGGCCTCGGCCCATACATAAAAACTCAGCAACAATAATTTACTCACTTTTGTATATTTCTGAATCGAATCCTGACTCTTTCCCATAATATTCTGTAAAAGAAGGGGGAGGGGATGGGAGGAATAAACACATTTAACAAATTTATGTTTCAGTATTTATCTTCCTCTTAATAATATGCAATGATACTTAACTCTTATGTATTGTATCACTTCTTCGAAATATGGTCCACTACAAACATTAAATATTAGCCTTCAAAACACACCTGGGTGGTGACTTCTTCAAGCAGGAACACTTTCCAATGCAGAGCCTTTTACTAGCTTAACAAACTGATAAAGATCACTTCACCCATAAGTGAAATGCAGCCACCTCTGGGGCAGAGCCTGGCATCTACTCAACACCACATGGCAACACTATGCAACAACACAAGAATGGAAGGGAAGAAGAATATTCTGTTGAAAGTGCTGGGGAGATTTAGGACAGCAGAACATATTAGTTACTGAAGCTGGAATATGGCCTGGACACCGAGGTTAAGCTGCCGTACCACTACAGAAAACGATATGGGATCTTTAATGACCACATATGCCTGGACCTCAGGTTTGTGACTCAACCCAAGGACAGCATGTCCAGAAGTACAGAATGTTCCAAGACATGGGCTCACTACTGGCTCAGAGGGAAAAGTGTCACACACTGAATCACCAGCAGCGCTTACTGCGGCACCTACGTGTTTCTTGGAGGTCTCTCCCATGAAAACAACAATCCTAGCCAAACCTTGCAAACTGCTGGGATCACAGAACAAAGTCTAGTGGCTTTGAGCTTAATGCAACGTAATCCCGCAGCTGAAGGAACTGAAGAATTCCAAAACGATGAAAATGATTGTGTTTCTTAAACCTCTCATCCTAAATAAATGCATATAAGAATTGATCACATTCATTCTTTCTCAGTAGCCAGTACATGGTAATTAAAATGGATGGAAATCAGGAATCTCAGACTGGGACATTCTGATATCTTTTCCAGAAGTGATTTTCTGTTGCTGTGATGAAAGGGAAGGCAGACAAAACTTTGCACTGCTATGGGGAAATCCCACATTCAGAAGTAGCCTCTCACTTGTTGTTTCCATCTGTCCTGGGCCACAATGGATCATGAAGGTGGCACGCTTTGAGCGTGGCATGAGGAGTGGGGAAGGGAAAGCATTGCTTTAAGGGCATACCTGCTGGCCAGGTAGAAAGGATGGCCCTAAATGAATGAAGCCATGTGATAGCATTATACAGTCATAGGCAGAAGATGGTGAATGGGTGGCAATGACTAAAGAGGGGAGTCATGGAGAACATCAAAGGGACATGCTGGGTTCATCAAGGATAACAAAGAACCCCAAAATATCATTGATAGGCAGGGCAGCCCCAGTAACCTAGAGAGCCGTTTGGGCTTGGGACCGCCTAAGACATCAAAGGTATGTCAGGCAATGCAGGGGCCAAGAGAACGACTGCCAATGGCCTGCTTAGTGGGACATGGAGAGCTTCCAGGCCAAGCCCTATGGCTTTGCTTTGGATTCTGTTTTCAGACTGTTAAACACAAATAGCAAAAGGAAGGGGCATGTTACCAGGATGGCATCAGGCAGGGTCAGGGGAGAAGGAACAACGCAGGCCTGCCAACAGCAAATGTAAGAAGCAATATTTGGAAGTGCCAATAGCATAGAGTTCTGCTCCGACCAGAGACTTCATAAAGGAGAATTTGATCTGGTACTAAGTGGTGCTAGGACAGCTGTCTCCTCCAAGGAGGTTTTCTATAATAGATTCATAGATTCCAAGGCCAGAAGGGACCATTGTGATCAGCTAGTCTGACCTCCTGTATAACACGGGCCACAGAACTCCTCCAAAATAATTCCTAGCACAGATCTTTTAGAAAAACATCCAATCCTGATTTAATAATGGTCAGTGACAGAGAATCCCCCCCAACCCTTGGTAAATTGTTCCAATAGTTAGTTACCCTCACTGTTAAAAGTTTACACCTTATTTCCAATCTGAATTTGTCTAGCTTCAGCTTCCAGCCATTGGATTGTGCTATATCTTTCTCTGCTAGACTGAAGACCCCATTATTAAATATTTGTTCCCCATGTAGGTACTTTTAGGCTATGATCAAGTCACCCCTGAACCTTCTCTTTGTTAAATTAAATAAATTGCGCTCCTTCAATCTATCACTACAAGGCAGGTTTTCTAATCCTTTAATTTTTCTCATGGCTCTTCTCTGAACCTTCTCCACATTTTCTGACTGTTGTTTAACATCCTCTTGAGATACTAGTGGAATGGAAAGAGTGATAGAATTGTGGTGTATTGAAAATCGTGTTACAGTTATAAGCTATCACTTTAATTCTCATGGGTTTCAGGGGCTCTGTAGGAAGTGTGCAATCTGGGTTTTTCAGCAGTCAGTCTGCAAAGAACCAGCCTAGAGGAAGGTGCAGTGAGTTGTGCCTCAATCTCTGGAGCAGCCTGCTTTCTCTCTGCTTGTTTTTGGTTCTTGCTTGTTAGTATTCTGGATTTTAAGAAATAAAGTCATATTTAAATTGCAACCTTTTAGACAGAGCATTTTATGTTTTTATCTAATTTTTCTGTTTGTATACTGTGAACATAACAAGAATCATTTGCCTTGTTCTGTTGTCACACCTGTTTTTTTTTTTTCTCACAAGCAGGGTTTGAAAAGAGTGATTGGGAGAGAGAACGAGGACGGGTACTCTGTGACCTTTCTCGTGCATGTTATTCAGACCACGCTACTTCTGCTTCTCTCCTTTGGAAGCAGTGGAAAGTGTATTTTCCAGTGCTGTGTGCTGCTTGTTTTCATGCCACTTCATCTATCAGCACCAGGTCAGTTTCATTCCCCTTGCAGAATTTATTGCCAATTCAGGGCAGTAAATCAAGCCAGTTGGAATGTATCCAATCACTCGCGGAAGGATCTTGTTTCTGCTGTCTTTTCCCAGGATCTACTCATAGTTTTAAGCTCCTGATTCTTAGAGATATATGGCCTGATTTTCCAAGTCACAGAGACACTAAAGTCAATGGGATCTGTGGCTACTCTCACCACCTCTGAAAACCAGGCTAACACAATAAGTCATATAAATACTGCAGTGTGGAATTCCTTCACCATGACAGCCAAACTTTCACTCACACGTTTCCTGCCTGGACTGCCCAATAAATTGTTCTTTATTGCTTTCTTAACTGCAGATAAATGCCACCATCCAATAGACTTTGCACACTGAAGCCCATGTGGTTCCATTGCTTAGCTTTCGGGAGTTCACCTTTGCTCTGTTTGGATGGTGCAATGTACAAGAGTTCTTGGCAGAAAATCATGCTGTTATGTGTGCTTTTGATTTGCATCTCAGTTTGATTTGCACCCCCGGGGGGCGGATGAGAGAACAAACAACATGTGACAGATGGTAGCCACATTGCTTAATGGAAGGGGCTTAGTTACTACAGTGATGAGCCTGCTATAAGAACCCAATAGTATGGAATAGTTGTACACCCCCGAGCTTTTTACATACTTCCTGCATTAGGATAAGAATTATCCAGGCTGGTCCGCCATGCAAACTAAGGGCTGCCATTGTTATTATAAGTAGAGTTGGGTGAATACCAGCAAACTGAAAAATTTGTTAATTCAAAAAAAAAATGGTTTTGGGTCAAACCGAAAACATTTATCCAATTTTTCTGCAAATCAGAAAGTCGAAAAAAAATTAATTTCAAGTTGAATAAAATGTTTCATTTCGGTTCCAAGCACTTTAAAAATGTTTTTGATAGTTTGAATAAAAAAAGCAAAGGAAATTGTGAAACAAAAAGTACTTTTGCACCAAAATATGGAAATGTTTGGATTATTTTAGGGTGTTTTATCACCAAATCAATTTGGTGAAATTGACACAAATTTGCAAAACATTTTGGTGTTGCCAAATCTGCTTTTTTTGCTCCCCCACCCCCACAAAAAGCTTTGTGCATAAAATTTTGCCCGGTTCTAATTATAAGTGAATATCTGTCTGCAACTGGAGTGCATGTGCGTGCGTGCTGATTCTGACTCACATAGGGCACTATTTAACAACAGATTTTAAAGATAGCATAAACAAAACATGAC
The DNA here is from genome assembly GCF_965152275.1 of Natator depressus. Taxonomy (NCBI): domain Eukaryota; kingdom Metazoa; phylum Chordata; order Testudines; family Cheloniidae; genus Natator; species Natator depressus. The sequence continues at coordinate 8,176,985 of NC_134252.1, forward strand.
CCTTAAAATTCTTTGGGCACATTCTGTTCTTGTGAAAGCTGAGTCTACAAAGGAGATCCAGATTTTATCAGTGCACAACATGCAAAGAAAAGGAATGGTGATAACATGGCCGAGGGTGGAGTAGAGAATTTTTTGAATCATATATACTTTTATAAGACCCAGCTTTCTGAGTAATCAACCAAGCTGGCTTTTGCATCTCACATTGCCACAGAAGCTCATCTCTCTCATACCAATAAGACCTTTGAAGCAGTCGGTTCACCTCCTATTCCAGAATGGTATCGGTTCCCATCTCTGTTATTCTATTGCCCATGTCAGTCTCACTGAGCATGTTTAGCTATCCATAGTTCTGTAGGTCTATTCCAGTCCAGGTTTTTATGACAGCATTGTTTTATATATAGATTAGAAATGTCAAGGTCTAAACAATGACCCCATGAGATGCCATTGCATATTCCCTAGAGCTTGGCATAATTTCCCTTTGTAAGTACCAGAACTTTATTTCCAGTTGTTTCCCCATGAATCTGGCTTTAGCTTGGGCAGAATCTTGCTGTATATTTGTCTTGCTATAAAGGAATTCATAAAAAGGGTCCATGCAGCTTATCTTGGGATGACAACAGATACAGAGAGAGGAGAACCCTGAACGCTCTTCTGTTGGGTTACACTCGGCAACGAGAACTGTGTGTTCTGTGAAGCTCTGCCTGGAGAGAGATCTGGGAAAAACAGTGCTCTCAAACTGACATTCAGAAAAAACAACTAGATCCTCCACAGACCTGCTGTGCTTTGAACTGCAGGGCCTGGTAGTATCACTGCAGAAGGGGTCAGCAGCAAGACACAGCACACCTTCACTGCAGTGGTGTTAGTCCACTTCAGGGCTAAATTCTGGGCTGTGTCCAGAAAGGGTCTGAAAGATTTTGGCTAAGTCCAGAGGGGCCACAAGGGACTGAGGCAGAGTAGCCATCTTTGAGGTGTATCTGGGCACGCCCTGAGGGAGAGGGCCTGACAGGCTCTGACAGAAAGGGTGTGAGGGAGAGATTTGGCCTGAGTCCAGTGGCCTGACTGGGAAGCCAGTTCCATAGCGACTGCTGGTGTAGGAAGCACTGATTCTCTGTTGTGGTCTCCAGGGTATTGCACTAAGCTGCTACAAAACAGCATTTCAGCAAATTAAACAAGGGCACCCAGAGAATCGTGGCAGTGGCCCTTGGCTGGATCCTGCCAACAAGAAGTCCCTATGGCCCAGACTGACAGCAGTCTAAAGGGCTGGGGGATGAGAATGGGACCCTGACTGAGAACAGCCAGGAACTTCAGGCTTCCACCCAAAGGCTATTGCAGAGGCAGAAGGGGAAAGAATGGTGACAGTCAGACGTAGGCTAAGCTAGATCCCCGGGTTATAAATACTGGGTTTCATTGTAACATGAGTCCAGCCATTTTGATTTCTGTTTGTTTAAACAGAACACACTCTAGTTAAAATCTTTTTAACTCAACTCCTGACAACAGCAAACACCAGGAGAAGAGCTCTTTCAAAGAAGGGCTGTTGCTGTTAGACCACACAAGCTGACCCTGACCATTTGCATGAAACTCCACTAGACAAACTTCCATGCCTCTAACCAAAGTGATCTCACTCCCTGCTTTGAATAAGAGAGGAAATAAAACCATGAAGAAAAACAGTCTGTAGGTAGAGTGTTATAATAAAGAAAAAGTGTGTATGGAAATAAGCTGCTAGCAACTCTGCTTTGCACATGTTACGACTTAGACTAGGGAGGGATAGGTTAGAGGCAAGTCAAATGATTACGAACTAAGGCTCAGATCCTCAAAGGTATTTTGATTTCACTGGAAGGTAGGAGACCTAAATATCTTTGCGGCTCAGGGCCTAAAATTTTGTGCATAAGAAAAGTTAATCCAATATGGATTTTCTTTCTTAGGTTTGTGGTTAATTTACCAACAACCTTTCTGATGGGTTGGCTATTTGTCTCTGTAATGACAATAGAAATTGTTTTATGGACAGTTTACCATGGAAAACATATTGATTGATGCTTTCTAAATATATTTTTTAAATCCAATTGTTCTTCCCTCCTACCTCTCCCCCCATCACAAAGGCTTAGCTAGGCAACCCACTGCATCCCCCTTGTTCATGTGTATGTGATTAATACAGTAATTTCTTTTAACGAAAACAAATAGAAAAATCCATAAAAAATGTTTAAAAGGAAACTTACTCTGGACAAGCACCGTAGCAAATGAATAGGCCTCACCATATGGATTTTTAACTTCGACACTGTATTCAGCAGAGTCTTCCAAGGAGCATCTGTAAGAAATGGTTTGTTTTTCCTTTTAAGTTTCAGTCTTTGATGCTTCCGCTCGAGGGTTAAATCTGAGCAGTGCATGTCAATAGGGGTTGGTCTTTAAGACCAAAAGTTAAAAGAGAAGTCTTGTTTTTTGCCAAGTCTTTTTTGGAGTGCAGGAGTCGGGCATTATTGACACTTAGAAGTCAAATAATAGAATTATAGAATATCAGGATTGGAAGGGACCTCAGGAGGTCATCTAGTCCAACCCCCTGCTCAATATATTGTTCTTTTGATATACAAGGAATTATGCACATAAGGTGAGATTCTCAGAATAAAGGCCTATGCATCACATTAATTCCACTGAAGACCTGGCCTTATATATATTACACATATATCTTGCAGGCTTTTTGTTTCTGTAGAAAGGTATCAGTCCATCCAGATTTGTACAGTGCCCTGAGTACACTTAATGCCAAAATGATGAGGTATCCCTAATCTACTGTAGGAAACAAAGTAGAGTAATGAGGATCTGCAATAGATCATAGAGATTTTGCATCTACCTCCATTTATACAGGTTCAAACAAAATAAAATAATATTTAAAGCCCAATGAGCTATTAGAAGTGTTGGGTCAACCTCACAATGGGCAGAGATTTGGTCCAGGTAAGTTCCTAGAGCCCTGGAGCAAGGCAGTGGAGAATCAGACTCCAGATGTATTTCCAGTCCTCCTCCAGCCCTCTTTGTTCTACAGAACTGGCCTGGGAATCTCAGCAGACCAGGCCTTGCTGCTAATGAAGAAGAAGCTAATCAGAAGGTCTGTACATTACCTATTGATGTCTAGTGTGAGCATGCCAAACTTGTTCTGGATCCTGTATTTCCCTGCTGGAGCCAGTCGGGGATCAATACGGACTCCATTTTTATACCTAGTTGAATATAAAATGACACACTGTTCAAGAGGGATGTTCTAGTTTAGATGAAAATTAATGGGTGTATTTAACAGCTTGTTTTCAAAGTAACACCATCAGCCACATATATTCATGGGGCACAGCAGAACAGGGGAGTGGACAGCTGGTCACAGCTCTCTGATTCTCTGCCCCAGCACAAGTTAGAGCAGTCTCAGGGCTGCTTTACCTTGTTCCACCTGGCTATGGTCGCCTAGGGACCAAAAAAGCTGGGGATTGCCAGAGTGCATCACTCTCCAACCACTCCACCTGCTCGCTGCTTCCTACCTCATTTGTTTCCCCCCGCCCCCGCTCTGGGGGTTGCAGGAAGGGAGGTATAGGAGCTGGCTTTTTTGGTTCTGACAACTGCAGACATCTGGCTCCCTTTGCACTGCTGGAAAGGTGCAAAAGGACCAGAGTAGGGAAGTTAATCTGCCCCCAAAGCCCATCTGAAACTTTGACAGTAGAAAGAAAAAAAAAAAGGAGTACTTGTGGCACCTTAGAGACTAACCAGTTTATTTGAGCATGAGCTTTCGTGAGCTACAGCTCACTTCATCGGATGCATAGCATATTGTGGAAACTGCAGAAGACATTATATACACACAGAGACCATGGTCTCTGTGTGTATATAATGTCTTCTGCAGTTTCCACAATATGCTATGCATCCGATGAAGTGAGCTGTAGCTCACGAAAGCTCATGCTCAAATAAACTGGTTAGTCTCTAAGGTGCCACAAGTACTCCTTTTCTTTTTTCTTTTTACGAATACAGACTAACACGGCTGTTACTCTGAAATTTGACAGTAGAGGAGATTTTCCCCTAGTAAAGTCATTGAAATTAATGTTTGACTATTTCAGGCATTTTCATTTGAGGACAATCAATTTGACTGTCAAACTGAGCAAGGACCTTGGTGCACAATGTGTGAAATGTTATTCCTGGCCTCCTTGTTGTTTCTGCCCGGCTGTTGTTAGCAGTAACTTCTGCAGACAATCCCAAGAGATCTCAACAACATTTTACATCCTGTGAGTTTGTAACTAAGCAAAGCTCAGTAAACAGAAAAGAGTCACTTCATATTTCTCAAATTTTAGGGGCCAGGGCAGTTTAAGCCCAAGGCACGTACGGTATCCTGACTGTTAGTCCAGCCCTGATGGCGAATGTCCAGTGTGTCCGCACCTGTCTAGTGCATTGGAGAAATAGTCTCGTCGGCTCTAAGATGCTGGCCAATGACTAAGATTCATGAGCACAAGCTGGAGATGGGGGGCTTTAGCACAATGACCACTCTCCAAAGCTAAGTTCTGTATTGGTACGTAGGTGACACTGCTCTGACAGCTGAGATAACTCTGGAGGGAGTGAATCAAAGAGGTCACATTCTGAAAAAGTTTGTATGGAACCGTCTTTAAGAGCAAATGTAAAGCCTGTTCATAAACCTCCCTGAAGCTTGTAACAGGCTAGAGGAATTGAGGCATGTCAGCTTCAGAGTCAGGTCCACCAATGTACAATTCTTCTTGTTTAGTTTGCTTATTTGTGTAACTCTAATAGCTCTAGACGTGGATTGTAAGCTCTTTGCAGCAGGGACTTGTTCTGTGCTTGTACAGCGCCCAGCACAGTGGGACCCTGGTCCATGATTGGGGCTCCTAAGTGCTACTATAATACAAATAAATAATAAAATAACATTGCCTCATTTAGGCATCTCTGGAGTGCTCAGTCCTACACTCTGCATTGGATACAAGGATTTACTACAGTTTATGGGAAGACTATGATGTAAACTAAAAAGGCCATCTCCTCCTTTGAGTAGCAGCCTATTTGTAGAAGTCTCCTGTTCTCTCCCCTCTACCAAACCTCCCCCCCAGGTCAAAATAAAAGCAAGGATGATGTCCAGACCAGAAGGAAGATTAGAAACAACAGCTCCTAAACTGGAACATACTAGGAGTTTCTTGAAATATTTTGTGTCATCCTTTGCTACAAATGGGTAAATAAATAAATAATCCCTGATCAGAGTCAACAGAAGCATCCCGTCTATATAGCAACAACACCCCTGCTTGGAAGAAACATACCTCTTATCATTGCTTACTCTGGAACAGCTGATTTTCTGCCACCATCACACTGTTTTGCTACGTGGACTGTATATATCTGGGCTAAGTCAACAACTAATTTGTCCCACCGGGATAAGATATTTGCTAATGGGCATGAGCCACAGAGTTTTGGATCCAGATTCAGTACTCCCCAGAGTTTGAGGGTGTTGGTCTCTGAGGTTTTGGGCTGGTTTAATCTCTGCCAAAGAACCTAGACTTTTGGGACTTAGCCTGACCACTGTCAAACTTGTTAGAGAGAGATATCATAAATTATTTTAAGAGACTGCAGGAGGGCTTCCTCTAAGTATCAAAATCCGTTTGTGCTGGGGGCTCATTTACTTCTGGTCTGAGGCCAAATCGAAAGCTTTAGGGAGTAGTCTTGTTATTATGTAATACGTTCTAGTACACAACTATAAAGGGCCTCAGAGTCTTCCCTAGCTCGGCTCAGAACTTCTCTGTAACACACTGTGTTTGAGCAGGTGTAGGTGGTGCAGCTGCAGCATGGGAGAAAGGGCGAGACCTTTCCTTCTATTCCAGAGGAGGGAGAAGGAAATATTCTTTCATTTTCTGGTGAGAGCTTCCACATTGAAATCAGAAGAGGGTATAACCAGGTGGGAAGGAGGATCAGAATCAGGCCCTTTTGAAACAAATGAGCATTCCACAACTGCCTGTTTGCAGACACCAGAGTCTGGGGTAACAGGTTTTCCTGCTCCTCTCCAGTGTTCATACATACCTCCTCATATCCAGGCACCTCCAAACTCAGAACCCATACAGAGATACATAGGCAACTGCCCCTGCACATGCACATGCCTGTGTCCTGAGCCTGATATCATTTACACTGGCATTTATCAGGAGTAATTTCATTGAAGTCCCTGGAATTACATATGTAAGCCTCTCTTGCTGCGTGTAGCCCTGTCTCCCTGTAATGGATGAACCATGCTGAGATTCTTATAGCTCAGGCAGTAGATTAGAGGCTCACGCTTTTAGGTCCATAAGTCCTGGGTTCTATCCCCACTGCTGACAACACAGTCAGAGGTGCTGGGTTATACACTGGTGAGAGTTCAATATCAAGCATTCATCAACTGCTGAGACTTCATTTCCAGGATTGTGGTCTCTGGTAAGAGCTGCGTCAGAAAGGCCACAATGGGTGTAGGCAACAGGCCTGAGCTGACATCCATTGGAGCCAAATGGCAAAGCTCCCATTTGCTTTAGCAGTGCAGAATCTGGACCCATACGGGCCTGATGCTCACTTACACTAAGGCCCCTTACATCACTTTGGCATCGGTAAATAAGAGAGGACTGGCTCTTCTGTCTTTACTTTGAGAATGTGAAACATTGGTTAAAAGAAAAGGAGTACTTGTGGCACCTTAGAGACTAACCAATTTATTTGAGCATAAGCTTTCGTGAGCTACAGCTCACTTCATCGGATGCATACTGTGGAAAATACAGAAGATGTTTTTATACACACAAACCATGAAAAAATGGGTGTTTATCACTACAAAAGGTTTTCTCTCCCCCCACCCTACTCTCCTGCTGGTAATAGCTTATCTAAAGTGATCACTCTCCTTACAATGTGTATGATAATCAAGGTGGGCCATTTCCAGCACAAATCCAGGTTTTCTCCCCCCCCCACACACACACACACAAACCCACTCTCCTGTTGGTAATAGCTTATCTAAAGTGATCCATAAACCAGTTGGAGAACACTTCAATCTCTCTGGTCATGCGATTACAGACATGAAAGTTGCGATATTACAACAGAAAAACTTCAAAACCAGACTCCAGCGAGAGACTGCTGAATTGGAATTCATTTGCAAATTGGATACAATTAACTTAGGCTTGAATAAAGACTGGGAGTGGCTAAGTCATTATGCAAGGTAACCTATTTCCCCTTGTTTTTTCCTACCACTCCCCCCCCCACTCCCATTCCTCAGACGTTCTTGTTAAACCCTGGATTTGTGCTGGAAATGGCCCACCTTGATTATCATACACATTGTAAGGAGAGTGATCACTTTAAATAAGCTAATAAGCTATTACCAACAGGAGAGTGGGTTTGTTGGGGAGGGTGGGGAGAAAACTTGGATTTGTGCTGGAAATGGACCACCTTGATTATCATACACATTGTAAGGAGAGTGATCACTTTAGATAAGCTATTACCAGCAGGAGAGTGGGGTGGGGGGAGAGAAAACCTTTTGTAGGGATAAACACCCATTTTTTCATGGTTTGTGTGTATAAAAACATCTTCTGTATTTTCCACAGTATGCATCCGATGAAGAGAGCTGTAGCTCACGAAAACTTATGCTAAAATAAATTGGTTAGTCTCTAAGGTGCCACAAGTACTCCTTTTCTTTTTGCGAATACAGACTAACACGGCTGTTACTCTGAAACCAAACATTGGTTAGTCTCGCGTATAGCCCAGGAGAATTCTCTCCCTGGGGTGGGACTAGGGTTGCCAGGTGTCCGGTTTTCGACCGGAACACCCGGTCAAAAAGGGACCGTGGTGGCTCCAGTCAGCACTGCTGACAGGCTGTCAGAAGTCCGGTTGGCAGCGCAGGCAGGCTCTGTACCTGGCTCTGTGTGACTCCCGGGAAGCTGCCGGCATCTCCGTGGCCAATGGGAGCTGAGGGAGCGGTGCCTGCCGGTGGGTCTTTCTGGAGTCTAGTTTACCCAGAGAGGCCATTAGGATCAAATAAAACCTCCACTGAATTGTCAATATATTTTCCCCCCTGTCATTTGTTGAGTGAATCTGGAGCTGGAGGGAGCAGCCAGTTTGATAGCCCTGGCGGGTTTGGTCTTCTGCTTATGCACAGAATCGACACAGCAGCAGGGCAAGTTCTCCATGCCCCATGTCATCGATATGTGAATCAGCCCTGCCTCAGACAGCTCAGTGGGACAAAAACCACAACCGTTCTCTCTCTCCGGAGCCCATTGGATCCTGCGCTTCTCTGCTGAGACTGCCTATCAGAGGGCAGTTTCTACTGACTGTGCAGATGTTTTCAGACCTGGACACCTTGTTCTGTGGGAGCCGCCCATTTCACAGAGCGTCACCAGACAGTAACAACTCCCAGCCAATCGGGGAGGGTATTTGAAGCACTGACCCAGAAGGGAAAGTGTTTTCTGTATTTTCCGAACACCGTGTTCCCCTTCCCCCCACCCTTTTAGAGCTTTCTAACAAGACACAGCTGCTGCGCTCCTGTTTGCCCCTTAAAGTGCATACATGCTTTGTATCCACAAGGTCAGCTCCAGTCATCGCCCCCAACTCACGCACCAGGTGACCTGTGGTGGAGGGGAAGCCAGAATGGTACATGTAAGCTTCACCCCCATTCTCTCCCAGACTGCATGAACTCTGAGTGGGATCCAGATCAAGGGGGGCCGGCTTGAAAGCAGCTCGATGTACTCCTTCTCCCGCTGGGCCTTCTCTAGAGCCTAGGGCAAGGATTGAATGGACAAGGATAACAGGATTATGTTCTAACGATGCAGGTTCTTTTGAAGAAGAGGCACATGTAAATGGCAACAGCCTTCTCCCATTGCAAAACGGCAGGCTGCTCCCACCCAGCAGAGATCTTGGCTCTGAAGTTGATTGGAGTGGTTGTCAAAACAGAGCTGCACACCACTTTCATAGCTTCACGAGGGTGAAGGTTTCCAACCCCAACACTGGTGGCAGATGCCTTCTGTTAACAAGCTGAGAACAAACTGTCCCAGAAGAGACACTTTCTTGAAGGGGCATGCAACTTCTGAAAGCCTTTCTCCTTGCTGGATTTAGTGACAGTAAAGAAATAAGGGCCCGATTCTCAGCTGGAGTAACTCAGTGTTACTCTGTTCATTCAAAGGGCTGTCACTAAGTTACACCAGCTGAGGATCTTACCCTGGCTCTACTGGAGTGACAGCAGGTGGAGAGAAACCTCAAAGCTGGCTTTTTGGCAGCTACTTAGCCCCTTAATGTTAGAGAACTGTGGGGATCTGTTAACTCCAAAGACAGCTTCACTGGTGGAAATGGCAAGGAAAGACAGGGCTACGTTTTTCACTCCATTACCCACACAGTGATCGCTTTGCCGGAGTGCCTGATATGGATGTGGTGGCTGTATGAATGGTGCTGGCCTCAGCCAGCTTTATAGTATTTTAACCTGGGTGGAATGAAAAGTAGATAGTTTCTGGGGTAGATTTTGAAACACTCATCACTTGTAAGAAAATAGCCAGAAATTCCCCCTCTTAGGACCATGAGGTTACCAGCCTGGATCAGACCCATGGTCCATCTAGCCCAGTGTCCTGTCTCGGACAGTGGCCAGCCCTGGCTGCTTCACAGGAAGGTGTAGGAACCCCTTCGTGACAGATGTTGGTAATCTGCCTCTACATTCGGGTTATGTCTACGCTACAAATTACTTCGGTATAACTTACATCACACAGGGGTGTGAATAATCCACACCTCTGAGCGATGTAGTTATACCGACCTAAGTGCTGGTGTAGACAGTGCTATGTCAGAGGGAGAACTTTTCCCACTAATTTAGCTACTGCCTCTCATGGAGGGAGGAGTTATTAAGCCGACAGGAGAGCTCTCTCCTCTCGGCTTAGAGCGTCTTCACCAGAAACATGGCAGCTGCACTGCTGCAAATGCTGTAGTGTAGACATAAGCTAGGTCTCAGCCTGATCTCCAGTAGCTAGAGATCAACTTAAACCCTGAAGCAAGAGGTTTAATATCCCTTCCACATAATGCTTGCTAGCATTAATTGTTATAACTCTGGATATTCTTGCAATCCCTTTGCGACTCTGACCTTCTTGCGAAAGGCCTTCCGATCAGCCTTCACGCGCAGGAGCCTGCAGTTCCTAATGACTGCCTTCTCCAGCTTTTCCATTTCATTCCCAAACCGGACTCTCTTCTGACCCCGCTTCTCCAGCTCTATGATGGTAGCTTCTCTCCTCAGCTTGAATTCCCTGCAACAGCCAATGTTAATAAAACAGCCACAACTGGTGAAGTCCTTTGTGAGTTTTCATTGCACACACGCCGGGCTAAATCTATGCAGGTCTATAAGGAAGGACACACCGGTACCCACTCAGCAGTGGGCATGGATGGGATATTGCTATCGTAAACACTAGAAGCCAGACAGTGCTGGCATGATGGGTTGTTATACACAATGGCACTAGGAGGATGAGGGTTAAGGGTCGTGTGTAGTGTCCCATAGAAATTCCCTATTGCGGTCTCTGGAGCTGTGGTTCTCTCTGGCTCCCAGACTAACTAAGACTATGCTGCCTAGTCTCCTCTAAGTCCTGGCCTGGAGCAGCCAGCTCTAGGAGCGGCTGCTAACTGCACTGCAGAGTGGGCTCAGGAATAAGGGCACAGCTAGCCTCAAATCCAGTATGTATTTATTCTGCCACCTGCAGCAACAGATTTCCATTAGCAATGAGTGTTTTGTGCTTGAAGACAGCAAGTGACAAGCACCCCGGCCGGGAGCAAAGTGGGTCCAAAATGTTCCGACAGAACAGATTTCCTTCAGAAAATGCTGATTCAATGAAATCAAAAGGTTTCATGGGCACATCCTGACGGTGTCGAATTTTCAGCGGACAATTATTGAAACATTTTGTTTTGAGAAGGCTGAAACATTTAACTTAGATGTTATTGTTTGGACTATTCATATTGTGACATATTGTCTGAGCAGAAATGGTAAAGTCCAAACCAAACATTTTTACCCTATAGCAACAAAACATATCAGAATATTTCGTTTTGTGAAAAAATCTGAAATTTTGACCTTTTGTCTCAATTTGGGCTGCAGCACGGGACAGAAATTGTGTTTTTCAACTAGCTGTGCCCTGGGGGTGCTTTGAGCTTGCCTATTGCATGGTACTTTGCCTAGTAATGACATGGATTCCCTTCCACTGGCTGGATCTGGCAGCGTATATACTGAAGCTTCACATCTTCAGAACCCTTTGCAAACATCCACTGATTAACCCTCATCACCTCTTGGGTGGCTAGTAACTGTTAACCCTATTGTAGAATGGGGAAGCTGAGGCACAGAACAGCTGAGTAACTTCCCCATGGCTATATAGAAAACAAGTCGAATTAGAAGCCAGGAGTTTCTGGCTTCTGGTCTTGAGTCAAGTAGCCCAAGCAGCTGCTCTGGCTCTATCCTGCAGCCCTTGCTTTTCTGACTTTCTGGTATGTTGCTAGGATTTGTCCCATAGTGTTTCCTTTCCAATGAGAACTCTGGAGATAAAGATCCTTTCTCAAACTTACTTTTACTTGCCAGGATGGAAAAATGAATGGGGTGTATAGAGAAACATGAATGCACCAAGAATTTAGGAACCTGAGGCTAGGTCCTGCATCCAGTGGAAGTCACTGAGAGTTTTGCCATTAATCTCACTGAGAGAAGGAATGGGACGCAGGTCTCTTAAAAATTCACCCAGGCATTATGAAAGCTGTACAATGTGTCTCTTGACCCTATGGGTCCATCTCATAGCACTCTGCACCTCCCAACAAGGATCTCCAAATGCTTTTGCATGCATGCATGCATTGATTAATTAGACCTCACATCTCCCCTGGGAGATAGAGGAGGATTGTTATCATCAGTTTTGGGATGGGAAACAGAGGCACGGAGAAGTGAAGTGAAATTGTCTGAGGTCATGCAGTCACTTACAGAGCTGGGGATAGAACCAAACAGCATTGGCTCCCGGGCTCTAACTACAAGACACTATACCATATCCACAAATTGCCTTGCGTGGGTAAATCTATGGTAGTAACATTACAAGGTCTATTATTGGTTCAAATTAAGAATTATTGTGAATCTGTGCATCTTCTAGGTACATGTGATCTAAATCTAGCCCACTCTATACAACCACAGTAGCAATATTCATGTCAGACCTACCATGATATTTCTGAGGTCAAGGCGAGGGCAGCTGCTATGGATAATTCTGAAACGGTGAAAGTCTCTTCTTCCTCACTTCAGGTGGCAGATACAGAAAAATAATTCAGATCATGTTGAATAGACTCATAAAGAAAATGATCCCTGGAACTGTACATGTCCAGCAGCAAGGGTCACATTTCCAAAAGTGCCTGACTTAGGAACCTAAGTCCCATTTTAAAAAGTGACTTAGGCTCCTAAATACCTTTGAGGATCTGGGTCTTAGAAGCCTCATTGGAAGTCAATGAGAATTAGGCTCCTAGGCAACTACGTCACTTTTGGAAATGTTACCTCAGTCTACTTTGCTTGGCCCATTAGACCATCCAACCATAGCCATCTTATGGAAATCACTTTCAGCCATGACCAATCTGGGCTGGATTTACAGCAGTGAATGAGAAGAGAAAGGGCCCTAGGCCCAGCTACTCATAGTTGTTTAGGCCCCTAGCTCCCATTCATTTCAGTGGGAGCTGGGTACTGTAATACCTTTGAGAATCTGGGCACCCATTCCACCAAACTCAAAGCACAAGAGAGTGAAGGACCATGCTTTAGAGTGAGTATATTGAGCTATAATTTGAACACTGAAGATCTATTTCAGTAGCCCCTAAAAGAAAGATCAACAAAGGTATTTGCAATTATTCCTCTTATAGTTTCTCCTTGGACATTTAAAACAGAAATCTGGACCTTTACGGCCTTTCCCCTTATTGTAGGCACACAGGCATAGTATTGTAGTGTCTCTCACATGGGTGAGGCTGTGCAGACACTAATTTCATATTACAGAGCCACTCCTGAGGGCTGGGCTGCACACACTAGTTTATTATTGTAGAGTTGCCTTTTGGGCTGGTGTCCACATATGCAATGGCTTATAATTATAGGGATGGCTTATGAGATCTGGGATCAACAGACAGACTTGTTATTGTAGGGTTGCTCTTAACATCAACTATTCTTCCCATAGAACTCCATCTACTTACTTACTTCATCTACCACTCTCCCATGGGTTGGGATGCAATGTTCATAGATTGGCACACAGCTCTTTAGGGCAGGCAGTAAAGAATCAGTTGCTTATGTGAAACCACAGACCAGGTTAGGCAGCCCAGGACGTAGCTGGGTGTGTTGTATGAATAAGTGAACAAGGCATTCTATTTATTTCACTTATTGATAACCCCTTGACTTACCACCAGTCCCTTGACTTGCCTAGGCCTGGCTGATTCACTTGGACCTGACTCACTTCATCATAAACTCTTTGACTCATCACTAGCCCCTTGACTCACCTGGACCTGAACTTTGCCTTTCTTGTGGTAGAGGTCATCTGCAAGCTGCGTTGGCTCTCCTCCTTTTGCTCCTCCTCACTGCGGTGAAACAGAGTCCGAGTTTCCATGCTGAGCTCTCACAGAGGGATCTTACCTGCCAGAACAGAGTCAAATACACCTTAAGCCCCCCTTCCAAATGGGCTGTCTCTGACACTCCAGGATAACCCTTCATTTGCACGTACAAATAAGCACCTATTAACCTCAGTGAGACCAATCTCAAATCTTTAAGACAGCAACTTATTTTCGGTTCCTAAGCATCCATTTGCTTGCAAATGAGAGATTCCCATTTTAAAAACTGGGGCCAGCATCTGCCTTAAAAACAAAGCAGTGAAAAAAATATTTCTAAAAGATATTCTCTAACTCAAACAGAAGTGCTGGGCTTGATGCAGAAGTTACTGGGTGAGGTTCTCTGGCCTGTGTTATGCAAGAGATCAGAACATCCCTTTCTGGTCTTAACATCTATGAACAATTTTGGTTCCACATCAGTGAAATCAATTCTTGGTGAAAAATGAAAATCTAAGAGCAGAGGGTCCTTCAAGAGTCTTTAAAAGTAACTGGTGTCAGGAGAAGAACAATAAATAGCTAAAATCCAGTCACTACGTTGATTGTTCACGAAGGCCCGACTAAATCAGGGGGGAGTCTTTCCACAGGCTTCCATGGGTGTGGGATCAAGCTCCAAAATAGCATTCAGACACTACAAGGAGGAGCCTGGTATAAAACCTAGATGAGCCAGATAGGGTAGATGAGGTGGGATAAATTAAACTAAAATAGGTTTGATAGACAATCTTAAAACATTGAGGTCAATGTTAGAAAGTCATCAGAGTTTTGGACTGGAATCCATATGCACAAAACTGAAATCTTTTTAAATCCAAGGGCACCTTAAAATGTGCTTTTATCTTAATTTAAAAAACCTAACTTTTTCATATTCATTAACTGTTCTCTGAGAATCACAGTCAGGTGGCGAGTGACATAAGATAAACGGAATGTTGAGACACGAGCCAGGCCATCTGATTGGCCAAGTGGTGTCATCCTTTACACTGAGACTGAGAAGGGTCAGGACAAGGCCATGGCATTGTAAACTCCTCACAGCATGTGTCAGGAGGCTTTTTAAAAAGCAGGGGGCTAGAAGGAGTGGGGAGGAAAGGCAGGTGGGTATGGCATGGTAGAAGAGAAGAAAGCAAAACCTGGCCACCTCCCCTTCTCTAAATGCATCCTGAACCAGCACTGTTGTTCTGTAGCCTTGATCTCTCTGGTAATCCCTCCTATGGGGCGAGATATACCATGAGATCTGTTACTGCAAGGCTGGTGCATAAACCAGCTATATGGAAAAGACACATTTGGGTTGCTGGGAGTCCAAAGATAACTCTCCCTTTATCCCATTGGGCACAGCCTGGGAGCTCATTTAGTTCCCCTATTTCCCCGAAGATGATTACAGAAGTTCTGAGAGAGTCCTGCAGCAATCAAAGGGTTAAGTTTTGTTTTAAAAAAAAAATCTCATCACTCAATAAGACACAGGATTTTCACTAAAGCAGCTGAAGAATCCTCTCGTTTGTTCTCTTTGCTAGAGGTGGAAATGTGGGGGGTGAAAAATGTGGCTATTGGCTCTGGTCCATTTCCTCCCATCAGCTGCCTAAAAAGCTAAGCTATCCCTGCAGCCCCTCCTCCGGGAATGTGCAGTGAGCTGCTTTTAAGTACTGAATAAATGCCTGGGGATTAAATGGCACCAACTTTTAAAAGGGTATCCCTCCCGAGCCCACCCCACCTACAGCCTTTCCAGAAACCCGCTTCATGAAAGCAAACAAGTCCTCCAGAGTAGCCCTGATGTGACTAATACATGAAAGCTAAATCAGTCTGGGTCACATACAAATTACAGGATTCAATGAATGGGTAGGAAAAGACTTTGGCTATAAAAGATTTGGGGTAGATTTTTCAAAAATGCTTAAGTGGATTTAGGAGCCTAAGTCCTATTTTCCAAAATGACTTTGAACTGTAAACACCTGAATCGGAATGCTTTTCAATGAGGCTTAGGATCCTAAATGACTTTTGAAAATAAGATTTAGGCACTTCAGAAAATGTTACCCTTGTTAATAATATTCCTTGAAAACCCATGCAGTTAAACCTGTCACTGGCTCATTTCAATGGAAGGAATTTTTCCCTAGCTATTTTGGTTTGGCTTTTAGTTTATTGCATTTCTAGTCCTAAAACATTATTCAGCCAGGAAGATACAGTTTTGATACAATTATGTTGCATTAGTCTAATTCTTTTATAAGCTGTTTAAATGTTAATGTAAGTAACCTGCTTAAAAATACCCCAGATGAAAACTTATTTGCCATAGGGAACTCAAAATGTCCCAACATGCAAAGTAAACTATAGAATTATCATGTCACTATTCCATCAGTAGAACACAGCTTGAGAAGAGGCTTCCCTAGACAGCAAAGGAAATATAAGGAAAAGAAAATAAGACCAACCTTATTTTTCAGAAAAATGCTTCTATGCTCTTTAAAATATGATCTGAACTATATTTCAGCTGAAAAATAACTACCAGGCATCAGATATGTGTTTCCATGGTCTACACATAAATATTGTTTCATGTTTGCTTTTATTTTACTTCAGTTTTTTTCCTCGATCGTTTTGAATTAACGTTCAATGCTCTGCAACCTAAGGTCTGCTGTAGAGACATAGAGCTTTGTTCTGTTAAAACATAATGCCAGCTGTATTGCAGCCGACTGCTTTCCAGTCCAAAATGCAATGATCTATTTAGAAAAAACTACAAATGAATGGATTCTTGCCGGAAAAACAGTCTCAGAAGGAAAAGACTGGGCCGGGGGCGGGGGGGACACTTAGCAACGCTTTCAGGCAAGAGACACTCAAGAAGCATGAATTATCGCCATGTGCAAGTGCAATGAACGTTTGCAATAGCTGATGCTGTTATAAAAGTCTTATAAGTCTTGTATAAACTGTAGCCTACTTACAGATAAGCCAGATTCACCCAGAGAAGCACCAGAGAGAGTGGCTGTCCTCAAGAAAGATAAAGGACAAAGGACCGTTTCCTTTTCCCTGCTGATGACATTAAGAATGACTGCTCCCAAAAGAATGTGCCCTATGGGTAAGTGCCCACCCTGGAGTTTTAAATATAGCATTGTGCCATAGCATTGCAATGACAATGGGGGAAACTATCCATGGTTTTCTTTACAATGTTTAAACAGGTTGCTGCACTGGCAGCTACTTGCAAAACCTTTTCTAGGTCAAGCAGATTAATGCTATTATCAAAACGGTATTGGGGGGGGAGATGCTGCCAGATCTAAGGGCATGGGAGCATAGCGTTACCCATTGCTGATTTACATTGGGCAGAATTTCACAAAGCCTCTAAAATGAATTGAGAACACTTTAATCTCCCCTCCTGGATCTCCCATGTGTTAGTGGACAGCTGCTGAAACTCAGTTACTTTGACATCTCTTTAGTGAATGCCAGTTCCAGCCAATTTGCATCAAAATCTAATTGGATCAGGAGCTGATGGCAGATCTGTGTTTTGATTGGCTTACAGCTGTCTCCATTTGTGGAATATATTACATAGTTCATTTGTCTGATACTTTTACAGTCACTGGAAAATTGAGGCCTGCCTCATCCAAGTGGATCAGTCTTTCCATCCATTGAATGCCAGTCACCATGGTATCTGAGAGTCTTGTGCAGAGTAGCAGAGCCATCTAACAGAAATGATTGATTTTACTTAAAAGTCTGGCCTGAGTTTCAATAAGGACCAACTGCTGCCACCCCTGCGAGGGACTGGCGATGTGTTCTGTGGTCTCAGATCCTGCTACAGAAAAAGAGATGCAGCTCTGAGAGTGTCTGGCTTAGGGGGCTGCAGGAGCAGATTGTCAATCAAGCGCTTCCCAGCTGAATCCAGTTGCATCCGTGTGGCACTGCTCAAAGCAGCCAGAGTTGTGAATTGGCGGAGCGCTGCTATGTATTGCCATGGCATTCACCAGCCAAGCTTGTGCACAGTACATCCAGAGAACGGAGCTACGGGCATGTCTTTTGAGTAGAGCCTCTCAAAGCGAGATTTGTTATAGGGGTTTCTTCGGACTCTTAACATGAGCCTAGAGCTTTCTGTATTTTACATTTTGAGGTAAGCTCGGTGAATGCTGGTGCTCTTCAGAGGCCAGGCCAGTTCCAGCCATTCAGATCTTGGCTCAGCTGGAAGTCACGTGTTGACTCTCTTCATTTGCAAAGACACAAACGTGCATGAGCAGAAATGTTCTGATCCCATGGAAGTGAATAGCCCTGCTCCGCACCAAGTTGCAGATGCCTTGCAAGTTCTCTCATATAGTTCTCCCACTGTACCCATCTGAGCTGCCCTGAAGCAACACACTCTTGGCCCCTTCTGAGTAAACATGTCCATACTGGGAGGCCAGGATTAAGATCATTAAGCCTATTTTACCGGATCTCCTAGGCCTGCAGAGATGGCAAGTCACAGTGTTTTCCTCTGGGCCATCTCACTCGGCCTGCATCCTCGAAGTTTGGCGCTTTCCAGGTGTTGTCTTTCCCAAGGTGCCGCTGCTTAAATAAAACTGAGTCGAAAATGTCTCCATTTTTCTTCTCTTCAAACGTGACCCCTTGAAAAGATTAAACAAACAAAGAGCATGTAAGAGAGAAGCACCCAACGCTTCATCTCCTGCTCTAGGGACACATTTCAGGTTGCATTGGTGACAATCCATTGTAAGCTATGCCCAGGGTGGCTGGCACAGGGAGTGGCTATGTGACAGCTCCCTAGATATAGCTGAGAAACTAAAGACGTAATGCCTTTTTGTAGGGTTACAGATAGCACCTGCCACGCTGATATCACTAAGACAACTGGCATGACAAGGCTTATCTGTCACTACCATGACATCTGGCTGAGAATAAGTGAGGCCTTTGTTGCAAGGCAACTCCAGCTTTTATTGTCTTCTGAGGCCTAAACCCTCTTATCCCCCAAAGCCAAGGTAAATGCGAAATGATCTCCAGTTAGTGAGGAACAGCTGGCTAGCATGACTTAAAGGCCTTTGGAGCGATGTTGAAACCAGGCTGTTTATCTGGAGCTGGCCTTCAGTGGAATGGAAAAGAGCAGGCTCAAATCATTAGGCCGTTACCACAGCTTTTTCCATCATGGATTTTATAACAACAGCTTCAGTAAAATTAGACAGGTGTAACCACCCCGCCCCTCCCACCCCAGGAGAATGGTTTCAGAGAGAAGACACTTCCCCGTTCAGTTCATAAGGTGACTCACCAGACAAGCATGTATCTCCTGCTGGTTTAGTATTTCAGGGCCCAAAGTACATGATCATGTCCTGGGTAAGCTGTGATCAGAACAGGGGACTGGGAATATCTCTATCAAGAATCCCTTTTATAGGGCTGGATCCAGAGTGTCTTTCCGTTGACCTCAATGGGAATAGATCAGGCCCACGTGCATTACAGTTCAATCCTGTCTCTTCCCTGCCATGAGGGATACAACAGGGAAAGAAAGATGGAACAGTGTTTCAGGGTGCAAGCCTGGGATTTGAGAGACCTGGAGTCCATGCACAGCTCTGCCACAAGCTTCCTATGTGACCCTAGTCAAGTCACTTAGGGCCTGATCCGAACTCAGTGGGAGTTTTCAGTGGGTGATCTCCCGCTAGGCACCTATCTGACACTCTAAACACCTAAATAGCTTTAAAAATCTGGCCCTAAATCTCTCTGTGCCTCAGTTCCCCTTGGTACAATGGGGCTAATAGCACATCCCTGCCTCAGAGAGTGTGGTGAGGATAAATACCTGCAGCAGATAACAAAGGGATTGGAAAGGGCTGTTAAATAAAGTGCACAGGCTGAATTTCTCAACGGCTTCTTTTAAAAGCTGTTGCCGAGATGCCCTGCCCTCCGGCATTGTGCTGTCCCTGCTGATCCCACGTCTTGGGTTTTGTTTCACAACACCAGCCAGTATGACAGCACGGTGGCATTTAATTATTCCCGGAGTAGCATTGCCTGGAATGCTGCTGACATGAGATACCCAGCCTGCAGGCGACGACACTGAAAAAAGAAGCCCACATCACTGGCTTGAGCCGGAGCCGTTGCCAGTGTGGGAGCTGGCTTCACAGAATGTTACTGCTTCCGGCTCAGCCTTTTCCTTGGAAACAACATGTTAACAGGCAGCTGGCATGTTGCAACATCTGCAGCTGTAATTTCCTGGGGGAGAATGTTCTGCTGGCGTCACAGAAGCATGGGATTCATGAACCAGCGCAAACGGCATCATTAAGGAAACAACAGTCCAGATCAACTCAATGGCACCAAATGGTGTCAGCAAAGGCAGCACAATAGAAATGTCTTCTACAGGCTGATAGCCTGCACCTTTGCCGCACTGCTAGACAAGCTCCTGACGACAGCACTTAGCTCAGGAGCAGTTCTAGAGCCAGATGACCCAGAGGCTGACTCATGGTGGGTGATGCGCCTCTCAAGCGAATAGTAGAGAGGGTCAGAAATTTTTCATCTGAATGGTTTTATGACAAAAAATGCTGTTTGCATCCAAGTGTTTCCCCAAAATGCATTGATTTAAATTAAATTTCATTTTAAACACCCTCCCTCCCCACAAAATGAGGCATTTCAATAATGCCAGAAGTTCCATTTCAACACCTTTGGAATTTTTCACAACAAAAGGACTTCTTCAAATGAAATTCATTGTTTTCTAGATAACATTTAACAAAAAAATTAAAAAGAAAAATCAGAAAATTGGAATGAAATGTTTAGTTTTTATCAAAATGAAATGTTTCGATTGACCTGAAATCAAGTTGTTGGTTTTATTTATTTTTTTAATCTCATTACATGGAAAATTTTGAACTTTTTGTTTTCAAACAACAACAAAAATTCTTGAACTTGCGGAACTTCCCACTAAATGGAAAATCCAGTTCCTACCCACCTCTAGTGACAAACTCCTAAAAAACTTGGCCTTAATGACAGCCTGGCCCATCAGGCACCCCAACACTGTTGTGTCTGCTATTGCATCTGCCCCCATCTCCCTGGGCTGTGACTGCTATTTTTCTTCCCATCCAAATAGAACTTTTTGGGGTGCAGGGTGGAGTAGGGGGAGAACCTTTGCTGGTGCTGCTAGTAAAAGAAACATTCAATCCATTTCTTGTTCCCTTTGCTGCTCCCCTTTGCATGTAATCACCGCTATCCTATCTCTCCAGTCTCCCCGCCCCAATCTTCCCTCTGGATGCAGCACAGACCAGTAGGGCAATTCTGGGCTTTTCTCATTTGAATCGTTGACATGCACTATGGACCGTGTAGCACGAACCACTGATGGGGACGTTAGCTTTTTCCCCACACAACAACTTCGTTCTGGGGCAAATCTTGGGGCCTTTACTCAGGCAAAATTCCCGTGGAATTCAGTGAGATGTGTGCTAGAGTGAGAACTAAGGACAGAACTCTTCCTCAGGATTGTAGGATCTGGCCCTTTAAGAAGCTCATCGCCACCACCAGAATTGCAATTTGCCTATTACAATGCTTTGTGCCAACATGTGGCTTCCACGCTACATGTGAGCTCATGCTAGGCAGGACCCCTCCTTTTCCCAGTTCCCTTGTTGCCAGCATAACCACGGCTAAGCCCTAGGGTTAGAGTCAAATTGCAAAACCACACTATGGCAAATGGAATGTAACCTTTGACCTCATTTCCCTCTGGGCTGAAAAAACATGTCAAACTGCCCCCCGTGTTTTGAATAACTCATCTCCCTGCCGCGCTCATCAACTGAACCCTCCCCACACCACCCAGAAAAGGGCTTTGCTTATTTCTACAGAAACATCCCATTTCTCCCTTAAAACTGACAGCATCATACGCTCAAATGACTTTCCCTCCACACCTGTTCCAAATCACAGGCCGAGCTTGCTCTTCTCCCCGTTCCAAAATAATTACCCACTTGGTTGGTGCTTTAGACAATAAAGCCCACCTGTGTCCTACGCTGCGTGCGTTAGCAGCTGCTCAGTTTACTGCTGGAAAAGAAACAGATCTGGGGCATCAGCTGCAGATTGCCTTATATTGTTACTCTACAGGAATTTCCCCCTCAGTTTAGGTTAGTGCTGGAGAAAAGATGCTGAAGAGAAGTCCCTGGAGACAGATTTTGTTTAGCAACAGAAGAGATACAACAGTATATGCTTCCCTCTCCCTGCCCTGCTAATGTCCCTTACACTCGACCCAGGCCTGGTCTACACAACCGGGTTAGGGCACTGTAAGCTGCCTCCTGTCGACCTTGTTGTGGAAGTCTCTTCACTGTGTAAGTGCCTCTGTAAGCTGATAGTAACACCGCCTCCTCGAGCGGCGCAGAGTCACCGTCACTGTAAGTAGGTCGACGCAGTGTCAGTGTAGACACTGATGGGTTACTCACATCGCCTGTTGCTGGCTTTCAGGAGCCATCCCACAATGCCCCACACGGTCAATGCATTTGACAGAAGCGCTCCTGGTGAGGACGCGCACCGCCGCCATGAGCCAAGTGCGCGCACACACCTGCGATGTAGTAACTGCACTGGTTGCACGCAGATGTAAGTTTAGTCGACGTAATTTTGTAGTGTAGACATGGCCCCAGGGTGGCTCCTCCCCATGGCATTTAAGGCAAGGGATGTACACCACAGGCCCAGCCCTCCTCCTGCCCTCTCTTCTCCATCCTGCAGCTGGGCTCTGCTGAGCTTCCCTATCCCCCCTCAGAGAATAGCATGGGGACTCCATTGGCACTCGGTTCTTGTTCAGTGGGGAAAAAATCTGTTGGCTCCAGGGAATAAAAGAACCAAGTGGAAACTGAGCAAGCACTCAGGGTTTGGTCAGGGACCATGCTGAACTATTGAAAAAGATAAAGGAGGATGGTTTCGTTGCCCTGTTGGCACTGAAGAGCACAGTGGACAAAGGGGAATTCGGTTTCACTTTATTGCTCATGTCTGAAGCTTATGACCATAAATTCACTTGAGGCTGTAAGGAACCATAGCTGCAAAGCAAAGCAAACATTCCATTCCAGGGAGCAGCCTCTGGCTTTGTAAGGATCGTGAACCCAGAAGCAGAGTGAGTAACTAGCTGATTCTTTTACAGAGATGGCACTTAGTCATATGCCATTGCGTGCATGGCCCAATGCAACTCAGGAGAGAATCAGAGTAATCAGAGATAAGAAACTTTTATTATAGGAAATATACATACAGCCTCCCCTCACACCGCCAATGCAGGGTTCTCGCTGCCTCATCCGCTTCCCAGCTCAGCCAATCTGAAAACATCCCTTTTCTCCCTTGCCTCTAAATCCTCTTTCCCTCTACTCTTATTTATTGAAGTCT
Source organism: Natator depressus (assembly GCF_965152275.1). NCBI lineage: Eukaryota > Metazoa > Chordata > Testudines > Cheloniidae > Natator > Natator depressus. The sequence continues at coordinate 8,199,776 of NC_134252.1, forward strand.
GTAAAGCTTTGGGCAATGTGCTTTTTACGGCAAATACTAGCCAAATTAAGCTTCTCCTGTATATTACTGATCCCTTAAGTATATCTCCTAGGGCTTTGTCCATGCCAGTTTCAAATGATGGGGCTTTCACTCCCCTTTCCCTTGGGAAATGACTCTCTCTCGACCTCACACTCAGGAAGCATTTGATGGGCTGGTACCAGAACTGTAAGAAAGAGGAGTTTGGCTTAAGTAGCAGGTTCCAAAGAAAGGGCCAAATTCTGAAGAGTAGCCTGGAAGCAGGTGTAATGGATCTCTCACCAGGCACACGCACATCCTTATATGCCTGTATACTTCCTGAGAGCATCTTTGTGCTACCTATTACGAGTAAGAACGGGGTTAATTTTTGCACAGATGGCTGTGCATAGAGATGTGACTGGGTCAGAACATCTGGACCACCCCCCTGAATACCAAGTCACACCCCAGCAAAGCCCTCACTGGCCCCTGTCATGGAAGCCCTGAGTAGTAGCCTGTCTGTGAGAGGGTCAGTTTTCACCCTGTCTGCCCAGCACTGGCTGCAGGTGTACTGAAATGCCCCTGTGAAATTGGATCCTGACGGTTGTGGCTATGACCCCACTGCCTGACGTGTTCATCTTGAACCAGCAGCAAATCCGAGTCACTAGATTGTAATAGCTGCTTATGGGGGTGGTGTTGGGGGTGGGGGGTGGTGTCAGTACAAATCACTTCCGGCCATTTGTGTTGGAAGAAAAATCTGTCACACTCAGAGATGCTAATAAAAGGGTCAGAGAACGGGACGTCGCACTTGTAACATTTCCAGAGTGTTGAACGACACCAAACATTTTAAATGACAGATTCTCAGCTCATCTTCCCACCCCACATAGTAGCATGGGAGTGTCTCTCTTGCCCCACATTGCCTTTAAAGCTTTAGGGTACTTTGTGCTCCCTATTCCATCACTCCCAAGCCTCATTCAACAGCCTTCCTTATAGGGCTCAGGAATAGGAATGTTTATAGATTTTGAGGACACATGGGTGCACTTGGAGAATTTTACCTTTAGCTACCTTGGGAAGTGAATGGGTTAGGACATGGACCCAAGTAATCAATTTGAATAAATAACCTTGTATGTAGGTACCTTCTAATTCAAAAGATCCCAACTCACTGTATAGACAATGGGCCAGAGTCTGAAGACTTGACTCAGACCTTATCTCAGGCCAAACTCTTATTGACTCCAATGGGAGTTTAGAGTGAACGAGGGATGTATAAAAATGGAGTAGGGCCACCAGTTGTTGGCCATAAAACATACAGTACCAGCTGCCTCTGGAATGCAGGGAACCAGCTGGCCAGCCTGCCCAGGGCACATTGCTCATCAGTGGGGAGAGAAGAAATTTTTAGTTATGGAAACTGGGGCATATCCCTAATGACTCCCACAAAAAGTTCCAAGGGCCCTTTGAGCCTCCACGCAAAGCAGACAGAACTATGACTCGTGCTAAAGCCACAGATGCAGGTTCACTGCCTGGAACTCCATTTAGTTCCCTGAAGTGCACACAGGGTTGAGCTCGCTCTGCCATGATTTGAACCCCTGGTTGCAGAGAGTTTCCAGCAGAGGCTTAGAGCACTCAGGCTGCCTCTTTAGCAGTATAGAGCTGTAACTATTGGGTGTAGAAAATAAGCAGCTAGCTTATGTAACGGAGGAAGGAAGGCCTTGCCTTGCTATGAAAATGAATGGTCATAATTCACTTGCTACAGAGAATGAGGGATGAAACCTGGACTCACGCAAAAAATGTTTGCAACATACAGGGGAAATACAATTGTAGCATATTACTGTAACCCGCTCCAGTTTATAAAATTATTAACAGGTTCCCTGGCTCCATTGCCAGAAGTGGAAGTGAACACAACAGGAAAAAGCCACTGAATGATGAAATGATGGAACTGTGATAAAGAACTTGGGTTGGATTGTTCGTGAACCAATCCAATTAGCTTTCTTTCCAAATAAATATTTACCTAAAAACATCAATAGAAACATTTAAAACAAGCCAGTGAATTGGCAGCTATTGCCTTCGTTATGATGCTTCATCTCTTTATTAGTCGCCCTTATTCATTCCTCATTTAAGACAGAGATATTAAAAATGGAAAAGACACATCTGTTATTCCTCCTATAAGCCCAGGGGAGGAGGAGGAGTCAGGTATTCAGTGGATATTACAGTTGGTCTTAGCCAAAAGCCAAAGGGAAAAGAGTGTAACTTGAACTGACCCTTTTTTTCCGGTGACATTGCAAACTGACTCTCCTGTCAATCAACTTTATTCAGAATCTCTGACAGATTTCGGCTGACCACTGATGCACAACCAACGAATGCGCAATGAGACTCCAGGCCCAGCCTGTAGTCTTCTTGCTTTAAACAAAATCTGCTTAAAAATACTATTATCATCTGGGAAATGACCATTCATGAGAGCCTCTCCAAATGAGATTTGTTTCTTGCTGTGACTTCATCCGGAGCTGAACTTCCCCAAAGTTTAGATCTGAGATTTTGGTGAAAAGAAACAGGCGTCAGCTACGAAATCTGGGTCCTGCCCCAAACTGACCCAAATTTTATGGGGGTTGAATCTGGCAGGTGAGCTTGGGCTCCCTCTCTAGTTTTAAAATAGGCCAACTTTTAGGTGTAATCAATTTGACAACATCCAAGAATCAAAGAGCTAGGTATTATTAAAGTGCAAAGATAACATAGCTTTTCTGGAAGCAGTGCAGTTAGTAAAGGCACTCATGCCCGTGACAATGTAGGGCCAGATTCTAACACTCTTATGCATGTTGATTAGTACCTTACTCAGAGAGTAGTTCCATTTATTTCAGTGAGGACGCTTGCCCAGTAGGGCACTCTTTAATGTGAGTAAAGGTTGGCAGAATCCAGCCCTTAAGAATCATTCAATGCTGTGCTAACACATCAGTGTGTTTTCATCCTGGCCATGCTCTCACTGTACCTTTAAATCCAAGTCTCTGAACAACATAGTCAAAAGCATGTCATTGTCCTGGATGGAGCCAGAGGCATGGGGTGCAAAGGTGTTTAGTTCTAGGCAGCCTGGCTCCCTTGCTGCCGATAACACCTCTGTTGTTTGAAAGTCCGGAGGCTTCAGTTTGTTTTCAGGATATGACAATGAATCTAATGACATCAACTGGCCTGTGCTGCATTCCCCGGGGAGGTCATCACAGGTACAGACTGACTTTAGTAAGGGGGAGGATGATGACGGAGAATGCCCATCCTCTGAGACAGAGTTTGTGTCAACTGTCAGCAAGGACAGCAATGGCAGCAACCCTGCCATCTGCCGTCTGTAGTTTCCACCTTCCTGCAGCAGAGAGAGTGACTGCTGGGGCATGTGCAGCTTAGCTTCCTCACAGTCTGTCTGGAGCATCAACTGCTGCATTGGCCCCATGGAGAACGCCACTCCTGTCATGTCAGTGTCACTGCTTTCCCATAATTCTCTCTCTACCAGCTTCGGCCTCTGCTCCTTGTAGTTCTCATCACAGTACCTTTCGCCTGGTGTCTTGGTTTTAAGTTTGCCAATGACAAACCTTTCAGGAGAAACATCCTGCAGCATCTGGTCTGACTGAGAATTCCTCCTGTTGATGCATCTTGGACTTTCGATGCACACTCCATATGTCAAGGCCAGAGGTTTCTTGTTCAGCGTGCATGGTAGATTTTCCTGGGCTATTTGAGGAGTGTATGCAGAAGGAAAACCATTTGCTTGGTTGACTGACTGAATGATGGGCTGAAATGCCAACACATTGGCCTGTTGTTGATAGGCAGTTATTGGCAAAGGGAATAAAGACGTCTGCTGCAGCATGTTAATCGGCATTAACTGCACATCTGGGGTGTACGGAACAGGTTTGGATAAATCATTAATGGGGCTTATAATATGCTCCACTGTTAGCATGAGGGGCTGGAAGGCTGAAATCCCTCTGAAGTCCTGTCGTGGTAGAAAGACAAACGTTAGTAGCAATGAAGTTGTGAGTTTTCAAAGTTTATTTTATATTATTGCAAAATCCCTTTGGGAAACTCTGCATAGGAGCTTGCAATCCGCCATACTGGATCTGATCCACTGACCCAGCTGATCTGTGTCTTCCAGTGTTCCTTCAAAGGAAGGCAAACACCCCTCCTCTGCACCAGACCAATTGTGCAGTCCTGCATATGAGGGAACAAACTCCTTCTTGCCCTCTGCTATATTTGGCTCACACTCTGCTGCATGGAAATGGATTGCCCTTAGCTTAGCACGCAGAGCTCCCAATACTGTTAATGGCCATTCAAGTGGAGGGATAAACATGTAGGCCAAGGTTTTCAGAAGTGACGAGTGATTTTGGATGTCTCTATTTTTGGGTGCCCAGCTTGACGTGCCTTAATGGAGGTCTGATTTTAGAAAGTGCTGAGCATCCATCTTCTAAAAATCAAGTCCCTCTAAGTTATTGCCAGTTGGGCACCCAAGAATGGAGGCACCCAGAATCACTAGTCACTTTTGAAAACTTAGACTGTAAAGAATAATAAAAGTGTTGCTTTTGGGGTTCACAATTTTGAAACCGTCCAGCAGATCATCACCTCAAAGTCAGCCCTTCTCCAAGGAGAATAAACCCAGCTTCCTTAACCTTTCTTAACAAAGTCTTCAGACCTGACATCACCTGTGTTGCCCTACTCTGAAACTCGCCCTAACAATCTTTGCTGAGCTAGAATGGCCAGGCTGCATTACCAAAGGAGAGCTACACATGCCTCACACAATTACCTCTTCTGTACAGTTATCTGCCACAACTAGTCATGCTAGAATTCTGTTTTTGGTGGGATAAGTCTCATGGCTGGAATATTGGTGTAGAGGGGTGTATGTTGTTGGGGAAGGGAAGGCAGGATAAAAAGGGAGGAGATACATCAAGAATATATGCTCTCATTCTGAGGTCCAGAAGGTCTGGACCAGTTGAAAGTGTCTGGGTAAAGACAAAAGGGGTAAAACAATAGGGGTGATGTTATGGTAGGTGTCTACTCTAGACCACCAAATCAGGAAGAGGAGGTGGATGAGGCATTTCTAGGACAAATAACAGAACTATCCAAAACACAAGACCTGATAGTCATGGGGGACTTTAACTACCCAGACATCTGCTGAAAAAGTAATATGGCAAAACACAACATTTCTAAAAAGGTCTTGGACTGTACAGGGGAGAACTTTTCATTTCAGAAAATGGAGGAAGTAACCAGAAGGACAGCCACATTAGACTTGATTCTGACCAAGAGGGAGGAATTGGTAGAACATCTGAAGGTGGAAGGCAATGTGTGTGAAAGGAATCGTGAAATGATAGATTTCATGACTCTATGGAGAGGAGAGACAGAGCAGCAGAACAAGGACAATGGGACTTCAAAGTAAACTTTAAACAATATCTAAGGGGAAAAGGAGTTCAGGACAGCTGGCAGTTTCTCAAGGAGATAATATTAAAGGCACAACTACAAGCTATCCTGATGAAAAGGAAAGACAGGAAGAATAGTAAGAGGCCAGTATGGATCCATCAGGAGCTGTTTAATGACCTGAAAATCAAAAAAGGAATCCTACAAAAAGTGGAAACATGGATGAATAGCTAAGGAGGAGTTACAAAAGAAGAGCACAAGCATGTAGGGACAAAATCAGAACGGCTAAGGCACAAAATGAATTACACCCTACCAAGGGACATAAAAGGCAATAAGAAGCAGGTCTTTAAATACATTAGGCACAAGAAAAAGATGAAGAGAAATGTAGGTCCTCTATTTAGCGAGGAAGGAGAGCTAATAACTGATGACATCAAGAAGGCTGAGGTGTTTAATGCCTATTTTGCTTCGTGCTTTACTATAAAATTAATGGTGCCCAGATAACTCAACACAATTAATGCTAACAAGGCAGAAGGAACACAAGCCAAATTAGGTAAAGAACAGGTTAAAGAATATTTAGATAAGTTGGATGTATTCAAGTCAATAGGATCTAATGAAATTCATCCTTGGATATTTAAGGAACAAGTTGAAACAATCTTAGAACTGGTAGCAATTATCTTTGAGAACTTCCGGAGGATGGGCGAGGTCCCAGAGGGATGGAGAAGGACAAACACAGTACCTCTCTTTAAAAAAGGGAACAAAGAGGACCAGGTGAATTATACATCAGTCAGCCTAACTTCAGTACCTGGAAAGATACTGGAACAAATTATCAATCAATCAATTTGTAAGCACCTGGAGGATAATAGTGTTATGAGGAATAGCCAGCATGGATTTGTTAAGAACAAATCATGCCAAACCAGTCTAATTTCCTTCGTTGACAGGGTTACTGGCCTAGTGGATGGGGGAAAGCAGTAGATGTCATATATCTTGATTTTAGTGAGGCTTTTGACACAGTCCCACATGACAGTCTCATAAGCAAATTAGGGAAATGCAGTCTAGATGAAATTACTATACCGTAGGTGCATAACTAGTTGGAAGATGGTACTCAAAGGAGTCATACATGGTGCTCTGTCAAACTGGGACAGCGGAGAGGGTCAATCCGGGTCCAGTATTGTTAAAATATTTTCATTAATAACTTGGATAATGGAGTGCAAAGTACCACATTGAGGAAGGTAAAATTAAACGGACAGTTATAAAATGGGGAATGGCTAGGTAGTGGTTCTGCTGAGAAGGATCTGGGGGTTCGAGAGGATCACAAATTCAATCTGACTCAACAGTGTGATGCAGTTGCAAAAAGGACTAATATTCTGAGGCGTATTAACAGGAGTGTTGTATGGAAGACACTGAAGATAACTGTCCCATTCTACTCAGGACTGGTGAGACCTCAGCTGGAATACTGTACCCAGTTCTGAGTGCCACACTTCAGGAAAAATGTGGACAAACTGGAGAGAGTCCAGAGGAAAGCAGCAAAAATAATAAAAGGTTTGGGAAATCTGACCTACCAGGAAAGGTTAAAAAAAAACCTGGGCATATTTAGTCTTGAGAAAAGAAGATAGAGGGAGGACCTGATAACAGTGTTAAAATATGTTAAGGCCTGTTACAGAGAGCCCGGTGATCAACTGTTCTCCATGTCCACTGAAGGCAAGACAAGAAGTAATGGGCTTAAATCTGCAGCAAAGGAGATTTAGGTTAGATATTAAGAAACTCTTTCTAACTCTACGGGTAGATAAGCTCTGGAATAGGCTTCCAAGTGAGTTTGTGGAATCTCCATCATTGAAGGGTTTTAAGAACAGGTTAGACAAACACCTGTCAGGGATGGTCTAGGTTTACTTGGTCCTGCCTCAAGCACTGGGGGTTGGACTTGACTTCTCAAGGTCTCTTCCAGCTCTACCTTGCTATAATTCTGTGATCCTATTCAAATGGATTCACATTCTCCCATGCATATTAAACATTTCCTGTAATGACTTAAGGACACTTACCAAAGACTTCGGCCGTGCTGTGCGTTGTTTGATGTATTTATAGATCGCATAACATACCACAGCAAACAGCGATCCTGTAGCAAATGTAATTCCCCCAACACAGTATAGGAGCCAGGTGTTGTCTGTTCAGTGGGGGAAAAAAAATGCAATTTAGCCTCACAGAATAGGTTTGGAAATAATGTGCTGGATCATCTAATCCATCCTCCAGCATTCAGTTCTTAGGGCTTAACGGTGCCATTAAGCACAACAGCTGTTTTCCACCATGCTCCTTATTGCTGCTTGAGATCGTCACTTTTTTCCCCATTCCTAATGGACTGGTGAGAATAAATTGATCCCACTCCTTCTTATAACTCCGAGTGTAATTGCAAACTGTCTCTCCTAGGCAGAACATGCCCAGGACCCCATGGTTAGCTGTGTCTGATTGCACAAAGGCCTTGGGGTAGTGGAAACTTCAAATAGAGGAATAACATGCTGCTGGACTGTACTCCCTGATGTAGTGGTTCTCAAACCTTTTCATGGAATGGACCCACCTCTTAACAGAGTGTCACATGGACACCTCCCTTCCCATGGGCAGCAGGTAGTGAAGGCCCCACTCACGCTCTGCCCCAAGGCCCTGCCCTCCTCCCCCTGTCTCCCAAAGCCAGCGGGGCCTCAGCTCCAGCTGATGGCCTGGAGCTTGGGGCTCAGGCCGGCGGCCTGGGGCGGCCGGGGTGGCTCGGGCCAGCCAGCAGCCCTGGGTGGCTTGGGGGTCAGGCCAGCCAGCGTGGCTGGGGCGGGACTCCTCTGGCCACAGCGGGGAGAGGAGAGGGAGAAGGGGGAGGAGTGCTCAGAGCTTCAGCGGGCGGAGGGGTGGAGTCTTGGGTGGAAGGGGCAGGGTCAGTGCTAGCTTCACCCACCACCCACGTCCTCTCCTATTTCCAACTACACGGGCCTCTAATTCAGATGTGCAGATTTAGCAGGCTCACCTGGTAACGTACTAATGCAAAACACACGAGGCTGGCTTCTTTTTTCTAAGTGCTTGAGATATATTGTGACATTATATTCAGTGTCTGGGTTCAAGTCGGAAACTTCAAATTCTTTGTTGTTCTCATTCTTTTCCCACTGTTAAAACAAAACAAAAAAAAACCCAACGCAGAGATTTGTATTTTAAAGAGGTTAAATTATTTAATTACTTCAACTCCAATTTAAAAAAATCAACAAAAAATTTGCATTTACAAATAAAATCCTCACCTGACTCTTACTAATAACCCCCAAGATTAGCAAAACATCTAATTAGTTTTCCACCATTAGGTTGTTTCCTTTTTGTATTTCACTTCCCTGAGACAATGAAGATAGTACAGCTGGTTGGATAATTTTCACTGCAACATATTTCCATTGCAAAATGATATTTTGACAAAACTGAAATTTTCCACAAAATCACATCGATGTTGATAAAATTTTGTTTAGGAAAACATCGAGGAAAAACTTTCAAAAGTGTCAAAAGAGCCAGTTTTGACATTTTTGGAACAAAGAGTTTTGATTTTTCATTTTTAAACAACTTCTCATTTTGAAATGTACATATAAAAAGAGAGCTAAAATTGAAACAAAATATTTCAGCTGACCCAAAATTAATATTTCATGAAAAAATTTGAAATTGTTGGTTTTTTGACCCCATTCAGAATGAAAAAAAGTTTCAAAATCTTGAAATTTTTCATGGGACAGATTGAAAAACCATTTTCCAACCAACCCTCCCAAATAGGTCACGTTCCCATTTGAGTCTGGTCAGTTTCTAGTCAGTTGTAGGATTGGGCTTCTCTGAATATCAAAGATACTGAAAATTCTCTTGTTCTTCAGAAATCCCATCTAGCATGAATTCACTTTTATGCCTGCCCTGCCCCGCATTTTATTCAGACAAACAAGGCTGGGTTTTACGAAAGCCAACGGTTAGTGGATCTGTGGAGGTGTGTTACCTCTTGGTGCGTCTTTTGGCTGAATAGTGTCATGTGGTAATCGATGGTACCAAATCTGCTGTAGATGTCTTCCACAGTTAGCTGGGAGCCATCCTCATCTCTTAGAGGTGTGTAGGGGGGTTGGATGAAAAACTTTATGGATCTAATGCTAGGAACGTATTTCACCTCCGGCTTTCCAATAGTAGCTAAGAAGATGGAGAGTGGGCAATGTCATTTAACTAGACGAAAGATGATAAATTACTAGAGCATCTGTTTAGCGAGTATAATTATTGCTTCTGACATTGTACAGTGCCCTTCAGCCCGATATGCCCAACAGCCTAGAGTTATTAAACTTTTATGGAGCTTTATAAAATGTGGCATCAATCATTCCTTATTGCAGGCTGTGAAAGAGTCACTGTGAATGATAAATTCTCAAATAAACTGAAGGGCAAGTGTCAAAAGAAATCAAACAAGATTGCAGGTGGAGGCAAAGCATTTGATCAGCTGTGAGTTAAAAGCAACCACCTGTAGCACCTCAGGGTCACATAGCCTTAAAAATCAAACTGTAGAGATTTCAGAGTAACAGCCGTGTTAGTCTGTATTCGCAAAAAGAAAAGGAGTACTTGTGGCACCTTAGGGACTAACCAATTTATTTGAGCATAACGAAAGCTTATGCTCAAATAAATTGGTTAGTCTCTAAGGTGCCACAAGTACTCCTTTTCTTTTTGCGAAACTGTAGAGAATGGCTGTGGGGCACAATAATCCCACCTTGAGATGCACCCCAAAGAAAGGTGAATTTCTAATAGTTAGGGATACTACATGGCACTTTGATAGCGTGTTTCATGCAAGGATGTTAAAGTGCTTTGGAAACACTGAGGCCTATACCTAAAACCTAGGTCGACCTAGCTACGTCGCTCAGGGATGTGAAAAATTCACACCTCTGAGAGATATAGTTAAGCCGACCTAAACCCCGGTATAGATACACCTAGGTTGATGGAAGCAGCACTGTAGAATTTAGATATAGGTATACCCTAAGTCTCACAATGCCCCTGTGAAGTAGGCATGGTAAATATTACCCCCATTTTACAGAGAGGGAAAAATTAGGCAGAAAGAAGTTATGGGACTTGTCCAAGGCCACACTGTCAATCAGTGGCAGAGATAATTTGGAGGTGGGATTATGTTATGTATCCATAAGGCTGACAGATTATCCTAACTTTCTACAGCTCCAATCTCACAGCTTCCATGACTAGGTCCGCGGCTGCTCACAGGCTCCCATCATACCCCTGTTAGTGTCCCGCTGAGTCTCGCTATCCCTTAATAGAGCCCACAAGTGCGCTAACATGGGCAGTTGCTCCTTCAGAGATATCTGGCTTTCCAGGGGAGGTCAGGAGCCCTCCTCCATCTCCAGCCCACTCTGAACAAAAAATGTCAGCAGGAGCCCAAAGTCCCCTAGTTGAACTCCTTCCTGTCTGGCATCACAGTCTCTTTCAGAGGGGGAACACCCACAAGCCCCTTCCCATAGTGGGCTTTGTCCTGCAACACTGAAGCCAATGGACATGTCGCAGTAGACATCAATGAGAACAGGACTGAGCCTACAGTAATCAGGTGTGGTGTTAACAGACTCCAGCCATGTCCCTTACTGTCTTCTCTGGGGTAGAATCTCTGTGAAGGGACCCAGTCAGAGGAGCAGCAGTTCTGGATTACGGCCCTCACTCGAGCATAGTAGCGCTCTCTGAAGTTTTCCGTCTCGTGAGTTAGGTTACAGAAGGGCTGCGTGATGTTCTGGCATTCACTTTTCTGAAGCCAGTCTTCGTCCCCGTACCTAAGAGAAGACAAAGTGACTGTTCTCAGTCTGCCCTATCGGATTGCTAGAATATATTTTACACACTCATAGACACACCTGCACGCGTGCTCCCTAAATATTTGAGATCTGCAATATCAAAGTAATGACTAACACCAATGCCACTATTTTCTGCTTCTCGTGTGCTTTTCAGAGCAGGGTCTCAGAGCATTTTGCAAATATGAGTGAATTAAGCCTCAGAATGCTCTTGTGAAGTATCATTTTACACACCTCCATTTTACAGATGGGGAAACTGAGGCACAAAGCAGGGAAGTGACTTACCCAAAATCAGCAGTCAATCCCAGAATAGAACCCAGGTCTTATAGCTCCCAGACCCAAAGTGATTTCTAGCCCTCTATAAATGACTCAATATACAGATTTGGGACATACAATTACTGGGTCGTTTAAAGATTCTTTTCTTTCAGCCACTGATAAGAGTTTCTTCAGAGAGCGGGTAACTTTTTGTCCTATCTCTTTACGAAAAAGGGGCTTGTTTACATGAACAACAGAATCAGTTTCACAAAGGGGCCAGGAAGTACACACAACTCATATTCACTGCAGCTGACAAAGACCTTGAACAGATTAAAGGTGACATTTGCAGAGCTGGGTGCCTAACGTTAGATACTTATATCCTTTATCTGGACACTTACAGAGGCCTGATTTCAAGAAGGGCTGAGCACCCACCTACCGGGCAATGAGTACCTGTGGGAACCCAGCTACTTTCTGTATTTAGGTTCCTAGATATGGATTTGGGTGCATGTCGACACCCAACATGGAACATTTTGACCCTGTTTACTAGAGGAAACTCCAGTTCTGAGCTGTGGATCATAAAGCAGGTATATAAGGAGCACACGCCCTCTCTGCCTTTTCTGGAAGGGGTTCAGGAATCCACTGCTGCGTTTGCCGGCTGGTAACCAGGACCCTAGAGGAGAATTTTCTTATACATGGAGCCTTCCATGCAGCAGCCAGTCTCACTGTATGTGTGCATCCTGCCCAGGACCCCAGCTAATCTGGGATCCACATGGCCCATAGGCAGCCGCTGTGCCACCACCAGGTGATGGTAATCCAGGCAGCAGAGTGAGCTACTGGGAATGGGCTCTTCTTATCTCTGCTGGAAGAGGCTCCTTGCATAGATTGTTTCTCCTCCTCTCAGGGGAACTATAAGGAGAAGCTGATCCCAGATGCCAGTGCTTAATTTGTAATGAAAGAGGTGCTGGGGCTCAAGCAATTTTTTTACTTTCATAACTGATGCGGCAAGACCAGAGGTGCCAGGGCTATGAACTGCCCAGGCTAGATGAGCCGGGGCTCAGCCCTGCCAAGCTCTGGCACAAATTAAGCACTGTCAGAAGCTCCCTGTAGCTTGGCAGCTAGAGCAGCTACCCAACAGAGCACGGGGTTGGAGTCAGCGTTTTTCATTATTTAGTATAATTAACACACATCTGGGAGCGAATGGTTAATGAGCTGGCTGCACTCTTTCATCTGCTACTCCTGGCGCCTGCCTGATTATGGAATCTGTGTGTGTCTTGCTTGGAGAAAGTGTTGCCCGTTGGTAAAAGCATGGGGAGGGTGTGGGTTCCATCACCAACTCTGCCACTGAATCATTGTGTGTAAATTCACTGTAAAATTTTCCAGCTGAGAACCCATCCAAAACCCAATGAAGCGAATGGAAAGACTCTTGCTGAGTTCAGTGATCAAGCCCTGGGTGATCAGGACCCTATTCTTGTTCAGTGGACAGGGGCTCCCAGCTAGTGGCTGGATTCACCCTGGGCCTGATACTGCAGCCTTTATGCTTAGCAGCATTTACCCAGCTAAAGTCCCATTGCAGTTCACATGAGTAAGTGTAGCTCAGGAAAAGAACAGGGTTGCATAATTGGGTCCTGCATGTGTCTCATGTACCACCACAGATGCAGCCCGGGACCTCATGGCCTGTAGGACCAGATGATCCACACAGGAGCCTCCTTGTGTAGACTGCATTTTCCCTTGGGGCTCTTGGCTAACTGCTAATCCAGCGTGATCGCTGTTACACACAGCAGGCTTGGGCAGAGATGGCAGGGCTGGGGTTAGAGAGTGACAGAACTGTGAGCTCTCCTAGAAGAAGACCCCACCGCACTCTGGTGCAGCTGGAGGATTGCAAGAAAATTCTAATGGCCAATTATCTGAAGTCCCCCTGGGCGCAGCCTGGGAAATGTTATGTGGCCTGTTTCTAAGCCAGCTCTCAAATGCCCATGACTGTACCAAGAAATAACCCCAACCTCTCCCTCCCCACAGAGCAGAGGCTGGGCTCTGCAGGGCAGAAAATATGTGCTGCTTAGAAATGGCTGGAAAATGAACCAACAATAATAATCATAGAACTGAGTTTGTTTTTCATTTGATTTTGTTTTTGCCAAAAGTTTTCCACCCATCACTGGTTCTGGAACAATCATTTGAAGCTCTTCTATAGTCTTGCTCATCTGTTTAGCTCAAATCACTTTACCAAAGGACGGGCAGTATTTCACAGATAGGGAAACTGAGGCACAGAACAGCCTGAGGTCCCACAGTAGGTCAGTAGCAGAGCAGGGATTAGAACCCCAACCGCCAGCCCAGGGTCCTTATCCACTGGGCCGGAGAGCTTTCAGTTTCCATTCATTCCTTCTTAACTGACAATCACTCTCCAGCTGAGATTAACTCCGAGACCCTGGAGCTCAGTTCCAAGCAGTGTCATTTCCCTGGCAGTCAAAGAAGCAGCCACTGGCAGCTAAGTCTGCTTTCCTGATCCAGCCCTTTTCTCCCTGAAATCCAGGAACTCAACACCCATTCAAGCAGGGCCCCAAGGAGAAGGCAAAGCCCACATACCGTTTGTACTGGACTTCATACACCGTGTCTGGGGGAGTCTCTGCTTCGCTTTCCCACTTGAAGATGTTCTCAAAGTTTGTAGAACTAAAGGCTGCATGTTTCAGAAGCGGTGACCTCTCTGCGATCGAACAGCCTGGAAGAACGAGGCAGCTAGCATTGAAAGGCACCTTCCAAATCATAACACCAGGGTTTCCAGCTTTGCCACAACACTCAGCCAGCTGCGGGGGTGCTAGCTAGCTCCATGGTAGTGATCAAGAACTACAGACTATGCCCATTACAGTCACTTGGAGATGGGCTGAGGACCTGGTGTTTGGATCTGGACTGAGCTTAGGCTGGAGCTGGGGTTGAGGCCAGTATTGCTGGAGACAGCCTGCGATTCTGCAGCAGTGCACTTAGCACAACAAGCAACATGCGACAGGTCAGATCCTGAGCTGGACCCCCCCAAGCATTCAGCACAGCTCGTGGGGCGTAGTGAGGGGCAACAGTGCCTTTACACCATCTCTGCATGCCCGTAGACCTCGAGCTCTCCAGGCCTCTGGCTGGTACCCTGAAAGCTGCTCCGATTTACACCATCAGTTCGAAGGGTCATTCAGGCAGTCCCGAATCAGCCAGATGTAAAGGGGTGCTGGCCACACTTCCTTTCCCTGGGACATGCCCACGCTGGCCATGGGGAGGGTGGGTGGAGACTAAGCTCTTGGGGCGAGGACCATCTTTCTGCCATGTGTCTGTGCAGTGCCTAGCACAATGGGGCCCTGTTCCTTGGTTGGGGGGCCCCTAGATGCTACTGCAATAAATATAATAAGTGCCACTCTAGTGGCTTGATACCACCTGAGGAGTCCACTGCTCTGGGTAGCACAGGCAGCTTGCCAGGTACAATCCATGCCTCCTGTCCCTCTCGCTTGCCTCTCTGCCTCTTCCCTGGGCAGTGAGGAGCATTACACTAAAGTTTGGGGTGTCACTTCCTGGCTGACCTAGCTGAACCCTGGATGAATGAGTGCAATGAACCTCTCCTGCCAAGAGAAGTCTGCCAGCTAGTTGGGTTGGATTCAGGATGACTGTACAGTGAGCAATACTCAGAGGAATTGCTGAAGGGCCTGGCAGTGGACTCTGGCCTGGGAGCATCAGGGTGAAGACAACTCCCCAGCTACATGACATCTGGCTTCACCAGGCTCAGCCCAGGAGCTTGGCTCTGGGGAGCAGGGAAATCACTTGACCTTTCTCTATGTGGTCTAAAAAGCTAGCTCTGCCTGGCAATCAGCCCAGCAAGATGCTGATGTGAGCCACTGACCAGCGCTCGGGCTTTGGGCTCCCTTCAGAGCACTTACTAATGTAAATACACAAAGCAAAGTTTTCCCATGACATATTTGTGCTACCTGCTGGTCTGGAATGCAGCCCAGGGAACTGATCCAGGCTCCTGTGTTTAGCATCTAACCCTCAAAGAGGCTGTGTTTACACAGCATGCCCCAGCAGTCCCTCTGGAGCCAGTGACCTACATTTTCAGAAGTCACTAGGTGCAGCCGAAGCGACAAGGAAACATACTGGTACCATGCGATAAGTAAACGGGCTAGCCAGATTCTGCCCTGATGGATGTCCCCATTCTGAGTGAGAGCTGTTCGGGGCGGGGCTGTGCCTGCCTCTGTCTGTGCATGGCCCAGCACAGCTGTCCTCTGGGCACAAGAGCAGTGCACATGGATAGTAACGTGGGCACTGGTGGGGGCAGAAAGAGGGCAGGATGTGTCCCTAAGTATGCCCCAGGGTGAAATGCCCTCTGTGGGCTCCTGGAACCAGGCCTGAGGGCTGACTCTGCGGCCCCTGTGCTCACATAGCCAGCCTTGGAAAGATGCTGCCCCTGGCACTGCTCAGCATAAAAGGGTTGCTGCTGCCTTTTCTCTTGCCCTACTGTCCCAGAGCGCCCCCTGGGGGTCAGCATGTGGCTCTGAGTCTTCCTCTGCCCACGTGGGAGTGGGAGCGAATGCCATCTGTGTGCTACCTCCACACACACCCAGCCCGCTTGCTCCCCACAGAAGTCCCTTTTGCTCAGATGTGTCCTGGAAGGGGCTCTGCAGGGCTTGGGGGAGCAGGAGAGAGAGCGGGCAGAGGTCTAGCTATGGTCCGTGGTACCGGAGAACCTGCTGGATTCCTGCACAGACACTGGAGCGAGTTAACCCAGTTGGGAGATGCCATAGGTCCCACTGTCCCCTCTGTGGCCGCTACTTAGCATTCCCAGGGGAACCCAGCCACTGGCAGGAGGGGTCCCAACAGAACATGGGGGAGAAAGGGGCTTTCCATGTGGATGGCTCCATCTGCCATGGATTCGGGGGCACACTTCAAACAGATCTCGGGGATCCATGGTGCAGAGAGACCTGAACCCCTCTCCACCCTGACCCCTGTCCTGAGGATCCCACTGTTGAAGGGGGGTGACGCGGCTCCTTAGTCGTTAAGCTTAGCTCTTCGCCTGGTGTATTTGCTGATGGTAACTGGCCTCAGCTATGGGGCTGCCTCCTGCAGAAACCCAGCCAATGATCCGACCCCAATGATCCCTCTACCTCCCTTCCCCCCCCCCCCCCCCCGGTTTCCTATTGCACCTTCCTCCATCCCCAAGGTCTGCTAATTCCGAGAGGGCCTGATCCAAAGCCCACTGAAGTCAATGGGAGCCTTTCAGTGATTTAGAAAGGCTTTGGATCAGGCCTCCTAGTCCTTCCCTTGCTAGTCCATACAGCACCGTGCACTCCAGGAGCACTACAAAAACAACTAAGATTAGAGCAATGCCGGCAGAGAGCTTAAAAACTAACCCAAGCAGAAGCAAACTCTCTAGGTCAGTGGTTCTCAGCCAGGGCCCTGGGGCCCCATGGGGAGCTGCGAGCAGGTTTCAGAGGGGCTACCAAGCAGGGCCAGTGTTAGGCTTGCTGGGACCCAGGGCAGAAAGACGAAGCCCCATCTCCTGGGACTGAAGCCCGGGACCCTAAGTCCCACCACCCGGGGTTGAATCTGATGCCTGAGCAATGTAGCTTTGCCAGGGCCCCTGTGGTGTGGGGCCTCAGGCAATTGCCCTGCTTGTTACCCCCTAACACCAGCCCGGGCTTTTATGTGCAGAAAACCAGTTCTTGTGGCACAGGTGGGCTGTGGAGTTTTTATAGCATGTTGGTGGAGGCCTCAGAAAGAAAAAGGTGAGAACCCCTGCTTTAGGTCTCATTTCAGGGCAGCCACATAACAGCCACCCCTGCTGGGGGAGCCAGCCCCTGCACCAGTAAAACCATTGAAGACCGTGGTTCCCCTGGTCAAAAGGAAATGAAAGCCAGTACTTACCCATCAGGGAACAGACAGCCCAAAAGATCAGAGGCTCCTTCATGAATGACTCTGTGAGCTGGGATGGGAAGATGGGGATTTTTCCCAAGCCCAGGTGAGTCACCTCTGAAGGGAAGTAATTTCCTGTCTTCGGGAGCATAAGCCACGCGGCCAGGAACAGGCTGTGGAGCTACCAGCCTGCCTTCATTCCCGTCAGAGCACATGAGGCTGTGCGCGCACAAGAGGGAATGGGAGTCCACGCACACGCTGTGTCGTACAAAGGTGCACAGGGAGTGAAAAGTTCCCTGCTTTTTGAACGGGAGCCAAGTGCCTGTTTTCTGATAAGGAACTGCCTGCCTGAAAGCCCTTGCTGGTATTTCCCATCTGGGGCTGGCTTTTCTGGTCTGGCAGCTTTGCCTCTGTTACTTTAAAAGGCAAAGCTGGTGTTCATGGTTACGTAACCTCTGCCAACAAGGCAGCTAGTTACATTGGAAACACCCTGTGACTGCTTCCTTCACTCCAAAACCACGCACCTCACTTGTTAGTGAGCTCTATACCTGTTGGTTGCATTAGAATTGACTGGCTGACGTGCAGCACTGCCCTCTATGGAATGGAATCTGAAGTGATCAACTGTGTGTCATAGCCCCTATATCATTAGCTAGCTATGGAGATTTTCCTGTAGCTCAAGCAATAGGGGCCTGGGCTTTTGGAGCTGAGCTGTATCCCTTATTACAGCTGTGAAGTTCCAAGTGACCACTACAGCCAACCCATGAACAACCATCCTACTGTAGATGTGGCTGCTTGTTACATAACGTTCCCCCCAAAAATCATGGGTTTGGCCCCCTCAAAAAAAAATCATGAGATTTAATCTTTATTCAGGGCTCTTGTTCTTTGCCTTCTGGTCTTTGAGCCTTTTGGGCACCTTCAGGTCACAGTTTCAGGCTTTTCTCTGCAACCACAAGGGACAGAGACTTCTTTTTAAAAGGCTGAGCGTCTCTCCTAATCCCGTGCCTCCAGGAGAGGGGCTTTAAGAACAAACCAAGTATCACGAGACTTTCAATAGAGCCATGAGAGTTGGCACTGCTGCACACTCTGTTTGGCTTGGAAGAGTTCCCAGGCACAGCGACTGTGTGTGCGTAGCCGTGGAAAAGCCCCCACTCCCTGCAAGCTATCTGCTTCCGGACTCTAAGGCATAGTAACTTCCTAGTTAGCAGATGGATATTTCCTGCTTGGATATTTCTGGGGTTTGTATTATCAATTGCTCAGTATCTTACTGTTCATAACAGAGTGAAATCCTGGGGCTCAAGTATTGCCTAGGCCTATCCTGGCCTACTACATAAATCTGGGTTTCACCTGAGGCAGAGCAAAACAGCCACCCCCCCCGACATCTAGCTGCTACCACCACCAGAGCTTTGGCCCAAGCAAATGGCTGATCAACGAGATCACCCTCAAAGCATTCCCTGAGTGTGTAACAGAGCTGCGCTATGAACTGGTGGGGGCCAACCTCTCGGCCCCATTCTGGGGTGGGAACTTGGTACTCTTTAAAGCCAATTTAAAAATCCGAAATACTTGGTTTCCCCTTTCATTTTTCCTTGGAGTTTGGTTTAGGTGCAAAGCTTTTCTCCCAAGCACAAACCATCTCAAATGAGCCTGGGGCCCAACTTACAACCTCTTTAAATTAATTACAAACACTCATCAAATACAGTAGTAAAGCCCTGTGCACCATAACCTGGTTGCGATGTCCTGAAGGCCAAACATATATTAGGAAAATACCATACCTGATGCCTATGCAGTCCCTGGCCTTGATCCTCTATTATTCTCTAGTTCTCTACCTCAGATTTATCTCTAGCACCCATCCCAGTAGGATATAAGCCCTGATGAATGCTCCGAGTGCGCCACAAATTCATAGAAAAGCTTGTGTATGTATCCCTTCCACCTCACCTGGGCAAGCTGTAGAAGTCCAACCAGTTAATTAAGCAAAACCCACCTATCAGTTAACACTGCTTGTGTCTAATCACACAGCCCCGTCCATCAAGGAGCTCTGTGGATGAAGACTGTAAAACTGCCCTCATATTTTCCTCCCCTCAGAACTGATGTTACTTACAACCCCATGTTGACAGGGGCTTGCTATAAGTCATGATGACCTATGTAAGGACTATGGTGTGGGTGCTTGACTTCATCCTCAAGAGCGTTCCATCACCCAAGGTGCTTTGAGATTATTATTTGAAGGCCTTGCTTGTCTGTCTTAATTTGTAGAGGGATGGAACCTGCCTCTTGGAATTTGTTTTTCTTCAGAGAGAGGGGGACCAAGCTGTAAAGCTCAGATTTGGGGTTGGAGTCCAGCCTCCCCAAGTTTGTGGGGGTCTGTGAGCTCCAGTGAGGTAGAACTGGAACGAGTGTAATTTATAACACAAATGTTA
This sequence comes from Natator depressus, assembly GCF_965152275.1. NCBI lineage: Eukaryota > Metazoa > Chordata > Testudines > Cheloniidae > Natator > Natator depressus. The sequence goes on from NC_134252.1 coordinate 8,219,481, forward strand.
TGCATCCGATGAAGTGAGTGGTAGCTCACAAAAGCTTATGCTCAAATAAATTGGTTAGTCTCTAAGGTGCCACAAGTCCTCCTTTTCTTTTTGCGAATACAGACTAACACGGCTGCTACTCTGAAACCTGTCATTTATAACACCGCTTTAACATGAAACTCTGCTTGGAACTTTGCACCATGGGGGAAAAGGGTGAGAAGTCTTGTCATCCAATTTTGCAGTTAATAGATTTTAAGGTCAGAGCGATGATTGGATCATCTAATGTGACCTCTGCATTACACAGGCGAGAGCGTTCAACCCAGGGATTCCTGTGAATGAAGAGCACCCAGCTGCATTGTTCTACCTGCTAGACCACATATCTGCTTTCACTGACAGTAAGATCAGCGGTGCTGACTTTATGTGAGACTAAATCCCAAATCACTGAAGTTTTGCTAAAGCTTGCCAGGGTACTGCTGCTGGCTGGGTGTGTACAAACAGCCTGAAGAAGAGCTCCGTGTAGCTCAAAAGCTTATCTCTTTCACCCACAGAAGTTGGTCCAAAAAGAGATATTACCTCACCCGCGTTGTCTCTCTAACATCACAGTGGCAGCCCCAGAGCCCAAACTTCTAAACCACTGCCCTCCGTGGCAGGTTAGATACATAGCATTTGTTAGGTTTCAGAGTAACAGCCGTGTTAGTCTGTATTCGCAAAAAGAAAAGGAGGACTTGTGGCACCTTAGAGACTAACCAATTTATTTGAGCATGAGCTTTCGTGAGCTACAGCTCACTTCATCGGATGCATACTGTGGAAATTGCAGAAGACATTATATACACAGACACCATGAAACAATACCTCCTCCCACCCCACTCTCCTGAGAGTGGGGTGGGAGGAGGTATTGTTTCATGGTGTCTGTGTATATAATGTCTTCTGCAATTTCCACAGTATGCATCCGATGAAGTGAGCTGTAGCTCACGAAAGCTCATGCTCAAATAAATTGGTTAGTCTCTAAGGTGCCACAAGTCCTCCTTTTCTTATAGCATTTGTTGCCATTTCCCTGGGTGTTTTCACATTAAAGGTTGATTTTTTCCGTTACTCACAGCGGGCCTGGACTTAGCACCTCTGCAAATCAGGCCGCAAACTCCCCTCAAATAAAGAAATCGGATCCCTGCCACATGCAGCAAATTCTTAGCCTACGTTCTCCTCCCAAATCTGCAGAGGGAAGCAAATCTGGGTATCTACGATTCCCCATACAAAGGGGGACAAAGGCAATTGTGATGTGGACACGTCCACCGAGAACGGGACTAAGACCATCAACTCATTTCACACAGACTGTCGAACAACTGTCAGATGGTAACAACTTTCAATTGCTACTCGAGTCTCGTCTGAACCAATGGTGTTGGTCCTGCTTTGAGCAGGGGGTTGGACTAGATGACCTCCTAAAATGTCTTCCAACCCTAATCTTCTATGATTCTATGATAATACACCGAAGTCCAGATCTGGTTCTGAACCCTGCAGCTTGCTGCTGTCTCTAGTCATTATCTGATCTGAAACATAGGGAGTGACCCATAATGGTGAAAGGCATTGTTGCCATTATCCATCATGTGATCCCTTCCCCTGCTTCTGGTGCTTGATCTCAGTCTCCCCATCCCCTGAAGGCTGTGAACATTAAAGACCCACATTAATACTCCCCTGCCTTTTTCTCCAAGTGTAAACTCTCTAAGGTATGTCTCAGTGAGCATGGAGAGCTCTGAGCAAAGGCAGCTCACTATTTCCCCTTTAACCAGTTTGCCTTTCTTGATCTCCTTTACCGGAATAAAACATACATATCAAGTTCATTTCAGCCAGAAACACCACAAGTAAAACACCATCAGCCCCTAGAGACGGGCACAGATCCCACCTCTGTCTAGCACCCCCTTCTTGGGTAGTTTGGGGTGGTATTGAAGCTTTGACTCTTCGCTCAGAGATGGGTAAGCAGCAAGGGAACTGCAGCCTACAACAGCAAATAGTATTCTCGGAGGAGAGATGTATGATCAGTGCTTAATTTGTAATGAAAGAGGTGCTGAGGCTCAAGCAATTAAGTGGCAGGCCTCTAGCAATTTTTTTACATTCCTAACTAATGCAGCAAGTCCAGTGGTGCCAGGGCTCTGAACTGCCAGGCCGAGAAGTGCCGGGCTCAGCCCTGGCACAAATGAAGCAATGTGCCCGATGAATTGCTCAGAATTTCACTCACACCGAGTGATGATGGGAAGGACTGGAAGGGATTCCATTCTGGCAAATAGCATGGGCTTTCTCCGGTGAGCAGAGGTAGCCCTGTGTTGTGGTGGGAAAATGCAAATACACGCACATGCGGAACGCCCCCCAAACATTACACAGCAGCTTTGAGCCACTCTGCTCAGCAGGGTGAATTTCAGCACCGACAGGTGTGTTTTTATATAAATCAAAATAAATAACCAAAACAAACATCTCACATTGCCCACCTCGATTTTTGTTCTCTCTGTTCAAATACGAAGGGCAAGCGCTACAGGCGGACCGGGAAGCTCCCTTTACCCCACGAAAAGCAGATGTGTCCAAATGTCTATGTGGGATGCAAATGTCCACCCAAGATAGTCCCATCCAGCAAAGGAAGCAACTGCACAATGACAGCTGGGGAAACGGAAGTGTGCTGGCCTAGGTTGAAATCCACACACAATTGGAACATACCATGTTGCCAGCATTTTGCTGGCAGTTTTACACAGCCCTTGGCTTTGTCTTCACTGACACAAAGGTGTGTGTTTTTTACAGTACAATAATTAAGGCTAAGATGTAGTCATGGGTATTTTTAAGTCAGGGGTATTTATAGTAAAAGTCATGGACAGGTCACAGGTCATGAATATTTGTTTATTGCTCATGACATGTCCATGACTTTTACTATAAATACCCCTGACTAAACCTTAGCTGCTCCTGGGGCCCCTGGGCACCATTGCTCTGGGGGAACCTTGGGGGCCGATGGCTGGCCTCTGCTTGACAGCGGGGGCTGACTGCACCTGGCCAGCCATTGCTCTGAGGCCCCTCGGGCCAGCTGCTTGGATGGCCCTGGGGTCAGCTGCACCGGCCATTGCGGAAGTCCCGGAAAGTCACTGAATTCATGACTTCCATGAACTCCATGACAGAGGTCATGCAGCCTTAACAATAACTAGCCCAAGATCCTTATCTCACTGTAAAATTCTAAGTGGAGACAAGGCACTTGTAGTGTTACCATAAGGTAGCTAGGCAGAACTAGCACCATACCCCTGCCTGAGGTCTACCTCACTTTGCTTACCTCATGGTAAAACTACAGTGCCTTGTTTTTCCAAACAAAAACCCACCTCTTTCTGAGTGAAGGAAGACCTAGCCCTAGGCAGGACAAACAGTAGCAGAAAGCATTTTGCATGGGTGGTAATGCATAAGCAGCATAAATCTTGGGTCTGACAAACACTTGTCATTGTTTTCCTCCTGGATGGAGCTCCCTAGATCCAGACCAACCAGAGGACTGCTAACCCCGTCAGTTCCTTGGCATATAACGCACATGCTGATATCCCTGGAATTTAAACTTTGGATCGCTCTCTTGCTGCAAGCTGTCACCTTTCCCCCGTGTCTCTGTTTCAAAAATCTCGCTTACTACCGAGGCCAGGGGTGGTGGGTCTTCTTCTGAGCTCACGGTGAGGCTGTCACTGTCGCTTGCAATGCCCTCATCCTCTGCGAGCTTTAAAGTCTGGAAGCAAACAAGCTGCCCATCAAGAGGGAAGCCCTCGGAGTCCTCACTGACAAGAGGCTTCCCATTCAGCCCCTCCATCAACACAGTCACCTGAAGGAAGTTGTCTCCTTGGCAGACATGCTGCCCATGTCCACTAGTAGCTGGATATCTGGCTTCAATGAGAGAGAAGTCTCCCAAGGAGGAACTCTCAGAAAGGAAGGATTTCTCGCTGTCTTGGAACCCAGAGGTGTCCTCCTCGGCCGAGCCTCTTCTCCAAACAAGCTGCGAGAACTCTAACCCTGCTAGGTTAGACACAGATCCTCCCTCAAGGTGGGAGCCACCCAGTTCAGAGCCCAAGTGGGACCCTTGGTGACTCGTGCTGGCTGCTTGGCAGTTGGGAGCTCTCTTCGGGAACCGAGGCATTTCAGTGTAGGGTCTGAAACTGCTGCTGTCATCCTCCTCCTCTTCCTCCCAGAGTGAGAGGAGAGAAGCCTTTAGTGATACATTGTTCCTCACTGAAGGACCACTCCTTCTCCCTCCCAATGCTGGCTTCTCCACGCAGATGAGGTCTTCCTCAAAGAACTCCTTTTCGCTGGTCTCCTCAAGGATCTTCCCAGGAGCTCTGAAATGGGAGAAATCCTAGCGGGAAGGGAAATGAGATTGGCAGGTTAAAGGGGGTTTTCATTTTGATAGATACTTTTTAAAGCAACTATAGTGGGCATGGGAAGTGGCAGAGAGCCTGGAGAATGGCTTTTATTGTGGGCCTGTACAGCACAATGGGGCCCAGTCCCAACTGACTTCAGTTAGGGTGACCAGACGTTCCATTTTTAAAGGGACAGTCCCGTATTTAAGCTCTACTGCAGGTGTCCAGACTTTTTCTTAAAAACAGGCAAATGGTCCTGTATTTTCTGTCTCCCCCGCATCAGTACGGTGGGTCCTGCTGCTGGCCAGGTCCCTGCTTGCCAGCCGCCCACCCACCAGTGGTGAAGGGGGCGGGGGTGTGTCCAGTGGCGGACGATGGGGTGGGTGCGCAAGGCTGGTGGTGGGGCGAAGATGCAGCGTGCGGGGCTGGCCGCTTCCCCTGCTGGTTCATCAGCGCAGCCCCCGCTGTGTGCCAGCTCTCGGCCAGCAGGGCCCCGCCATCCCGTCCTGCTTCTGGCTGGTGCTGGCTGCGTGCTGCGGTGGCTGGTGAGTGCTGGCAGGCACCAGGTGATGGCCAGTTACGTGTCGCCTCTGCTGCCCACCCTTCATGCTCCCCCTCTAACTGTCCTCTACCTGCTTTGCCCCTTCGCCCCCCCCTGCCCCTCTGGTCCTCCATATCCCCCCCAGCAGGTCGTGTCCTGCTCCCAGCACTGTGTGGAGAACCCCTGGTCAGAGTGTTCAGCTCACCCACAGCGCTGGCACGGGGAAGCCTCTCCGCCCCTCAGCTAAGCTCTGAAGTGGCAGGATTGGGGCGGGGAGAAGCAATTTCCAGCCTGTTCACACCCGAACCTGCAGGCTCCACAGCAGCCCTCAGGGCAGAGGCTTAGCACCCTCTTCAGCACCCCACCCCCGGGTCTTGCCCCCAGGGAGCGCGGGGCTGCTCCATCCCCTAGGAATCCTCCCTTCCTGAACCACCCCTCTGGCCGGGTTCACTGAAGCCCCTGCAGTCAGGTTCCCTGGGCCCTGGTGCAAAATGCATTCTCAGGGCTTAACCCCTTCCTGCCTGCGCCATAGCCGAGGTGGCTGGCTTATGTGGGTGCCCAGCAGCAGCCTGGAGGTGATAGCTGCCTTTTGACGCTGTGTGGGCAGAAAGGGACAAGCTGCTTCCAGCCACACTGGGGGTGGGGGGTGGAGAGGAGATGAGCTCTGCACCAACACGGGCCAGGTCATCCCTTCCCTGGGGGGAGGGATAGCTTGGTGGTTTGAGCATTGGCCTGCTAAACCCAGGGTTGAGAGTTCAATCCTTGAGGGGGCCATTTAGGGATCTGGGGCAAAAATTGGGGATTGGTCCTGCTTTGAGCAGGGGGTTGGACTAGATAACCTCCTGAGGTCCCTTCCAACCCGGATATTCTATGATTTCCCCCCTCCTCCCCTGCAGCTGGAAGCAGCTCCTGTCCCTTCCATACTCCTAGTCATTTTTGTTCCCTTTTCTGAACCAATTCCAATATATCTTTTTTGAGATGGGGTGACCACATCTGCACGCAGTATTCAAGATATGGCCATACCAGGGATTTATATAGCGGCAAGATGATATTTTCTGTCCTATTATCTATCCGTTTCCTAAGCCTTGTGTGCTACCGCTGTTCAAATACACTGAAGTATGTGTTATCTGATCTCAACTCTGGACCCAATCCTGATAGGTGCGGAGGAAATCAGGAAGAGTTGCAAGAACACGGCAGCTTCCAGGATTGATCCAATAACGCAGTCGTTCCATACCAAAGCTTGAGGCCTCTTCTCTCTCTTGGCAGCTTGTTTACACAGACATAGGACGGAGGCAGCAGCAGCGCAAAGGAAAAGCAGGACGAGCAATGGGACTGCAATGGTGACGAGGAACTTCCAGTCCATGGCTGCAAGAGAGAAAGCCAAGAAATAGTTCTGTTGCTGTGGACATGTTCTACAAATACTACTAGCTTCTTACAAAGGACTTCCCATCCGTCGATCTCAAATCCTAGTGTCATTCGCCTCATCTGACAACAGCCTAGACAAGGGAGTGATTTGGCCAGCAGGTCAATGACCAAACCAGGAACAGAACTCAGGTCTGCCCACATCCAGACCAGCATCCTGTCTAGAGCTGGTCAAAACCTAATTCATTTTTTTACAGAAAACATTGCTGAAAATGGAAAAAAAACAAACAGCCTAATCTAGGTTCTCCATGGACAATTTATATTTTCAGGGGAAATTCAAATACCAAAAATTCTGGGCTGAAAAACCAAGTTATTTTGGCTAAAATATTTTGGTTTATGGCCAAAGTCTTTCAGTTTTTTGGGCATTTTGGTTTTTTACAAAAATTTCCACAGAAAGGAGTCACTTTTTTTGCAAAACCAGCCTCTTTCCTGGACCACCCAATTCTCCATTAAAAACCAGTTTGGATGGAAACATTTCCTCCCAGCCCTGCCCCTTCCCACCGATCCCCTTGCTCCCTCCCAGCAGGGCCGTACCTTTGGACTTTAACAGCACGCACACTGGCTTGGAGAACTTGCTGTGTTTTAGTTGGATTGCTTGGAAGGAAGCCCTGGCACTCAGGCAGTAATTGCCGCTGAGCACAGAAGTGTTGATTGTTACCTTGTCCTGCTTCATGTTGTCATAGTACTGCTTCTGCTGAGACACAAGGAAAACAGAGGGTTGGAGACAGTTGGGGTTCTCTGTTCAGACCTGGATCCTCTGTTTAGACTCTGGAGGGACCTTTGTGACACATCTTTCCTCTTCAGTGTGTAGATGTTAGTCAGGCAAGAACCACGTATGACTCCACAGACACCTGGTCTGGCACTGGTATTTCTCATTTGACTATTTCAGTCTTCTAGGCCTTGGCTGCACTAGGGTGGGGGTGGGAGGTGTTAATTTTGCACTGAGTGTTTTGCACACTAACTGGTGCATGTGAGACGGCCTGCTCTGTATACACAACGTCAACTGTTCTCTGATTCAATACCTATCAGTGTGTCTCACACTTTGGACTTTGTGTGGAGGACGTGGGCAGGTATCCCATGAGGCTTTGCTTCTTTGCAGGACTCTATGTATCCTGGGACTTTTGTCTCTGTACATTGTGGGATATATAGCAGAAGGAACTGGAATCAAACAACTATTCCCATGATTCCCAGTTCCCAAAAACCCAGATCCAACCCTCTCCCTTCCCCAGAACTTTAGAGACATTTGGACCAAGATCCAAGCTTTGCATCTCCAATACGTATCTATGCCTAATCCAATGAAACACTGGTCTTCTGACCTTGTCTTCAGTTCCGGCTTCCCAGAAATCCAGGTCATACTTCAGACCGATAAAGGCTTCATTCACACAGGAGGCCAGGGGGAAGGTGGCACTCACGGTGATTGTAGTTTCCGTCATGCTCACTTTTAGTGTCGGGGGAGCCAGTTCCACTGCAATTGAGTGCCCAGATGTTAGAGCAGCACTCGCATAGATCCCAGTATGCAGCCCAAAGCCAGCCACCCAAACAGGCCACATATAAAGCAACCCTGGACACTAAGTTTTTGTGAAGCTCAGGCTCTTTCTTAGATGGCTACAAAGAGTTCAAAGCCAGTGCTCAGGCCCGCCGACAGCAATTCCAGGCCCCAGGGCACAACAATCAGTGGGCCCCCATGCATGCACAAGCCGAACCTGTGCGGACGTGGTCCGCCTGACATCTGGGCGGCACTGCGCCTGTGCTGGCTGGTGCCCAGCAAGCTGCCGGCTGCGCTCTTCCGCACAGCCAGGGCTTCCACATGCCCGCCCAGTTGGGTTGCCAACTGTCTAATCACGCAAACCCAAAAACCCTTGCCCCACCCCCTGCCCTGCCCATTCCTCTGGGAGGGAATTGGGTGTGGGAAGGGATGCGGGGTCGGACTCTGGGAGGGAGTTTGGGTGTGGGGTGCAGGGTCTAGGCTTGGGTAGGGGGTTGGGGTTCAGGAGAGGTTCAGGGGGTCGGCGCTTACCTCGGGTGGCTCCCGAAAGCAACTGGCACACCCCTCTGACAGTGGCTCCTAGGTGGGGGGCCTAGGGAGTCTCCGCCTGCCGCTGCCCACAGGCACCACCGCTGCAGCTCCCATTGGCTGCAGTTCCCAGCCAATGGGAGCTGCGGAGTCTGCACTTGGGGCGGGGGCAATGCGTGGAGACCCCCTCCCCAAGCGCTGCCGCAGCAGCGCAGAGTGAGGGCGGGCAGGAAGCCTGCCTTAGTCCTGCTGTGCTGCCGCCGGCGGCCCCCGGGCCCTTTTAAATCAACCAGGGCCCTGGGCAGTTGCCCCCGTTACCCCCCCCGTCAGTGGGCCTGCCAGTGCTTTAAGCATCTGACTTGGCAGTAGCCCCTTGATCTGCAGAAGCCACGATCTCAGTGAACATGTTGGATAACGAAGGACAAAGAGCTGCCGATCAGAAACTCCCCAACGGGCACTGTCCTTCCTCCAGGGGAGGTTGTTGAGACTCAGCTCTCTGCATAGGGCCTACAGCTGTAGTGTGGGTCTGTTCTATTCAGGTTCTTATGCCGTGTCCAGCACCATGGTATCTGAGCACCTTACGAAATCTTACAAGCGTGGAGGAGAGTAGAGGGAAACTCCAAACTCTTCTAGCCCTGTGGGGGCATCACACAAACATTCTCTCTGGAAAGGCTGTTCAGCCATAGCATAGACTAACAATAACATACCATCAAAATGATATTCCATGACTCCCGACTCCACCCAAGGGGACCTGCGCCCTGCCGACCGGGCTTTGACACGGGCGCTGAATTTGTTGTACAGGTCTGGCACACAAGTCAGATTGCAGGTGGTTTGGGAAATATTTCTGCAGTGTTGGACCTTTTCCCAGTGCTTTAAGTGATCCCATCTGAAAGAAGAAACAAAACCAACACAGGGTTGAACATCTAGTGCTTCTTCGGGGTAGCAGGGGTGGCGTTTTGCAGAACTAGCACCAAACATGGCTGAGGGCTTACGGCAGAGCTCTCCCCGTATTTGCCTATTCCCAGGGATTGGCCCTGGCAAAGAGACAGAGCCCAAATTCTAATTATTTAAATGGCCTCACAGATTTACATTCTGCTTTGCAGCTAAACAATGAAAGGAAGGATTGCCCAGTGGTTAGGGTGCAAACCTGGAACTCAGGCAACCATGGATCAAATCCCCTTTTCTGACTCAAACTTCCTGGGTGACCTTGGGAAGATCACACATGCCGTGATACTGATGGTGGCGTGGTGTAGGGTACGTGTAGCTACATACTGCAGTGAAAAGTGGGGTGCATGGGAAATTCTCTGGCAGCAGGGAAGCTGCTGCAGCCTTTCCCCACTGTTTCCACCGTGCCAGAGCTGACAGAGCTTTCCCCGCTGACAGAGGCTTTCCCTGTGGTGGGGAAAGGCTCTGGCAGAGGAGAGGTAGCAGGACGCTACACTGCTAAAAATAGCAGTCCAGACATGGGAGGCCCAGCTTGGGCATGTAGGGCTGTGTAGGGTACACACACTAAGGTTCTGGCATGTCTCTACTCTACAGGGTTAAGCAGTGCTTCGCCGTCTACACTGCTGTTTACTCCTGTGCTGCGGGGCGTGCTACCTCTGTACTCCACACACTGCGGTAAGCATAGACACCGACTTAGTGTCTGTGCCTCAGTTTCCTCATCTGTAAAACAGGGATAACAACACTGCCCTGCCATGCCTTGCACTGATGTCATGATGAGCAGCACATTAAACACAGTCAGGCACTCAGATATTACATATAAGGTAGAAGGAATGAGACCCAGCGTCTTCCCTAAAAAGCTTTACAACCCCAGGCCAAGATTTTCAAATGTGACTTGTAATTTTAGGCACCCCTGGGGGGGGTTTTGGGTGCCCTACTTGAGCTGCCTTAAAAGGTCCTGAGTTCCAGAGGGATGGTCCTCTGCAACTCCTGAGGATCAGACCCCTTGAAAGTGTCTCACACTGGGGTCTGCAAATCACTTTTGAAACTCTTAGCTTAAGCTCATTGGGCCTACTCCCTGCCCATGGAGGCCAGTGAAAAGGCTCCCATTGACATCCCTGCGGGATGGATCAGGATCTACAAGTCCTCCCAATGTGGGCTGCACAAGCGGGCCCTGGGGAAGAGAGGCAAACACAGGCAGGAGGAGAGGCAGCCCAGGGGAGGGAAGGCTGAGGGAGGATCAAAGGAAGGGGAGGTTTGAAGCAGTGGGTTTTAAGGAGAGAGAAGGAAGAGAGAGATTGTGCTTGGTAGATGAAAACAAGGGGCCAGATTCTCCACTCTGCTGCACCAGCTTCCTGCTGGTGAAACGCCATGTCTCCAGTTACATGGTCATCAACGGAAAGACGTCTACTGACTTGGCTCAGGCCCCAAAGAACCAGGCCCATGGGAACTGACACCACCTGGAGAGGAAGGCAAGGCCGGAAGCAAGGGGCCAGCTGAAGGGAGATCAGCAAAAGAGAGACCCTCTAGGGAGAGGTGAAAGAGGAAGGCAGAGCCTGGGGCAGATGAGATTAAGGAACTTGAAACTGCAGTGGTAAGAGGCAGGAAGCCAGACAGGGACCACAGGGGTGTGCTCAGAATGGCAGGGGAGAAAGGGAATTTTAGCAGCCAGACTGCGTGGGGTGTACTAAGACAGTCCCCGTGACAGCACAGAGAGCAAACACGGCCCTGCTGGTCTGGGCAGCGCCGGGGAGCGCTTTTAACCAGGCTCTAAGTTGCCTGCACCCCAGCTTCCCTCAGTGCTCTACATAGGGTTGCCAACTTTTAGTCGCACAAAACCGAACACCCTGGCCCCACCCCCTGCCCCACCCCTTCCCCAAGGCCCCACCCCACCCCTTCTCTGATGCCCCACCTCTGCTCACTCCTTCCCCCCTCCCTCTGTTGCTTGCTCTCCCCCACCCTCACTCACTTGCTCATTTTCAGCTCATTTTCACCCCCTCCCACAGGGATTGGGGTCCGGGAGGGGGTGAGGGCTCTGGCTGGGGGGTGTGGGAAGGGGCTCTGGGCTGGGGCTGAGGGGTTTGGAGTGTGGGAGGGTGCTCTGAGCTGAGGCTGGCAGTTGGGGTGCGGGAGGGGGTATGGGCTCTGAGCTGGGGGTGCAGGCTCTGGGGTGGGGCCAGAAATGAGGGGTTCAGAGTGTGGGAGGGGGGTCAGGGCTGGGGGGATGTGAGGGCTCTGGCTGGGGATGTGGGCTCTAGGCTGGGGCCAGGGATGAGGGGTTTGGGATACAGGAGGGGGTTCTGGACTGGGGCCGAGGGGTTCGGAGTGCAGGGGGTGGTTCCAAGCTGGGGCAGGGGGTTGGGGTGCAGGAGGGAGTGGGGGGCGCAGGCTCCAGGAGGACGTTTGGGTGCGGGAGGGGGCTCAGGGCTGGGGCAGAGGGTTGGGGTGTGGGAGAGGGTTTGGGCTCCAGGCGGCGCTTAACTCAGGTGGCTTCCAGGAAGCTGGCAGCATGTCTCTTGGCTCCTAGGTGGAGGCACGGCCAGGTGGCTCTGTGCGCTGCTTTGCCTGCAGGCATCACCCCTGCAGCTCCCATTGGCTGCAGTTCCCGGCCAGTGGGAGCTGCAGAGCCGGCACTCGCGGCAGGGGCAACACGCAGAGCCTCCCTGGCAGCGCCTCCACCTAGGGGCTGCAGGGAGATGTCCCTGCTTCTGGAGAGCTGCGTGGAGCCAGGTAGGGAGCCTACCAGCCCCGTGCCAATGAGACTTTTAATGGCCTGGTCAGCAGTGCTGATCGGAGCCGCCAGGTTCCCTTTTCGACTGGTGTTCCAGTTGAAAACCAGACCTCTGGCAATCCTAGCCCTACAAGGGACGGCCCTGGACCTGATCAGTTTGTTTGCGGGCCTGGTCCATCCAGCATAAGAAGCTGTGAACAGACCTCACTAATAGAAACTCCACACACAGTTCTCCCCACACCCCAGCCGCCATGGGGAACAAGCCCCAGGCACTTCTAGTCATTTTCCCTTGCGGGACACCCACCTTTGGTATCTCACGGTATACAGCACATCTGGCGGGGACCCCTCCCCGGGGAGCCATGTCAAAACCATGCCGAAATCCTTCGACAGCAGCGTCACGTTGCGAGGGGGGGACAGTGGCACGGTGGGCTGCCCCAGAGCTACAGAGCCTGGCAAGGAAGGAAATAGGAAGGAAAAGCTATTCAAATGCTCCAGCCTTGATTCTGGGGCTGGGACGGGTTTGGGCGCTCATGGGAGAACAGCACGTGTGAGGACCTACTGCTCTCTGATGCCTTCCTGCAGCACTCCCAATGGGCGTGATTCACCCCGGCCCTGGGGGGAGGGGGGCGCGGGGTTGGACCATGTTTTGGTTTTGCCCATTTTCCTGCCCCTCAGGCTTTGTCCTTCAAGCGCAAGAACAAGCTCGGGGCACCTGAGTCCAACCTCAACCAGGTCATAGGCTGCCCATGCTTTTCTCAACCCCTGAAAGCAGCTTGGGGTTCAGATCCGGCTCTGGGGAAAGGACTGGATCAGTTCTTAGTTTACATGCTCTGGTTTGAAGGTGCTGCCTTCAGTTCCTACAGCAATTCCTCAGACAACTGTTTCAACTCCAATTTTTCAAAACAGATCACTCCCAAAATTCCAGATTTCTGAGTCCGAAGCAGGCCACGGCCCTGCCAGCCCTACACGCCAGGCACCTGGGGTTTTCAGGACAGAACCAATTTCTAGCCATCCCTGCTCCTTCAGCAAGATGCTTTTTAGGGTAGGTCCACGTCTGAGGTGGGGGTGTGATGCCCAGCTCCTGTAAATGGACCTGCACTAGCTCTGCGTGAGCAAGCGCCTAAAAATAGCAGCATGTCCACAGCAGCACTGGCAGCTGCTGGGACTAGCCACCCAGAGAACAATCCCGCCCAACCCCCTGGGCCTGGGCCCCCACAGACACACTGCTAGTTTTAGGCACTAGCGTGGGTATATCTCCATGAACAGGGAATCGCACCTCCCATTTCAAATGTAGGCACACCTGAGAGGAAAACCTTTCATTTGACATTTATCCACCCCAGAGCCTTTCACTCCTGTTTACATGGCCGAGGCCCCATCCACAGAGACTTTGAGTGCTTTGGCAAAGACAAAGCAAAAAGGATACGCTATCCTTGGACTATGCCTTTAAAATGAGCAAAGCAGCACAAAGATGTCCATACCGTACCTAGAATCTGCTGTAAGGAAGACAGAGCTAACAGGACTCCGATTCTCCCGGTAGACATGCTGAAGTCACAACTTCCTGCTTGTAATGAGTTTCTTTTGTTATGACCACTTTCATTATCCAGTTTCCTGTAATAAGTAGTGTTGCCCGTCAGCCACGCACAGGAGAACACATGAACCACTCCCTGAGAGAGAGGTAGCCTCACACATCAGCTGCAATCCAAAGGCTGAGCTGTACTTTGAACATACAACACCTGTATGTAAGGGTACACAGCTCCCAGTTTAACTATTGCTGTAATAAAAGAAAACAACTCTCAACCTTCAATGATAAATACGCTCTAGCCTTCCCTTCCAAAGTGCTTTACAAATATTTCTGCTTCCAAATAGCCTTCTGGTGTGGGGAAGTATTCTTAGATCCATACATAGATTTTAGGGGCAGAAGAGATCGTTATGATTACCCAGCCTGTGTGTCTAGTAGCAGGCTAAAGAATTTCATCCAGTCATTCCTGTGTTGAGACTATATCTTGGGGCTGAGCATATTTTTAGAAGATATTATTATGCCCATTTTACAGATGGGGAAACTGAGTTACGGAGATGTGGAAAGTGACCTGCCAAAGTCACACTGTTATCAGTGGCAGAGCTGGGACTAGACTCCAGGTCTACACCCAGTCACACCCCTGGGCGCTTTCTCACAGAGACCATAGATTTCTCCTTTGTGTATTGAGAACTGTTATTGCTCCAGGCTGACCCAGTGCGTCCCCTTGCCGGTGGGTGTGGTGTTGCAGGTGAGCCCTGACTTGATTTTTCCCTTACCAGCATTTCAACAAGTCCAGACAGACTGATAGATGATTGTGGAGAGTTTCATCAATTAACAAAAAAGGCAATGCAGAACATAAACAAAACTTTCACCCCAGCATCTCCGCTAGTGCAGATGCTCTAAACTGACAAGAGAAATGTTGAAATCTCGAAATCCCCTGCAAAAGGGAATGAGCTTTCTCCACCAAGCTCTGCCCAGAGGCTGGTTCGCTCACCGCCTGCCTGCATTGTGCCGTGGAACCTTCACTTGCAGGAGAACCAACAAATGGGAGCAAGGTATGGGTGGCCATTGTTTTGTTCCTGTCATTGCCCCGGGGGCATCCTCTCATCCCCCTTCCCCGAGCACATTCCCGGCCACTCTCAGGAGATGCTCCAGTCCTGGAAACCAACAACTCTTTAGGATGCCTCAGATCTCAGTGAGGGATCTACTGTGTCTGTTAATGACGATGGAGAGTGGGTGCTGGGTCTGCAAGGCTCCCCTGTGGTGGTGAACAGGACAGCCGGGGAGAGACAGGCACACAGGAGGTGTGAGCAGTGCACAGAGAGACAGCGAATGCACATGTGTGTGCTAGGGCTGCCTGCACACATGTGCCTGGAAAGAAAGGCTAGGTTGTTGGTAGCTAAGTGATCTTTATCCCTAGTCCCCAGTCACCTGACGTGGTTCAGGGTTATAACAGGTTAATACCCCCATCCATGGCAGAGGTCAGACAGTGTCCACGGATTACAGTGCTCAAAGAGGGTGACTCACCATGGTGAAGGTAGAGGAAGTTTCCAGACCTGGAATGGGGTTGCACAGGAAGGCGAGTAGCAATTTCTGACTCTTTCCCCCACTCTGCAGTGGAGTGGGAAACAGCATCTAGAGCAAATACCTCACTTCAGGTCTTCCTAAGAGCCCTGGAGGAAGGTCAATATAAAAGAGAACATGCAATTTTTAGCAAGAGTTAGGAGACTCTGACCTCCATGCCTGTGTGTCCCTGTAGAACATCAGGGGTTAAATCCTGGCCTCATGGAAGTTCATGGCAAAACTCTCTTTGACTTCAACAGGGTCAAGGTTTCAGCCCTAGGGTGACCAGACAGCAAGTGTGAAAAATCGGGATGGGGGTGGGGGGTTAATAGGAGCCTATATAAGAAAAAGACCCAAAAATCGGGACTGTCCCTATAAAATTGGGACATCTGGTCACCCTATTCAGCCCCCCAAAACTAACTACATCACAGAAAAGAAACAAGCTAACATGGCAGGTCAGTACCACCAGGTGGTGCTGCCTAGCAAGCAAAAACCCATGGGATACTTAGCACATGGAATATAGGAGGATACAGGCATTAATCTGTGATGGAATTGAGACTCACTTAGGAACTTGAAATGTGCTTTATTAAAACTCCTTCCACCTCCAGTGCCCTTTTCTGTATTGGCTTGCACCCAGATTTTCAAAGGTGTCCACTAACTTTGGGCATCCAACATGAGACCCTTACAGCCGAACTCTACTCTCACTCCAGCATACCCAGACTTCAGTGGGGCTGTGTGGGCTCCAGATCAGGGCATTGCATGAGCCACAATCTTAAACAGTGTGTAAAATCCAGGTTGTCCTACAGCATCGTACAGCATGTAGGGCACTGGTGTGGAAGTCGGGAGAGCTAGGTGCTTTTCCCAGCTCTGCCCTTGATCTATCTGTGTCTCTTTCCCCTCTGTTCTGTCTAGATTGTAAGCTCTTTGGGGCAGGGATTGACTCTCACTCTGTTTTATAGCACCTACCACAATGGGGCACTGACCTCAGCTGATGCGTTTAGGCACTACCATAATCACAATAATAGTGAAACTTAGAGAGTCCCAGCTATCTTCTGACTTTGCAACCAGTGATTCAGCCCTTACTGAGTCAGGGCTTGACTACCCCTTTCCCCGTGAGCAGCCCTCCTGAAAGCCATGGGATTAGCCCTGTCAGGAAGGTGCAATGCAGTGAAAGCAAGCGGGGGGCAGCATCAGGCCTTCAGTTACTACTCAGGCAAACTCGCGTTGGTTCCAGTGGGCCCCCTGTTTGAGTGCAGAAGCTCTTTGAAAGTGCAGAAGTCATCTTCACAGCCAAGCCTGGAGTGATCCCAATCCCCTGCCAGCTGGAGACCCTTGCTGACAGACAGAGGGAATTTCTGGTATGAGCGTCGCCATGGGGACCAGAGCCATTTCCATGCTCCCAGGTCATGGAATAAAGAAAAAGCGCAGGTGATCTCTGGGCCAGGATTTGGGTGCAGGGAAAAGCGAGGAAGAATAAGAACTCTCCAACCTACAAACACATACAAAGGAGGCACTTCCCTGTGGGATTAGGGATGGGCTGATGGGTCTGAGTCTGACATTCCAGCTTGGACGCTTTGCTTCTCAAAGCTACCTTAACTGCTAATTACCTGGAAACAAATGCCAGGTCAAGCATCCAGCACCAGAGGTAGCTAAGCTGAAAGGAAGCTGAGATGAGCTGGCTGGGGCAGTCAGAGCCTGCCACTATGACCACGCCTGCCTCTATCTGCAGGGGATCAAGAGCAATTGAGAGCACCTGTGAATGATGGATAGTAGCACCCCCTATGCACTGGGGCACGGTGGGGACAGCACCAGTTTAATGAACTCTTTCTGTTTGGACAACAGAAAATTGTGATTTTCACAAGTAAGACTAATAAATAATACTAATAAAGGCTGATGGTGGTCTCTACTAGAGTCATTCCAGCTGCTAATTTCTTTTTATTTTTATTTTTTTTGCTCATTTAGAGATCACTGACATTTTTCATTAGGAACACATTTTTTGATGCAAAATGGCCTTTTTGTGTCAAGAATTTTTTTGCAGTTGATTTGGGGTTCTTTCTCCCCTAAATTTTCCAGGTTTTTTTCAGTGAAACATGGACAAAATTTTGAGTTTTGACGACCAAAAAGTTTTCCGTTTTCTGTCAAAGCACTGGAAAACTTCAGTGGAAAACATTTTTTAAAGGTTTTTTTTTGTTTGCTTGTTTCAAAATTTCATGGAATCCCTGCCCTGCCCCTTATCTCCCATTTTCCTATTGGCTCTCGTTACCTGGGGTAGGATAACGTCACGCTGGATTGACGAATATCTCAGGCAGGGAGTGTCGAGTGAGCCAAGCTGTCTCACATACACCAGAAACTGAAAATCTTAGGGCTTGTCTACACTTGAAATGCTCCAGCGGTGTCACGTGTCTGCATAGATGCAACCCATGCTGACGGGAGGGGTTCGCCCACCAGCGTAGGTAACCCCAGGGCCGGATTAACCTTTTGTGGGCCACCGTGTAGTTATTATGGCCCCCTTCCAAGCATGGGCTCTGTGCGATGGCACCATTGGCACATTGTAAACCTGGTACTGGACAATCTGCCTCCCCAAGAGGTGGTGACTATGTCGACAGAAGAATTCTTCCATTGACCTAGCACTGTCTACACCGGGCATTAGTTTGTCAGGGGTGTGGATTTTTCACACTCCTCAGAGACCCAGCAAGGCTGTTGTAAATTTCCAGTGTTGCCAAGCCTTTAGTCAAATGCACTGAGACTTCCTGATAGCTCTCACTGGATGTTTTGACAATGTTCTTAAAGGGACGCTGTACGGTAAAGATCGTGTTTAAAAACATATCTTACCTCTAGCCCTAAAAGCTTAGGTTAATGATTGACTCCAAAGCCCTTTGGTTATTCAGACGGAAAGCCATTTAAACATCCCAGTGGCTCTTTGCCATTTGGGCTGTTCGTTTCGTTTTGCAATTTACCAAAGGGCCCAATCCAGCAGAACATCTTTACCGAGTAATCACCCCAGCTGAGATATAGAGGCCCCGTTGCACTAGGGGCTGTATATACACGGAGTAAGAGACAATCCCTGCCCCCTGTATCTTTACCCCCAGTGTTTCCTCCTGTGTATTCTCTCTAAAGTGCACTTATTTCTTCCATCCTTCAGGCTGCTGCACTCCTCTGCTTTCAGGGTCCCCCAGCTCTTGCACTGCTCTTGGTCAGTCTGTCCAAACTGCAGTAGCTGACCTCCTCCTCTCTAATCAGCTGACCGCCCTTCATGGGTGCCCAGTTTCTCCAGCATTCAAAAATCATGAGTCAGCCCCCTTCCCCCGCCCCGCCCCCCAACATCAGGGGATTGATGTAAAGGTCGTTGGTTCTTTCTTGTTGCCTGCTGGGTTCTGAGCCCTTCGGGTCAGACCTAGGTCACATTTTCAGGCTTTTCTCCAAACCTGTGAGAGCTAGAAACTTGGAAAGCTGCAATTCCCACCTGACTCCTGCAGCTGGGGCTTTAAGAAAGCGACCAAATATCATGAGACTTGGGATCAAATCATGAGAGTTGGGCAACACTGTGTCCCTCTGGCGGCTTCTCTGCAACTCCACATCCTGTGTGGCCTCGTCCTCGACTTCCAGGTTCCACACAGACTGTGCCACTGACATCTTCTCTCCTGCTAGTCCCTGCTCACACCCCTCTGTGCTTCCCTCCGGGGCCCCTCTATCCTTCTCCAGCACCTAGTCCTTTCTCCCTTGCTGGGAATGACTGCCTGGATCACAGATGCTGTGCAGCCTCTCTCTCTCCTCCTTCAGATGCTTCCTCAGAGCCAGCCCCACCCATGCAGCCCGCTAACTAGCATAATGTGCGTGGTGAGCAACTCCCTGACCCGACAGTGTGAAGTCCTCCCCAACCTCTTGTCATCTCTCCTGTGCCCTAGCTCCTCTAACCTAGATTGTAAGATCCTCGGGGCAGAGACGGGTCCCACTGATTTCTCTGTTAAGCACAACACATATTTCTGGGCATCTCCTTTTCTCCTCACCCCAGAGCATCTAGGCAAAGGGAACCAGCCTCAGTGTGAGTGGGATTCTCATCACTCCCAATGTCTTATCACAATGCAATTTTGGTCCAATGGGTCTAATCTAAGGCACTTCATGACCCCCCCCTTGCTGTAGTATCTAAGAGCCTCACAGTGTATTTATGCCCAGTGAGGGAGGGCAGTGCTACTGTCCTCACTATACATAAGAGAAACTGAGGCACAGCACAGCTAACGGACTTGCCCAAGGTCACACAGGAAGACTGTGGCAGAGCAGGGAATTGAACCCAGCTCTCCCAAATCCTCAGCTAGTGCCCTAACCACCTCTCTAAGCCTGCAGACCCTGAAGTGTCTTAGCTGGAGCTGGTTGTAAAACTGGGATGGGACATGGGAGTTCCATTTGACATTTTTCCTTCAAAAATATTCATGGGAAAATTAGAAATGTAATGAAAACAAATCAGTCTGGTTTTGGTTTGAATAGAAGATATGCATTTTGATTTTCAAAAAACAACATTCAATGAAAAAGGCCATTCAAAATGGTTTTGTTTCAAAATTTCCCAAAGACAAAATTTCACTAAAACAACATTTTTCACATGGAAGCTCATAATTTTTAAAGGCCACCCTGGTTTCTGGCCAGCAGCTCTGATCTCACTTCCTTTGGCACCTTCCGAGCCTCTCCCCATTTGTGTGATGCTGGACGGAAGGGCGCCCTGGAGTTGGGCTGGGAAGATCCCTCTCTGATTCCAACCATGTTTGGCTCCATTTCCACTTCCACAGCAGCCTCCTTCCTTCCTACTTACCGGTTCATACAGTACAGTCACCTTCTGTGGACGAGTCACATGATAAAGGGAGCAGCCATGGGCACACATACTATACGGCCCTTCCACACTAAGGTCCAGGAATAGCAGCCCATTTCATAAGCAGTGATCACCCTAGGGAGCATCTGTTTCTGTTACTTTGACCTCTTGGGGAAGACACATACTCGAAGAGAAGCAGATCAATCAAAGTGACAAGCACTGGCCGAATCCTCTGAGGTGCTGTAACAGCTTCATGGAGAGCCCCGAGCCTGATCCTGGCACTCTGTGATATGGCAGCTGGACTTGTCCTTGGTTCCCAGGCTGGAGGAGCTTGAACTTTCCCACCCTATCACTGGGAAGTCCTGGAGTGGTTCTCTTCAAAGAGCTTGCAGTGGAGTGTTTAGCCTGTAGCCTGTGGGACTGGGTCTTTTGTGATTCAGTATGGTATATTCGCTCTCTGTATAGGTTCTTATATTGCCCCAGCAGTGTGGAATTTGAGTGCTCTGGCTTCCGCTGTCTCCGGTATTTTGGTTCCTATTCACTCTGGAACGTCTTTCAAAGGATTCAGGAAGGCAAAGGAGAAGACCTGAGGAGGGACATGATAACAGTCTTCGAATATGTCAAAGGTTGTCATAGAGAGGATGGTGATCACTTGTTCTCTGTGTCCACCAAGGAGAGGATGAGAAGTAATGGGCTTAATTTGCAACAAGGGCGGTTAGAAAAACCATTGTATCTGTAAGGACAGTTAAGCACTGGACGAGGTTACCTGGAGATTCCATAACCTCCCTGTCGTCTGAGGTTTTAAGAACAGGTTGGACAAACACCTGTCAGAGATGGTCTAGGGATACTTAATCCTGCTGGACTAGATGACTTCTTGAAGTCCCTTTACTTTGCTATGGTTCTCTGATCACCTCTCATCCCACACAAAGGCCAAATGGCTGCATTCCATGCTAACAGAAGTTTCAGGCTCTTTGCAGGGCATTGCATGGACCAACCCCAGCCCTAGTGGAACTGCTGCATGCACAGATCCGCTTAGGTGCCACTTTAACCTCTCTCCTGGATGACAGTGTTGGTGAGACATGTGACTGTAAGGGGAAAGGACCACTCCAGTGCAAACCAATGAGCTGTCCGTGGCAGCTGAGGATTACCTGCATGGGCACCCACTGCTGTTTGATCTGGGAGATGGAAATAGGCAGAGATTTTTACCTGACTTCCTCACCTCAGCAAAGAGAACCTGCCACTCCTGGGAAGTGCAAGATGCAGTCACCAGAATGCAATCAGTCACTGAGAAGCCACACCTCACCCAAGACAAATCTGGCTCAGCTGGCCAAGACTATATATTTTACAACACTGCTATAAGCCCATGACTAGAGAAAAGCAATGCCCTAAACAGCCCAACGCTGGCACAGGTTTGTCAGCTCTTGGAAGGGCTGATTACACCTTGCCGGGCCTGTGTTTTTCCACCACTGAGGTAGCAAGTGAGAGTCAACACCAGAAACAGAAGTAGCATTTCCTATCTTTGTGTTCTTTTCTTTCCCCTTTTGTGTTTGTCTTGTTTTATCTTCTTAGGAACCAGGATCGGACCTTAACAATGAGAGCAAAAACCACCACCAGCCCATCTCAACTAACTTCTCTTTTCCCCCAAAAGGCCAAAATTACCATCTTTAATACCATCTAAGAGACAGTCAGACAAGGGTTTTTTCCCTTCTAAAAACTCTCTCCAGCAAAACGGAAAGGGAACAAATATTGTAACTAAAATGAAAGCCTTACTTCACATGATATATTTCAAAAGCTTTAACTGTTTTCCTTTCTTGTCTGTATCTTTAATAAAAGGTTCAAAGGATTTTTAATGGTGTGTTTGCTGAGGTCCTAAGCAGGCTGAGGTCTCTGTATTCCAACCCCTGAACCTTGTTTAAAACTGTTTAATGTTAGACAGTTTCATGGTGATGTTATCTGTGACAGCTCTTTGGGCCCATAGATTCCATCTAAATGAACACAGAGTGGACTGCACTGAGAAAAGACCAATCCCTTTGCTTGGCAGAGGGTTCAAAAGAACTTTTAAGATCTTGCTCCAAATCGGAAATGCATTGGGTGCTGGCTGTGTTCAGCTCAACAGCAGTAAGGTGGAGATAACACTACAGCTGTGGGGGAGGGAAGCCAAGTATCTCATGTCCCTTACATTGAAACAACATCACGGGAAGGGGAGTGAGCTGCACAAGTGGACACGAGTCAAAGCCAGGGTAGTGGGAGAGAGCACCGCCTAGAGGCGGCAGTACTTTCAAGAGCCCACATGAAGGCAGCGTGGTTCTACCGGATCCTCTTGCGAGCATCAGTGGCCATTTTTACTCCCTGTTTGGGCAAGAGGGGCATCTGAGTGCTGGCAATGTTTTGCATTGTAGAGGTTGGCTGGCAAGGCAATAGGTGCTACCAAAGTTAATTAGCTCGCTAACTAATTCAATACCTCTCACTTCTATTGTTGCTGACTTGCAAGCCAGGGAAGGGAAGAAGGAACACGCAAAGGTAAAGGTAAATTCAGGCTTACTCACCAGTGAAATAAGTGATTAACCGTTTGATGACCAACGTGGAATGCCTTTGGTGGGTTCCCAAGTTTGTAGCAAAGAAGTGTCCCCGTCACAGACAGCACTAGCATAACCAGCGCAGACGGCAGCAGAGTTCAACATTTCCACTCCAGTGGTCACTGCTGTGAGGACAGATGCACTGTGGGCTAGTTTCTGAAGGAATGGATGTACATCTGCATCCACACAGGCACGGGGCTGGTGGAGGGCTTACATCATGCAGGGAACCGCTTTAACTTAACTGACGAAAGTTCAGGAGTTTGCTGCCAGGCCTCCAAAATCGTGTGTGGGGCGTACAAGGCTGTGCTGACAGAAGGCAAGCATTGCTGCTAAAGCTTGGTAGTCTAGACCAGCCCTGAGCCTCTTCTTGGGAGTGGGTTATGGAGACTGGCCACCCCCGCCCAGCTTGCCAGGGGGTCCTGCCTGCTGAGGGACAGGACATTTGTGTGGGGGAAGCCTGGGCAAACAGAGGCCACCACCCTTCAGGGCTGTCACCCCAACACCTCTCTAAGGTTCATCCTTTCTTTAAACAAGACAACAGCAAAGGAGAACATTCACCCGGGGCCAAGTCCGTCAGTGGTGTCAGGTACAACTTCATTCGTGTCAGCAGCTTCTCCTCCTGACACACCAGGGTACATCTGGCCCCAGGTGATTTGCAGTTGGTGGATGGAGAGTAGACATGTTAAGCTGAGGTTCAACCAGGGCAGTAATTATTTGGCACTAGGGTCCGATAACTCAGGAGAGCCCAGCTCCCATCTAGGCACCAGCGCAAGTGGCCAGGTGTTCCAAGTTGCTCACCACATTGGGTGCATTTTGAGTGCTGAGCACCTTTGAAATTCTGGCCTGTCACTGCCGGGCCAGTCGCCTAGCAACATCCTGGGCATAGCTGACCCTGGCAGGGGCTACCCAATTGGCTGCACTTCTGGACTGGTGGAGAAGCAGAGCTAAGCTACTACTTGACCTAGCAGTGGCCCACTCATCTCCAGGTCTGGCCAACCCCATGGCTCTGACCATTAGGCCCAACCCCCCCGCATGTCCCAGGCGTGATCCTGACATCACCCCAATTGTGGGCGCTGAGCACTTGGAAACGCACCATGCTAACAGCCCCCAAGTTACAAAGCGGGTAGCTGGGCCCTTGTAGCGAACGTGCCATGTCTCTGGCATTCACTTACTCCTTTGGTCCAACAGAGCCTGTGTGCTGACTTTCCGAGGATGATGCAAGTCACACCTGGGGCTCGGCAGAGGCTGGGGAGTGAGGGGGACATTGGGTTGGGTGGCATTATCATGGAGATCAGTCCATGGGCTCCAATGGAGCGACACAGATTTACATCGACTGAGGAGCTGGCCCTTAGCCTTAGCAGCGGGATGTTCCCAGAACGCTGGGTAGAATGTGCTTCCCACCACCACACCCATTCTGCAGCTGACAAGAATTAATGTAGAGGCCCCCAGTCTCCTGTCTGAACAGCTCCCGCCCTCCCCATCGCCGGGAGGAAAGCCTCCAAGGAGGCAGGAGTCCTCTCTGGCCCCTTTGCCATCAGGAGAGGACGAGCTCATCTGAATGACAGGAGTATCAGTGAAAGAGAGGCATGGGAAAATTTGGAAATGGGAGCCTCCAGTGATGTATATGCATTGGGGGAAATGTCCCCCAGCCATGCAGAAGCCCTTCCCACCACTGCTGAGACTTTGAAGCCAGGCAGCTAATGGGTGTTTACTGTTATGGGTAGAGATCGAAGCAGATAAGGTCTCCATGAGCATTTAGGACAGACTTTAATACCCAGCTTTTATAGCACCTTCCAGACTTCAGTTGAGTCGTCCCACTGCAACCCACCCCTCCCCATGGAGAACCTATGGGTCCAGACTTCCCTGGGACAAGGGTGTCTGCCCACCCTACTGCACATCTGCGCGGGGGCAGCAAGGATGCTGGTGCAAGGAGGAGTCACATTGTGGCCTCACAACCTCATGCCCCAAAGGTTGGGGCTGGACACCTTGGCGGGAGGTCTGACATCGGAGGGAGCCCTTGATGCATCTCCAAAGAGGCAGGGGCAGCGAGTTATATGGGCCCATGGTGCCCAGGTACCAGAAAATTCAAGGCCCGCAGGGCCCGGCGCCAGCGATGTCCAGGGCCAGGTCTCTCCCCCAGCCTCACCTACCGCCCCTGCGCGCCCCACTCAGAGCATCCCCCAGCCCTGCCTGCCACCCCCGAGTGTCCCTGCCTGCTCTGGACCGCGGGCGGCTGCCCCCTACAGCTCTGCACTGCGCTCCCTTGCTGGCCGCTGCCGGCTACAAGGGATTGGTGCTGGGGGCAGGCTGAGGCAGCTGCTGGGGGAGCTATCCTGGCTGGACCTCCTGCAGCCTGGGGTTGGGTGAGTGTTGAGCAGGGGAGGGGCTCCCCTCTCCCCTGGAGCTCACTGTGTCAGCAAGGAGAGGGCCTCGGGGAGTCCTCCTCTCTGGCCCCCAGCCCCAGGGCAACCTACCTGCTGCACCCCAAACTCCTCATCCCCGGCAAGTTGAGATTTCTCCTTTCATATCCCTGCTGCAGGGGTTCGTTCCTCTAGAAAGTCAGACCAGAGCGAGATGCATTTTAGTGGTGGGTGAAATGATCCCTGTGCACCCCTTAGCTACCTCGCTGGGGCATCACGAGACTTAGCAATAAAGTGCTTGGAGACCCTCCTATGAAAGGCACCAGAGGAGTGCCACGGACTGGTATACCATAGCCTGGAACTCAATTCATTTCTGAGTCATACTTCCCCGTCTCAGCAGGGGTCACTCCATAGCAGGTGCACCTACTGGAGACAGACACATCACAGATGTTTAACACACTTCAGCCAAGTTGGTAATTCCAGCTGATCAAAGCCCATTACAGCATCTCGTGTGGTCCAGCAGTATGCACATGGGGTTTCCTTCCAGCTCCATCTGAGAAGCTGAGAGAGAACATCTTGATATCCTATGCAGTCACTGGTGACAGATGGACAGGTAGCGGAGCATTGTCAGGCAGGGAGAGGGCAAACTGCCTGCCTTTTTGGCTCCTTTGTTAGTTATTTAGCTCAGGACGTTGGCTTCACTTTCTCAGATGTTTTTCAACAGCTTTGTACTTAAGCTTCAAATTTAAAGCGTCAGTGATTTGAAATGGGACGATCTAACCCCCACCCCGAAATCTAACTGAAGTCTTTTCTGAAGACTCACTGCTGTGACGAACCCCCACCCAGGTAAAGGGCCAGGAACTTCCCATGCTCTCGCCTTCATCAGTGTTAACTCTCATTAGTGCTAATGGGAGTGATGTGCAGGCACCCAGAAGAGAAGAGGCCTTCTGGGCAGGAACTTTGGTGCTGCTAGGAATTTGTACAGCCACATTCACATTAAAAATTAATTTATTTCTTACCAAGAGTTTTCTTTGCTAGGACAGAACAGGCAGCTTCCAAAAAACAACCACCAGGTGAGACAGGCTCAATATAGCTCTTCATTACTTGGCTGGGGAAATGATGACAGGCATTGATAATAGACCACCAAAGGCATGGAAATGATAAATCTCAAGCAAAGGAAGCCACTGAGACCCATAAGGACTGGGAGATTTACCTTAATATCACAGGATAAGAGAAAGACAGTGTTGCCTAGTGGATAGGACATCAGACTGCAAGTTAGAAGAACTGGATTCTGTTCTTGGTCTCTGCCACTGGACTACTGTATCACTTTGAGGAAGTCACTTCACCTCTCTACATCTCAGTTTCCCCTCCCATCACTTGTCTGCATTGTCTGTTAAAATTATAAGTTCTCAGGGACAGTCTATTATGTTTCTCATACATCATATAGCATAATAGGGTCCTGATTTCTGTTAGGGCCTCTATGTACTAATGTAATGCAAACAATTAATAGTAATAAAAACACATCACCTTGCCATACTAAACTCTGGCTATCAGAGTCTCAACTGTTCTTGGCACCACTCCCCTTCCTGGTTATTACCATTCTCTTTTATTTGGTTGGTTTGCTCTTTTATATATGCCTTTCCCACCCTGCCCACCTGATTGCTGACCCTTTAAATCTGGGAGAGACTACCAACTGTAGCCCTTAGGGGGGCCATTTTGATTTTGATTTCTGTAGGCCCTTCTCTGCTTCCTGGTAAGTGTGTCAGCTCCGTGTGTGTTTTCTGTCTGTCCTCACAGTCCTACTTTCAGCCTGAGTGTGTAGCATTCACGTAGCAAATCTGGTTCCTGGAGGGGGAGGATTCAACCAGCTTATAGGATCCACTTTAATGTCTAGCCAGACATATCACTAAAAGCCCCACCCATGGAGGGCTTGGCTCTGTGTGGGTGAACTACGCACCCCTCCCCTTTGAGATCTGCCAGGTCCATGCATTGCCTTGCTGAGGGTATCCTTCATGTACAGCTTTGGAGTTTTTGTAATAATAGACAGCAATTTACAAATATTGGCTCCCCCTCTGACTGCTTCTGTGAGATGGGGCAGCAGCATTACCACCATTTTATAGACGGGAAAACTGTGGCAAAGAGTGGAAGTGACTTCCCTGAGGCCACACAGTGAGTCAGCAGCAGACCCAGGCGTAGAACCCAGGAGTCCTGATTCCCAGCTTTTTTGCCCTGATCATTAGATGGACTTTGCACAACACTGAAGAACATCTTGGTTGTAGCTGTCAGTATGCAAAGCCTATAATACAGGAGATAGAGACAGATGATATATATGCAATCTATTGCTACCCCAGCAAGCAAAAATCAAGAGACTTGCTTAAAAATTGTGAGATTTAAAAAAATATTACCTTCTGGATTCTTTCTCTTTGCCTTCTGCTTTCCCACCTTTAGGGGGCAACTTGGTCCTGTTTTCAAGCTTTTCTCTGAAACCAGGAGGGCTAGAAACTTCCTTTTTTGAAATGACACAGAAATTAGGAGCTCCTTAATAACTGCCTCTACTGCACGTGGTTAAAGTGCATGATGAGCAGCTCAGAATACTGTTTCAAAGAGAGAGCGAGCATGGTCTAGTGGGTAGCACACGAAGCTGAGAGTCAGATCTGTGATCTGTCCCTGGCTCTGCTACTGACTGCTTGTGTGTGTAGGGCAAGTCCCTTCCTGGCTCTGTGCCTCAGTTTCCCTATCTGTCCAGTGGTGTTCCATCGTTCTCTTAGCGGGGCACAGTGAATTAATGGTTGTAAAGCATGTTACAACCCTTGGGTGAAAGCTTCTAGAGGGAGGCAAATCTTCATTTTCCCATGCTCCCTACGCATGCTGCCATTGACAACAATGGAACCACAATGAATGAAGCTGAGCCGGGACCTAGTGCTGGGAGGCGGGGGAAGGACGGGAGAGTTTAGCCCTGTGTTTGTGCCTAAGGGGTGGTTTGTTTTGGCATAAACACAACAGTGGGTCGACAGAGTAGGGAACGCTGCAGCACTTGCTCCTTACGTTACTCTGCACTAAGCTTTGGTGGGTTGGGGGCAGAACTGGAGCTGAGTTACACTGAGGCTCTGAAAGGAGCTGATGCTGAGCTCAGTTCCAGCAGTGTGAATCCGGAGTGACTCCACCAGGGTGCTCTGGATTCATGTGAGATCTGGCCCATAGCCTCCAGCTTTTCTGGAGAAGAGCAAGGAGGGGTCTTCTCTGGTGCTATTAGAGGCTTAGTGCAAAGCTAATTTCACAATAATAAAGCGTCGGTTCGTGTCTGTTAGGAAAGGGGCTGGTTTCTTCTCGCAGTAGCTACATTGAAGTCTGCGGCGCTACGGCAGAGAGGAGTCTGGTGCAAGCAGGTTTGACAAAACAGGGAGAGTCCTTATATCTTTCAGGCTGGGAGTGGCCTAAGCCCTGTCCAATTCCTCGGAGAGGGCAAGGGTTGTCCAGGAGGACATATAATTCAGGAAGGACCTCAGTGCATCAACTGATCCAGGCCGCCTGCTCAGTGTCTGAAATGGCAGACCAAGCCGCTGTGGAGGGGTCGGCACTGCATGCCTCAAGCTGCACCAGTGCCCCTGGCTCCCGGGGGCAGGGGGTGCGGTCAGAGCAGGGGGACGAGGTGTGACCTCCCAGAAAGAGAATTTATGACGTTTTGTTTAACCCAGATTAACTGTGCTGGCTTGGGGGCTGCAGATCCCTGTTCTATGGATAAGGACTTCAGTCTCATCAAGCTGGCACTGTTTGTTTTTGGTAATTATTATTGCAATAGCAGCTAGAGGACAAAATTAATTATTATTATTATTTGTATTACTGTAGTAGCACAGGGAGCGCCAGTCACAGGCCAGGCCCCCGCTGCGCTAGGCGCTGTACTAACACTGAACCAAAAGATGGCCCCCACCGCAAAGAGCTTGCAGTCTAGCTAGACAAGACATACACAGACTAGGAGAAAGGAAGTATCATTCCCATTTTCTGCAAAGTAAGTTGTTTGCCACGGTCACACAGGAAACCTGCGGCAGAGCCAGGAATCAGTCCAGATCTCATGAGGCCACCATCCAGGGCCTCTTCCCAAACTGTGCCATGGGTAGGGCAGAGGCAGCCTCCACTCTGGTACGCTCATGTGTGACAGTTTTGCCTTATGTGATCCAAGAAAAATACCATGTATCGGCTGAATGGAATGAAATCTAGTGCATCAGCTGCCCAGCTGGGTAGACAGCTGCAGTCCTGAGAACGTCTTCAGCTCCTCTGCACCTACTGGAAGCAAAGAGTTAGGTAGCTTCATTTCTAAGCCCTGATTTTCAAGAGGCTGATGAATTTCTACCCTTTCCCAAGGGGAACTGAGAAGGAAAATTCACAAGTCATTTTTTGTGATGACTTGTGCAGACAAAACTAAAATTGGATCTCAGCCCCAAATCCCGTATGGAGCAAATACAGAACTGTGGCAGGCAGGTTAAACCCACTAGCATGCCTTCGTATTCTGCAAGCTGTAAGTGGTGTGTGACGTGGGAGTCACTGCTAAAATCCAAGCGGCCTAAGAGAGAAACAGTGCTTCAATGCAGGAGGGAGTAACCATGTCCTTTGCTGAGAGATCGTGTCAGGAAAAACGCTTTGGAGACCCAATTCCTTGCCCAGCCCTGAGTGGGGTTCTGTGGAATGCACTGAACCCATAGAGGCGGATTCTCTTCTTCTGCCACCTTGGGCAGTGGCTTACTCCAGTGCAAAATGAATGTAATCATTACCCTTCTGACTTTGGTCTGGTCTACGCTGCAGACTTGTCAAAAAACCCACCCCCGTGAGCGACATACTTATACTGACCTACGGGGGCCCCCCCCGCCCCCGGCGTATAGACAGTGCTGTGTTGGCAGGAGAGCTTCTCCCCCGGCATAGCAACCACCTCTTGGGGAAATGGACTAACTAAGCCAACGGGAGCTCTCTGCTCAGCTTAGAGCATCTTCATTAAAGCGCTTAAAGTTGTGCAGATGTGCCTGTGCAGCGTTTTAAGTCTAGACTTGTCCTTAGCTTGATACATCCACTTCGCACTGGTGTAAAAATGACGGGGCAAGCTCCAGGCAATGGAGAATCAGGCCCCTAGTGGTTAGTGGACATAGCAATGTGCTTCAGTGCCATGGAATTCCTGAGTTCAATCCCCACTCTGTCGCCAAGGAAGTCACGTCACCCTTCTGTGCCTCAGTTCCCCCGGGTAGAGCTGGTTGAAATGTTGCATTTGAAGAATATCTTTGAATGAAAACTGGCCTTTTGTGTTCAAAATGGAAATTATCATGGGAAATGTCCTTTTTTTTTAAATTTTCCCATTTTCTCAATGAAAAAACAAAAAACTGTTTTCAGTCTTTGTTTTTTTCTTTTCCTCTTCTTTTTCTTTTTCCATTTTTTGCCACTGGCAAAGGAGGGGGGAATAAAATTCCTCTAAATGAATGGTTTTAGTCTTGCAAAACTTTTCATAGATTTTTTTAAGTGAAAAATTTACATTTTTGCACAAAAAACAATTACCATTTTCCAAACCATCACCCGGGGATTTAATAATGATGATGATAATTAATGAATCATAGTTGCTATAGCCCTTTTCATCAGGACATCTCAAAGTACTTTACAAAGGAGGTCAGTATACTGGGGAAAACAAGGCACGGATAAGTGATGTGACTTGCCCAGGGTCACTCAGCATGCCAGTGGCAGAGCCAGAAATAGTACCCATGTCTCCTGACTCCCAGTCCAGAATTGTCTGTTGTGTACTGCTGATGTGCTTGGCTCTGTACAAGACGCAGAAACACAGACTTTCTACCAAGAAGTCTGTGCAGTGCTTTGAACTCGTACGGTGTTGTGTGCACTAGGTGTTGTTTGTATCTGCTTCCTATAGTTACTGCAAAACACAGCTGGGGATTACACAATGACTAGCTGAATCAACAAACAGCCATGATGATGCAGCTTTCAGAAGCCAATTACCTGCTCCTAATTAATCCCCAGTTCGTTAAGCAGAAAGGAGGCCACACTAGCATTTTGGGGAAGCATGGGCATGCTTAATGATACAATAGTTAAATTTCTGCTCCTGTTTGTTGCAATGGCTCTGAACAGATAAACAGACCTGCTTATGAGCTCCACCCGGGCTCTGCGATAAATGCATGCTAGGGAGAATGCTTTCTCCATTGCATTTTCTCACCCAGGGTGAAATTCACTTCACCTGCGGAATTTTGCCTGTGTAAGGAGGGAAGGACGGGGCCTTCAGCTGTGCTAGGTTCCTTCAGCGCTTTTGTGGATGCTGAGAACCAGCAAATCTCTGGTTCTCAAATGCTTGGTGAAAGACTCTTTACAAACATGTGGACGGAAAGAGACCAGGCTCTATTTGGTGCTGCAACGGTCTACCCCAGAGAACAATGGTGTAGTGCAGGGATGGGCAAACTACAGCCTGCCGGCTGTTTTAATCTGGTCCTCGAGCTCCCGCTAGGGAGTGGGGTCTGGGGCTTGCCCCGCTCTGGCGCTCCAGCCGGGGAGCAGGGTCGGGGGCTGCTCCACGTGGCTCCCAGAAGCAGTGGCATGGCCCCTCTCCGGCTCCTACGTGTAGGGGCAGCCAGGGGACTCGGATCTGCATGTGCCCCAGCCCCAAGCACCGCCCCCACAGTTCCCATTGCCCAGGGACCATGGCCAATGGGAGCTACAGGGGCAGTGCTTGCGGGCAGGGCAGCGTGCAGAGCTGCCTGGCCACATCTCCGCATAGGAGCCGGAGAAAGGACATTTTGCTCCTTCTGGGAGCCGCTTGAGGTAAGCGCTACCTGGAGACTGCACCCCTGAGCCTCCCCCCATGCCACAACTCCCTGCCCCAGCCCTGATCCCCCTCCTGCCCTCCAAACCCCTCGATCCCAGCCCAGAGCACCCTCCTACTCCCCAAACTCCTCATTCCCAGCCCCACTGCAGAGCCCTCACCCCCACCACCACACACTACCCCCAGTTTTGTGAGTATTCATGGCCTGCCATACAATTTCTATTCCCAGATGAAAGTTTGCCCACCCTGGTATAGTGAGTGCACCTTCTCATGCCAGCGACCCCATTCCACCTAGCCCTGCGGAGTCATCAAGGCAAAGAGAGTGTGAGCCAGAGTCCATTCCTTCCGGTAAACACAACGAGGAGTCCTTGTGGCACCTTAGAGACTAACAAATTTATCTGGGCATAAGCTTTCGTGGGCTAGAACCCACTTCATCATCTGCGGCGTGCATATGCCTTGGCAGCCATGTGGTTGCACAGGTGTCCCCGAGGGGAGAATATGAAAGCCAATGAGGTTGCAGAGATGTCACTGAGGAGGCCACCATGGGGACAGTGCATCTGGGGAGGCTCCCAAAGCCTTTTTTACAGTGATGACGCACAAGCAGGAGAAAGTCTCATCTGTCTTTAAGGTTCCAACATATGTTTGCAGGACTGGCAGCTAAAAAAAAAAATATAAAATCATCTTTTACCCCCCATGTAAAGCGAGTACATTTGATACAGAAATCGTGGAGTCAATACCCATGGAACCCCCTGTGATGGCAGCCTTTTTACAGAGTCACTTCTCCAGGGAGGAGCAGTGCTTTTGACACGTGCCTCAGATGCAGCATTGTGCTGTGAAAGGGGAGCTCGGCAGAGCAAGCGAGGCAGGACTGGGTGTGAAAATTGCCATTGGCTTGTAGTGGCTCTTTAATGTGAAAGAGGCTTTAGCGTGTAAACACACAGTGAAGAAATGGTGCCTGTCCCTGTGATCTTTACATATAACAGAGGAGGCAGGTGTGGATCAGTTCCTATAACTACTGCTCAGGATAGTTAGTAGCACAACTCTTAACAGTGGATCAGCGCCATATAAATCTCTTCCAAACTCTGTGTAAACAAGGAGTAATTAATAGCATCTTTCTCGCTGCCCGGGTTGAAAAGTCTTGCAAGCTGTAAACAGGTGAACTAGCTGAGAGGATCAGAGACCTTTCATGAAGCGCAAAACTGCACATTTTGGCTTTTCAACAGTCTTCCTTTTGCTGAAGTAATTTTGCAAGTCTTTGTTGTCCCCTGAAGAGGAGGCCTTTCCCAGAGCTGTGGTCACTGAGGCATAAAGCACATGCTTTGCTGAATCAGGGCCTAGGATAGAAGGGGATGTTGCAAATCTAGCAAAGAATATTGGGTCAAATTGCCAAAACTGCTTAAAAGACATAGGAGTCCAAGACCCATTTGCATAGGCACTTGGGAGCCTAAATCTTATTGAACATTAATGGTATTTTAGGTTCCTAAACCCCCAAGTCAGTTTTGAAAATAGGCCTCATGCGCCTACGTTTCTTGGGTGCTTTTAAAAATTTTACCCTGCACCAGAATTTTCAGCCATTGCTCTGTGTCTAGTTAAAACATTATGGATGTATGCTTACATAAAATTTAGATAAAACACTGACCGTCTTAACAGGTCAGATTCACAGTAGGCATACAGGGAAGACAGCTTTGCTACGTGAGATGGAATGATGCCTAGCACCTTCATCTGTAGCTTTCAAAGATGGGTGAACATTATTGTCCCCTTATTGCATGTGGGGAAACTGAGGCACAAAGAGGCAAAGTGGCTTGACCAAAGTCCTCCAGTAAGTCGGTGGCAGAGGTAGGCTTTAAACCCAGCAGTCCTGACTCTCATTCGAGTGCCCTGTTCATATTAAGCTACATTGCCCTTCTAATTAGATTCCTCCTGTTAGTCAAACCACCTACACCTTGGCGCACTAGCTCAGTCCTAAAGTATCTGTGAGCGAAATATGTATCTCCCAGCCTTTGGCTATTATGATTAGGAATCAGCATCAAGGCATCCGCTCATGAAAACAGCATAGAGAAAATTTCTTTCTGACATCATCTCTGTTCCACACTAAATTGGCCTTGTTGCACAATAAGCATTTTCGCTTGAGTTGAGGGTGAGGTGATGGATAAAAACAACCTACGGCTTAAATCCCCTTTCAGACCACCACGGCCCAACCCTCTGGTTTTCTCTGATGCATTACGGCTGACAGCAGTAATTTTTAATGACAGATAACAGAATTCACCTTAGGCAAAAGACGACAATAATGGAAATTTCCTGTGGGAAAGAACTTTAAAAAAAAAAATGCTTTAACCTTTTTTTGGTTTCTGTTTTAGGGCCTGATCCTTGGGAAGCTTCATAGGTTTTAAGGCCAGAACGTCACCTAGTTCTGACCACCTTGCTGAAATCCTTCAGTTCCCATTCATTTTACTGGGATTTAAGAATTAAGATCAGCACCTTATAGGAAAAAAGGAGTACTTGTGGCACCTTAGAGACTAACCAATTTATTTGAGCATAAGCTTTCGTGAGCTACAGCTCACTTCATCGGATGCATACTGTGGAAAATACAGAAGATGTTTTTATACACACAAACCATGAAAAAATGGGTGTTTATCACTACAAAAGGTTTTCTCTCCCCCCACCCCACTCTCCTGCTGGTAATAGCTTATGTAAAGTGATCACTCTCCTTACAATGTGTATGATAATCAAGGTGTCAGCATCTGCAGAATCAGGCCTTTGAAGCCTGAACAACTGGGCACCCCTTTAGCTGGGTCTGTTGGATCTGCATGGGAGGAAAACCAGGTACATTTGTTGCAATCCCTTGCAAGACCGCGCCTCTCTACAAAACACGGTCTTTCGCCTAGCGACTGATACTGTGAGTTAAGCTGGGGTTGCACAACTGCAGACTCTGATCTCAACTGGGAAGATAGCATCTGTTCTGAGTTGTAGCCAAGTTTTCCCATATCTCGGTGATAGGCTTTTCTGCAAAGGGGGGGCGCGGGGAACAAGATTTACACACCTGTATAAATATTTGAGCCCGATCCCACCATTCTAACTCAGTCTTGACTGGGGCAAAACTCCCATTGAATTAAATATGGACGTTTACCTGTCCTTGCCCTGTGGATCTGACAATCTAAATGTGAAGTGACACAGGAATGGCAGGTTTCAGAGTAGCAGCCGTGTTAGTCTGTATCCGCAAAAAGAAAAGGAGGACTTGTAGCACCTTAGAGACTAACAAATTTATTTGAGCATAAGCTTTCCTGAGCTACAGCTCACTTCATCAGAGGTGCCACAAGTCCTCCTTTTCTTTTTACAGGAATGGCAGTAAACAAAAGGGAGGGCAGGGAAGGAGGAGGGTTACATCAGCAGGAGAGCAAGAGGTTTGTTTGTTGCTTTGCACACGCACTTTGTTGGCTCATCTTCCAAAATCTTCTTTAAAGAAACCCGGTGAAGTTTGCTAAGCCACAACAATGTACCCACATAGACCATCTGCAGCTCTTGAGCGCTTCACAGCAAGGAAATGACTGGTTAAGGATATCTTCACTGACCACATCTTACACTCACTGAGCGAAATCCTGGCACCACTGAAGACGGTGGGAATTTTGCGATTGGTTTCAATGGGTCTGTCTACACTGTCCAGAAAAACCTGTGGCACCAAGTCTCAGAGCCTGAATCACTCTACACTGCTATTTTTAGCCCCACAGCCCAAGTTTGTGAGCCTGAGTCAATTCACCTGGCCCCTGAGATGTGGTGCTGTGGACTTTTCTTTGCTGTGTAGACATACCTAACGAGGCTAGGATTTTCACCCATTTTTTTCGACAATATTAAAGGTGCATATTTTAATGCAACACAGTAACCTTAACTCTGACCCATGCATTACTGGTTTTCTTATCAATTATTTTTGTACTCTTGATTTCAGTATCTATATGTATATTCTTCTTTTAAGAGCTACTGCTAAATGGAGGGAAAATGATGAATCACTACATTTACCAGCTCACACTTAAATATTTTGGTGCAGTTTTGATAACTGTTGTCTCTTGAAAATAATATCACTTCTGTAGTTTAATTGGAAAACATATATAATGTTATTGGTTTATGGCAAGCTTCTGGATGGCTTGTAGACTTGCATTTTAGGCTTGTGGGTATTGGTATAGTAATAACAATATTTATTATTAATATTATTTGTTCTGTGGTAGAACATAGGAGCCCCAGGCATGGCTCAAGACCCCATGGTGCGAGGCGTTGTACAAACACAGAACAAAAAAATGACTCCTGCACCAAAGAGCTAACATTTAAGGCTTGGTCTATGCTAGGAAATTAGGTCAGTATATCTGTCACTTGGGTGTGAAAAATCCACATCCCTGAGCGACACAGTGAAATTGACCAACCCCCGGTGTAGACAGTCCTAGGTCAATGGGCAAATGCTCCCGTCGATCTCGCTACTGCCTCTCAGGGAGGTAGATTACCTATGCCGACTGGAGAACCACTCCCGTCAGCATAGGCAGTATCTTCACTGAAACGTGCTGCAGCGTTTTAAGTGTAGACAAGCCCTAAGTAATGTGTGTCAGTAAGGTTGTGGATGGAGCACTAAACTAGAGACCTAGATTCTATTCCTGGCTCTGCTGCGGGCCTGCTGGGTGATCTTGGGCAAGTCATGACGCCGCCCCATCCCTCAGTTTCCCCATCTGTAGTATGGTGTTAATGAATCTGACCTCCTCTGTAAAGTGTTTTGAGATCTATCGATGAAAAGTGTTAGATAAAAGCTAGCGAGGTATTCTAATTTTTATGTTTTATATTATATATTTTTATATTCCCCATGTAGAAGGGTTTTGCATTTATATTTTGACATTACAAATAAAAGAATAGGGTTATTTTTTTCCTGTAAGGGACTGTAAGGTGGTTGTGTTGTGATGAAATAGTTATTACTTGATAAGAATAATGTGTTTGTGATGTGAACAGTGTAAGGTTAATGATGTAGTTAGTAATTCATTTCCTTGCTTAGACGCATTTGCGATTCCTAAGTGATAGGACAGATACTGACATTGCTGTCAGTATGCAACTGTGAAACAGATCCTCTGCTAGTGTAATTTGCCTTAGCTCCATTTAAGTCAGTGGAGCTATGCTGATTTATATTAGCTGAGAACCTCATCCATGATGTGTTTTTAATAAGGTTTTTTAAATCTTTTCATCATATAACAACATAAGAACATAAGAATGGCCATACTGGGTCAGACCAAAGGTCCATCCAGCCCAGTATCCTGTTTACTGACAGTGGCCAATGCCAGGTGCCCCATAGGGAGTGAACCTAACAGGTAATGATCTAGTGATCTCTCTCCTGCCATCCATCTCCACCCTCTGACAAACAGAGGCTAGGGACGCCATTCCTTACCCATCCTGGCTAATAGCCATTAATGGACTTAACCTCCATGAATTTATCTAGTTCTCGTAAACCCTGTTATAGTCCTAGCCTTCACAACCTCCTCAGGCAAGGAGTTCCACAGGTTGACTGTGCGCTGTGTGAAGAAGAACTTCCTTTTATTTGTTTTAAACCTGCTGCCCATTAATTTCATTTGGTAGCCCCTAGTTCTTATGGGAACAAGTAAATAACTTTTCCTTATTCACTTTCTCCACACCACTCATGATTTTATAGACCTCTATCATATCACCCCTTTCCAAGCTGAAAAGTCCTAGCCTCTTTAATCTCTCCTCATATGGGACCCGTTCCAAACCCCTAATCATTTTAGTTGCCCTTTTCTGAACCTTTTCTAATGCCAGTATATCTTTTTTGAGATGAGGGGACCATATCTGTATGTAGTATTCAAAATGTGGGCGTACCATGGATTTATATAAGGGCAATAAGATATTCTCCATCTTATTCTCTATCCCTTTTTTAATGATTCCTAACATCCTGTTTGCTTTTTTGACTGCTGCTGCACACTGCGTGGACGTCTTCAGAGAACTATCCACGATGACTGCAAGATCTTTCTCCTGATTAGTTGTAGCTAAATTAGCCCCCATCATATTGTATGTATTCTAGTCGGCATTATTTTTTCCAATGTGCATTACTTACATTTATTCACATTAAATTTCATTTGCCATTTTGTTCCCCAGTCACTTAGTTTTGTGAGATCTTTTTGAAGTTCTTCACAGTCTGCTTTGGTCTTAACTATTTTGAGCAGTTTAGTATCATCTGCAAACTTTGCCAACTCGCTGTTTACCCCTTTCTCCAGATCATTTATGAATAGGTTGAATAGGATTGGTCCTAGGACAGACCTTTGGGGAACACCACTAGTTACCCCTCTCCATTCTGAAAATTTACCATTTATTCCTACCCTTTGTTCCCTGTCTTTTAACCAGTTCTCAGTCCATGAAAGGATCTTCCCTCTTATCCCATGACAACTTAATTTACGTAAGAGCCTTTGGTGAGGGACCTTGTCAAAGGCTTTCTGGAAATCTATATAATGGAATTTTCTAACTTGCTAGGTTATTTCAGTATCGTATATGTTTTATTTTGTGCAGATAAATGAAGACATAGTTTCAACATTTTTAAATAAATGGGAAGGACAGAGCTGGGTCACTGGATTGTTAACATAAATGAGGCATGCAAATCTCAAAATGTCCATGAAATGTTCTGCAGTAGTTGTCATTGACACTTACCCCCAAAATGTGAAATCCTAACCTTTTTAACGTTGTCAATTACAAGGGGCATAAAAATGAGCCTTAGAATATTTGGTCTATTCCCCATTCTTAGTGTAACATTTTTCCATACTCGGAGCAGTTACATGGTCTCCATTTGTCTGGGAACCTAGTTCCTGGTGTGTTTTTAATAAGGTTTGTTTCAGCGGAATTTGCTAAATGGCTGGGGGTTTTTTCAGTTTAGTTTAGATTAAATTTACATTGAGAGAACAAAAGCTACATGCCAAGAAAGAGCATGGGGTGTGCTCTTCTGGAACAGGCTGCAACTGAATTGAACACAATGGCTGCTCCCTCCAGCGGTTGCCAGGCTCCTAGGACTCTCAGCTTGCAGCAGGCAAAACGCAAACAATAGCAGATATGCAGCTGCATATGTCACACATGGGGTCTCATGCGATGGTATTTATCTGATCCCCTTTACCATCGTATCTGGGCATCTCATCAGTTTTAATGTATTAACCTTATTCTTCAACACCCCTTTGAAGTAGCATTTCCCTTTTATCCCCACTGTACAGATGGGGAACTGAGTCACGCAGAGACTGAGGCTGTGTCTACACTTAAAACACCGCAGTCACACAGCTGCAGTGCTTCTGTGTAGACCCTTACTACAGTGATAGGAGGGGTTCTCCCATTGGTGTGGTAAATCCACCTCCCTGAGAGGTGGTATCATAGGCACGAACTCCTTGGGTGCTCTGGGGATGGGAGCACCCATGGGCAAAAAATGGTGGGTGCAGAGCACCCACTGGCAGTCCCCCATCAGCTCCCCTGCCTACTGGTAGGCCCTGCTGAGCAGCGCCTCGCCTTCCCTCCCCACGCCACGAACAGCTGTTTCTCAGCGTGCAGGAGGAGCAAGGACATGGCGCGCTGGGGGCAGGAACTGGGTGGGAAGAGGTGGGGTCTTGGGCAGAGCTGGGCGGGGGGGTCAAGCACCCCCCGGCACTTTGAAAAGTCAGTGTCTGTGGGTGGTGTCTAGACCAACGGAAGAATAGCGCTGTCTACATGGGGCCTTAAGTCCACTTAACTACATCACTCACCCAAGACCCCTTGTAGTGATGTCGCTAAGTTGATCTATTTTTGTACACTACAGCACCATAGTGCAGACACTTGCTACAGCAATGGGGAGGGGTTTTGCTGACTCTGTAGTTAACCCACTCCCCAAGAGGCAGGTCAATGGAAGAATTCTGCCATAGACCTAGTGGTGTCTATACCAGTGCTTAGGTTGGTTTGACTACATCTTGCAGGAGAGTATTTGTTGATTTTTCACAGCCCTGAGCAACTAGGTTGACCTTAGTCTTAGGTGTAGACGAGGCCTACGTGACTTGCCCCAGGAAATCTGTTATGGGGCAGGGGCTTGAACCTGCATTTCCGGAGTCCCAAGCTGGTAGCCTAACCACTGGACTGTACCTCGGGAGGTGGTGGAATCTCCTTCCTTAGCAGTGCTTAAGGTCAGGCTTGACAAAGTCCTGGCTGGGAGGGTTTAGTTGGGGGTTGGTCCTGCTTTGAGCAGGGGGTTGCGCTCCGGAGGTCCCTTCCAACCCGGATATTCTAGGATTCTCTCTGCTACCTGTGGCACACCAGCTCTCCCAAGGAAGTCGCTGGAAGGTACGGGTGCCCCACACCTTGCAAGGATCAGGGACTAGCCCAGGCCCTTTGCTTGGTGAATTTACCATGATTGCAATGGCATCCTCTGGGTGTGTTAGAGGTAGCTGGTTATTATGGCCCGGCCCTGATTTAAAGCCAAACAAAATCCAGGTTGAGCCATAAATATGAAGGATGCCGGGGACTTCTTTTGTGTCTGTTTCTCCTGTTCTTGCTCTTTGGGCTGTTTTCCTGGCGGAGGAGGGGTTTCCAACTGACTCTCAAATGACAGTTTAATGTGTTTATCTGATGTAATCCGTTCCTGTCTGCAAGCCCTCCTCACAGCGACAAAGCAGGAGAACCCCCCCACCTCCTAATCCGCTAAGAGTAAAGGCCGAGACCGTCTGAACTAGCCCGACAGGAATGGTGACCGACAGCAGAGGCGGGGGGGTGGGGGGTGGGAAAGGGGGGCAGCCTGAGGGAAGTCTGCCAAGCTTTGCTCCTATAAAGGCACTAATCCCTTTGTATCTGAGCCCTGTCTGAGCTGTTGAAAGTGTTACAGGAGAGGAGATCCTTTCATGCCCGTTTGCTAGCACCTGAGTCCTGCCATCTGAATTTTTAAGCTAGTTGTGGCAGGGGTGCTGGTGGGGAGATTACACCTGGGCCTATAACCAGCTAGCTTGGAAGCTCAGGTTAGATCCCAGCAGGGCTGGCTCAGCCCTTCATCCTTCCAAGGTACGGAAAGTGACTTCCCTGCAGGTATACTGTGTGTGTTGGGGGTCTTCTGAGACCTTATAAAAGTGAGGTTCTGTCTGGACACACTCATTCTCATGAGGCAGAAGGGGAAACTGAGGCAGAGTGAGGCAAAGTGACTTGCCCATGGTCACCCAGTGAGTCAGTAGCAGAGCTGAGTGTTCTGACACTCAGTCCCATTGCCTTGACTTATAGACCCCACTTCCTCCCAGGGCTGGGAATAGAAGCCAGGAGTCCTGATTCTCAATCCTCTGCTCTAACTTCTAAACTCCATTCATTCTCCTAGTACTTTCTTCCATGTGCTATTCAGAGCAGCACAGTGGTGGTGCAGGTTAACTGTAGCGATGCTGCCATTGCAAAACAATAATGCACCAAATGTTACTGGGCCTGGGGAAAGAAATAAATAAGAGAAGGCTTTGCCCTTCTATGGCACCTTTACACCCGAGGAGTTCAACTTATCTCCAGAATGTTACTGAATTCAGCCTCATGTCACCCTGGGTCAGTGTTATGATCCCCATTAAAGCACATCGCTGCTCGTGTTAACATGACAGCACCATCTTCTCATTGTGCAATCAACTTGTCACCTGCCTCAATTTTCCCATCTGTAAAATGGGGATAATGACATTGACCTCCTTGGCAAAGCACTTTGAAGTCTAGGGATGAAAAGAGCTGGGAATTATTATTATTATTTATTATTATTACTACAAATCCCCACCTCAAAAAGATTAGCAGCAAATGAAAACAAATGGTTATGCTCCACAGCCTCCGCGACTGGGCTGGGTGAAGTCGTTTGTGAGTCACCCTGTTTCTTTCAAATCATTACTCTTTTTGGTTGCATCTGCCCAGCTAGGCAATAAGGGGATGTCCTGAGGGTTCCCCACACTCGGCTACTGATGATTGCTGACTAACGAAAGCCTGGGATAAGTGTGATGTATTTGCTCTTCCTTGAACTTATTTCTAGTCCATCCAGTTAGTTTTAAGAGCAGCTGCTCATTCACCAGCAGGTAGGACTGAAGTCTAGGATTTTTTAAAGAGCCTGAAGGGAGCTAGGGATTCAGTGGGATTTGTACTAATAATAATCCCGAGCTCTTATCTAGCACTTTTTGGCCACAGATTTCAAAGCACTTTACAAAGGGAGGTCAGTATCATTCCCATTTTATTTTATGGATGGGAAAACAGAGGACCAGAGCGATGACATGACTTGCCCAAGATCACCCAGCAAACCAGCGTCAGAGTCACGAATTGCCTGAGTTCCAGTCTAGTGATCTGTCGGCTAGGCCGGGTACCTGACTCTGCTAGTCTCCTTTGAAAACCCCCGATGACATTTCCAGACTCTTTGTGACAGCAGCATCACTAAGATGATGAAACACAGGACCCGCTTTTCCTCTCATGCCCCTTCTACACCCCCAACTGCAACTACACTGACTCCAATTGAGTTATTCCTGGATTTACCCACCAGGTCAGGCTGATGACTCATCTGGTCCAATATCTTTCTTCCATCAGTAGCCAATACTTGGCATTGCTGGGGAAGGTGAAACCCCTTCAGCATGCACACAGCCTCTTGAGCAACACTGTGCACGGGAGAAACATTCCTTCCTTGTCCCCGGGGGCCCATCTGCTCATGCCCTGAAGCAAGAGCTTTCATTACCCCTATTTTCTCAGTGTATATAGTTGCAAATGTTGTTTGTGGTCATAAAAATTTCCAGCCCGTTTTAAAACCCCGCCATGTTTGCCTTTGTGACACTCCTGCGGCTGTGAATTCCCCAGCTTGGTTATGTGCTGGGCATGCAGGTGTTTCCTTCTACGAGTGGTGCATGCATTGCCCTTTAATTTCACTTCAGGCCCCCTTGTTCTCATCAGGCCTGGCTCTGCAAGGCGCAGAGACCCCCTCTGCTCCCGCTGACTCACTGGGAATCAGGATCAAGCTTGCATTTTAGGGGTGGTCTTAGAGTTTGCAGGGGTTCTAAGCAGAAGAGGGGGCCCCATGCTGCCAGGAAAAGGGATAAAGGGGATTGAATCAGCCCACTGCCATTCCCACATTGAAAAGGGTGGGTGTGTCTAGTACTGAATTGCTTCCCCCCACACGAGACACATTGCCAGAGAGGGAGATAGCTGGGGTGGAATAAAGGGCCTCCCCTGAAGAGTGCAGCCCAAAGCAGCCGGTTGCTTGGCTTGTGTCCAAGGTCGTCCCAGGAAAAGAGAACAGCCCCTCCGTTTTCACCATGCCCGTCATAACCCTGCTGACCTCCCTCAAGTCCACCCTGACTTCTGAACTCTTGCCACGTGCCGGGGAAATCTCGCTGGCTCTCTGACCATCGTTGTAGTATTTGAGCCTCAATCCCACTCCAGTGTGGCCAGCCCCAAGTGATCCAAAATCAGGAGTCAGGCCCCCAAAACTCACGAGATTGGCTTAAAAGCCACGAGATTCTCAAGTTTTTTTCCTCCAATCACAAGAGCTAGAAACTTCCATCCTCCTCCCATCCATATCCTTGGAAAAAACAAAAACAAAAATACAGCAATAAAAAAAAGGGTTCTCTATTTTATTTTATTTTATTTTATTTTATTTTATGCCTTTCTGGTTCCTGAGTCTTTTGGGTGCACTTGGGTCATGTTTTCACGTTTTCCCTGCAGCCATGAGGGCTAAAAACTCCCCCCACCCACACACCTCCCACACAAATATGCCACACTCCAGCAAGTACCAGGAGGTGGCTGCTCTCTCAGGAAGATGGGAATTGCCATCCATCTCAGCAAGTATCGTGCCTGCTGTTCCTAGATGCTAAACAGGGAGATGCAAGATACCCCATTGTGGGAGCTTTTTTGGAGTAACCTGCCCCTAAGGGGAGGTGATATTGTGAGATGTAACGAAACATGAAGGTATCTGGTGATTTGACTCCCAGCTTCCTCCTGGCCTCCCTGCATTTGTGTGGCTGGAGGTAGGAACTGAAGTTGAGAAGCAGAGCTGGCTACATTGGTCCCTGATTATTGCTGCCTCCGGGACTGTGACAAAGAAGCAACTCCCAAGGACGAGAGATCCCACTGTAACAGCGACGCAGGACACTGAGTCTGCAAGACAGCGGCGGTGCGGGGAAAAGGGGTTCAGCATTTAAGGCAAGGAGGATTGAAAGATGCTTGTGTTTACTGGAGTGGAGGGTAACTTTAGCTACCTTGAGAATCCTGCAACAATGTTATTGTTCTGAGAGCAGCTGCCGAATGAGAGCCAACAGGGCTCAGACTGATGATGCTAGGAAAGCCATTGTGCCTGCCGGCATGTCTGTTAGAAACAGGTCTATGGACTCATTCATGGTTTGGTTTATTTAATGATTTCTTTCTCCTGGCACTACCAGCGATGGACTGGCAGATTGCTGGCTCTGCAGAGTGGAGAATGAGGAAGGCTAGGTTAGTAAATGAGGATCTACTCATAAATCCCCGGCCCTGCAGGGAAAGCAGGGACCAGGTTGGAGGAAAAGGAACCTGGAGGGAACTCCGTGAAATCAGCCATTCCAGTTCTGAGGAATGCTCTCTCCATAGGAGAGGGGTTT
Source organism: Natator depressus (assembly GCF_965152275.1). Lineage (NCBI taxonomy): Eukaryota > Metazoa > Chordata > Testudines > Cheloniidae > Natator > Natator depressus. Next base: position 8,263,661 of record NC_134252.1, read on the forward strand.
ATGGCCTTTCAAAGCGGGCAGGGTAGGTGGCCTGCTAACTCACTGAGCCCAGAGACCCATGGCTGTCTCTCTGGGATCACAGGGGATGTGGGCCCCTCTGTGATTAGGGGCAGGCACAGAGCAGAGATTAATACTGCTCCAAACACCATCAACTGCTGTGGAAGGAAACTGCTCCCCAGCTTTGCCTTGTCCCAGCATACGGGGAGAGACAGGCCCTGAAGCCTGGTCAGCAGCCAAGGGGCTGTCGTGTCCCCCCTCCCCCTTTGTATTTCTCTGCTTTGCTCCCTCTTTCCCTCCCCGTGGCCTAGTCCTACAGCCTGGGGGCAGCAGGCCATGCATGTCTCACTCTTGGCTATAAGGGATTAGATGGTTAACTGGGCTGGTTCTTGCTCCCAAGCACAGGGTTACACTGATGGTCAGATAGCAGGTCAAGAAGTCGTTTTGACCCAGGCTCTGTTGGTAGGGGTATAGGGAGGGCTTGGCCTAGAGCACAGCGACTGGGCTAATCTATCGGGCAGGCGTATCCTGCAGCTCCGATACCCTGCAGTGGCAGGGAGCTTGCCCCACATGCAGCTCGTGTTAGGGTGGGCGTCGGCTCTGCCCGTCACGGTTGGCTGGAACCTGGGGAAGATCGGGGCAGAGATGAAGCGACACCAGAAAGTCGGATGGAACCAGAACTGAACTTTGTTTCTGATTCCATGAAAAATTGAGCGATTTGAAAAATAAATGTCTGAGTGTATTGATTTTCAGGGATGGCCCTCGGCTTTGCAGGGTCTGGCTGCAGCTGAAACCTGAACCATCAGGGCCAGGTCCTCAGAGGGTGTAAATCAGATGTAGAATCCGACCCCCACCGGAAGCTCAAATAAAAATATCCTTGTGCTACCTTATTAATTTCATGGAGCTCCACAGATGGGACAGGGGCCCTTTTATGCCATTTGGGGAGCAAACTCAGAACCTGTAAGCAATCCACCCCAGTCTGTCCCAAGACTCTCCATTCAGATGCTGTGTCCTGGTAACTGTCATTCGCAACCCTCATTTACATGATCAGATGGGGAAAGGAGGAAGTTTAATAACAAAGGGTGAGCTAGCTGCCCTACGTACAATCTCTGAGATCAACAGATGCATTTAGACCCTGAAGTGCTGGAGCATTTAATCTAAAGAGCGATGGAGATGCTGTTTTCAATAAAGGTTGATGTTTATTACCCCCTCTTAGTCCATTCTTACCCCATGGGAGCTTTAGATTAAGGGGGAGAGTTTTCAAAGGCACAAAGGTTTTCTGTGCCACCAGCCTTTCCTTGTCTTCTTCAGTGTGTCCCAAATCCCTTTGTCGCAGCTCTGCCGAGGATCCCCCTTTTTCTTATTCACGTCTATTCTTCTTTCAAATGTCTCTTCACCTTGCAAGCGCTCTCCAGAATTCCAGCCCCACCAACATTTCCTGCCACTTGCAATGTTTGCATCCATTCTAGGGTTGGGCCAACTTGCAGGAATGCTCCTGGAACCCGTGAATTTTCAGAAGGTCTGGTTTTAACCCACAGGTTTCAGATGCTGTGATTTACATCAGAAGGCACCTAAGTGCTGGGAAACCCTCTGAAAGAGCCACACCTCGGGTTGGAGTAGGTCAGTTCTTTCAAAACCTGCTTCAAAGTTCTTCCTCTTGTGCTATATTAATTGTTTTAATAAACAGCATGGGAACTACAGACTCCTGCCCCTTCGGTTTCTTGGAACAAACCCAGATTTCGTTCTAAAGTTTTCTGGCTTTTAGTCCCCAGTCAGCTAAGCAGTATCCACATTCCCAATAACCCATAACGAATTGTCAGTTTTCTGTTTTCCTTGCCCAACTGTGGGACAAAAATCACTTGTCCTCCATTTGTATATTTTCCTTGAGTTTACCAATGGGGTTCTGGCAAGAAATAAGAGATCTGATCGTTTTCCAAAGAAGATTGTAATGGATGCATCTTCAAAAAAGCATTCACCACCGCTGTGCCTGGAAACCCTGCAGTTATACATACAAATTGGCTGGTAGGTACACAGTTACCAGTTTTGTGTGCACAGACATACATTTGCATGAGCAAATAAGGGTTCTTAAATATGCAATCTGTGGACTTTTTTTTTTAAACCTTGCATTGAAAATGGTGGATCTAATTCTTCTGGCACTTTCACCTCCTGTAAATTAAGATTCACTCCCACGAAGTCAGTGGAGTTACACCAATTTAAAACTGGTTTGAGCAAGAAGAGAATCAGGTTTGCTGGCAGTGTAGTGGTTGCCACTAGAAAAAATCAATATGTAGCATGCTGGGGTAATTGACTCTACCTTCTAAGTATAGGAAGTACCTGAGTAAAATCAACAGCAGCATGGTAGGTATATGATCAATTAATTTATCTTTGATGGCCACTATTGTACATGTGTGTTGGGCTGACGGAGTGAATTCCAGGCTGAGCTTGGAGTAGTGATGCTTCCTTGCCAGCAGCTCCAGAGAGGAAATTAATTATTCTTGTTAAATCAACCTAGGTAATTTGTATCTTCTGCATAGATACCCTAATTGCATTGGTGTGGTCAGAGTGAACTGCAAAACAGTGAGCTGGAAGTTCAGACACCCTGGTGCTGTCATTAACGGTTGCAAAATTGCCCCAAATGTTTACTCACCCGCCCGATAGCATGTTCATAGTCCATAGTTCATGTTTCACCTGATTAATTTGCAGAGGGAAGGGAGAAGGTGTATAATTAAATCACAGCCATCCTGTCTTTTAGATCAGGTTCTCATTAAATGGACCCACGCACCAGATCCTCAAACTGGTGTCAATGGGCTTAGCTCCACTGAAGTCAATGGGGGCAGATCCCCAGCTAGTGTAAATCTGCATTGCTCCATTGACTACCCAGATTTGAACTAGCTGAGGATGCAGCCTCGGAAATGTTAACGTTTGTTCCTTCTTTGAGTCTGCCCCGCTTTGTGCTGTCATTAATCGTAGAGAGTGGATGGGATGAGGCTTGGACATAAAAAGGGAGAGATGCTATTGTGAAACATGGAGGCCCAGCACTCTGATCACATTGCCAAGGAGTGAGACTGTAAGTGGCTTTTCCTTTACAGATCTCTGCCTCTTTCGGAAGCAGGATCAATGAGGTATTTCATTTATCAACTACATGGGGTCATTTGTTGTCCTCCAATTAATATGCATGAAATTCACTCCCAGTGCAAGGCCTTCCACAGTAATTAACCTCCAAGGTGAGGCTGGGCAGGAAGGAAGCAGAAAATGCTTCCAGGGACCCATGACTATGTGGATGCAGTGGCCCAAATACCCATGTCAGGAGAAGGGAGGAACAGCCAGCAGCTGTACTCCAGTGTAACTGAGGCCTGTTCTTCACTAGAAAATTAGGTCAGTTTAACTATGTCGCTCAGGAGTGTGAAAAATCCACACCCCTGAGTGGCGGTGTTAAGCTGACCTCAGTCCCCATACAGAAAGGAAGAATTCTTCCACCAACCTAGTTACCATCTCTCAGGCAGGTGGATTACCTCCGCCAACGGGAGAACCCCTCTTGGCAGAAGTGTCCACGCTGAAGCACTGCATCATAAGAACGGCCAGACTGGGTCAGACCAAAGGTCCATATAGCCCAGTATCCTGTCTGACAGTGGCCTATGCCCGGTGCCCCAGAGGGAATGAACAGAACAGGTAATCATCAAGTGATCCATCCTCTGTCACCCGTCCCCAGCTTCTGCTGCTGTAGCATTTTAAGTGTAGACAAGCCCTGAGCTGAAGTCAATGGCATTGCTCCAGATCTGAGGGCAGAATCCAGCCTCTTGTGTTTCCTACTAGGGCTGATGGAAAATTTTCCATCGCCTCTTTTTTGGGGAGAGGGTTGACAAAATGTAAGTATTTGCAGGACGTGTCTGCTTTACTTGGACAATTTTGATTTTTATTTTTTGGGGGGGTTGGAAAAGCAATAAAAAACCCCAGAAAGTTTTAAAAGTTTTCGACAGTTTGGGGGCCAAAAAATGTTCAGGGTTTGGCTTTTTTGATGAAATCTCAAAAAATTCCGAGGGAACCTCCTTCTCCCCTCCCATTTTCCAGCTAGCTCCTGCTGTGACTGTCGAGCGCTGCAGTATGATTTACTTAAGGGGCTGGTCCTGCCAGAATAGCCCCTTTCACTGTTCTGTATTGATGCTCCAGGTCCCAGCCAGAAGATGGCAAATACCAGAGGGGTACGTGTCTGAGAGTGGTGATTTGGGTGGAAATAAGACTTTCCCCACCCCTTGGGAAAGCTCAGTGTTGAGTTTTGGGTGGAGGGTTCCGGGTTCTGTCTGAATCAGTTCTTCCATCCCTCGGCACAACCGCTCAGCGAAGTGAGCTGAGCAAAGAAAAGGGAAGTGACTAACCAGCTGCAATGAATGTGATGCCCCTGGCCAAGAGCGAGATACATAGTTGGGGTATGATGTGTAAGCGACAGATCCAGCTCCTCGTTCCCAGGCTGAATAGACTCTCTCCATGCTCCTGCTTGTGGCTCTGTTCTCTGTGTCACTACTGAATGCCGGTGCTGATTCAGATAAACAGGCCAGCCTGGCGTAGGTGGTTTTTGAATACATAATAATGGGATGTGGCGATGCAGATACCAGATCATAAGGCAGATGAATCCTAGCCTCAGCTCCCTGTGGTTAAGGTAGTGGACGAGTTTCAGAGTGGTGGCTGTGTTAGTCTGTATCCGCAAAGACAGCGAGGAGGACTCGGACTCAGGAGAGCGAGGTTTGCTTCCTAGGCCTGCCACAGAGTCACTGTGTCAACCGCGGCAAATTAATCACCTTCTCCAAGTTTTGTTTCTCCATCTGTAAAATGGGGACAATGGTGCTGGTTAGACTGCAAGCTCTTCCAATGTGTATATTCAACACCTAGCACAGCGGGGCACCGATCTCTGTTGCCCTCTCAAAGTGCTACTGTGACAAGCAGAGAGATGCTGTTGAGTGCAATAGCCTGCTTTGCTCAGCCAGTATTAACAGTAAGCTCCTTTCATGTGGTCCCAGAATGCACTGGTGTCTGAAGGTGATATTATGCAATATGACATCACAGCCTTGCCACGCAACTGCCACTGTATCATACCATCCATCCCAATCAACCCACCCTGCTGGGCTCCATGTCTTGCTTCAACAGCCTGCTTTCGGGTGCCGTGGGCTACAGCGCACCAGGATCAAGGCAGGCTTGGATTTTCCCCCAAACCAGACCCTGCCAAGAAAAGAGATCAGACTGGTGTCTATATTGTGCCTATGGGAGCTTCCACTTGCTCACAGGTTTCTACACGCCCAGAGCAAACCACACACAATCCTTTTCAATGGCAATTAAAGGACGGATCCTGTTTCAAGGGCAGAACAAAGACATTGCAGAGAGAGCCGCCTAGATCATGCAACCATTATACCAGTGAATACGCTGGATTGATAGATCCTGCGGTGCCATTCAGCTCCAGTTCACCTCTAATTCTGACCATTGGGCCGAAACCCGGTGGGAATAATGAGCGAAATCTCCGGCCGTTGCAGGGCATTTGTGAGCAGCACCTGTTCAAGGAATAATCAGCCCAGCAGGGGGATGTTTGCTGTCAGCTGCACTTGGAGTATTTACATTTTTGACCTCTAAGTGTGATAATAGTGCACTTTGTCCATGTCGGACAAAACCTCTGCGGGTTCCATGATTGGCCTGTCCCAACTCCTGCCTGCTTCTATTATGATTTCATCCAAAGACCTCCTGTAAGGGTTAAATGACCTCACATTAGTGCTAATTTGGGGCTAACTTTCCTATTCAGCATGGAACAAAGCATTCAGTGTTTATGCAAGTCTCATAAAGCAACAAGGACCACACACAACCTAACCAGGCTCAGCCTGGACATCTGCAAAACTCCTCCCAGCTCTTTCCATTGTCCCCAAAGGGGTCCCTCCTGGGGTGGGGCTGGGGGAATATTGTCTTTATGCTTTTGTTTCCCGTTTCGTGATGGGATTGGGGGGGGATTTATTTTTGCTATTTTTTAATCTTAGAAATAGCTGGTATATCATGTTTGATCATCCCTGTTTTAGTGTCGTTCTCCTGGGAGAACCAGTGACCCCAAGTGTGAGAAGTGAAGGAAATGTTGGCTCTTTAACAGAGATCGTTACCCTGACGGTTTGTTGGGTGTTTGAGTTAAATATGTGTTAACAGACAGTCTTTCCAAAAAGCTCCCTTCCATTCTCAATTATCCAGCCTTCATTTATTTGATACTTTTGTGATATCGTTATCCTACCAGTGGTCCAGTCACCCATAGATTTTTCTAAGGAAAACAAGGCAGATAAGAAATTTGTATGTTAAAAAATTCAAGCAGAAGTTTTCTTAAATTAAACTCCCAGACTTTTCAGGCCTTCACTCATTTGAACAAAGAATGGGGAAGTGGGGCAGGAACCCACTTCTTTTTCCTTTGCCGGTCACCTTTAAGGTAGCTATGTAGTGATTCCCCTGCGTAGCATCCAACGCTCTCAAGCCATGTGTGTCGTTCTGAGGGACAGTTCCTCCTTGGAGACCCAGATTTCTCTCTGGCCCACACTGCTGTTCTTTCCTTTCACCGTGGTAAATGATTGACATCAGATGTGCAAAATGATAAGAACAGGGTTATACACAACACTGATGCTAACGCAGCCAGTCTCACATCATTCCCAGCTCCTGGAACGAATAGTTCTGGGCAACCCTCAGTTTGGTTCTTTTCCCTGTTTGGGCTGGGGTGGGTTGAGGGATGTGCCAGAGAATACAGACCCTGTCTCCTCATCAAATTAAGAACCTGCAGACTCCTTTTGGTCACCCAGTTAGAGCCTTACTTGAGAGAGGAAGGATGATCCAGTGTTTAGCTGTCCAGCCCAGGACTTAGCTCACCTGGATTCAGTTCCTGTCTCTGTTGCAGGCTCCCCATGTGACCTTGGGAATATCACTTCGTCTCTCTGTGCCTCAGATCCCATCTGAACGTTGTGGAAAATAGAACTTCCCTACTTCACCAGGGCATTGTGAGGAGCTCAGATACTAGAGATAGAGAGCCACCCGCTCCTCTACACTGCTCATGGGGATTCTCCATTCCCCTGTCTCTGCCACTGGAAGAACTGAAGTCTTAAAGTGGCCATGGATGTTTATTTACAATCCTAAACAGATTAGAAGCTTCCCTGCTGTTTGTGACCTCTCCTGCTGCTGGGTTCACCTCAGCCAAATCACTTCTCGCTCTGGAAGGAACTATTACTCACACTCTTCTGATGCTTTAACTGGCACCAAGCCAAGTTTGACTGGTTGCCAATGGGTCCTGAGTAAGGAAGGGAAGGCTCAGGAACATGGGGCTTCCCTGATTCTAGGGATTGTAATTGAGAAATACTATCCTGCTGCCACCTAGCCAGAGGGACTAGACACCCCAGAAACCTTCCCACTGGGGAAAGAAATCAGACAATAAGCCAAGCCCAGGAGGTGAAACCGCAGTCATGGGGCCAGTCTTGCTTATTACACATCTGGGATCCTCAGCCTCATAGAGAGTCATCAGCTGAATTATTAGCTTCTGAGCATCTGTGCTGTTATTAAAAGCATCGTGCTCAGAACTGCACCGGGGCCATCCTGCTTTGCACTAATTAGTACATCCGCCTTTGTGGAGTATTTTGGGTGGCTAATTTGATAGCTTGACCTCAGGGAGTAAACGCCGAGGGTTGGCTTTATTAGCCACGGGTGCTGTATTGAGTGTCCTGTAGCAGAGCATGCTAGGTGAGATCAGGAAAAGGAAAAACCGCTGACAGTACAGTGGTGGGCGCGGGAGAGATGCCTGTGTGATTTCATGCTTGGGCCTGCGTGGGAAGCATTCCAGTGCCTGCATGCCCACTCCTGCCGACTGCCCAGTCTGAGTGGCTGGGCACTGCAAAAGGGAACCTCTTGGTGTGGGAGGAGATGGGATTACCCTAGCCCCAAGGCCACAGAGGAATCTTCCCCTGTGAAGGCCATAGAACTATTCTGCAGCTCACTTCAGTCTCCCATCTGGAGGCAACCTCTTTGGCCTCTGTACTCCCCCTTCATTGTGCAGTCAGGCCAGTGGGTCTATGCAGAGACAGAGTTGCCAGCTCTGGCCCAAATCTACCCATGGCAGGGGTTCCCAAAATTGTTTCCCATGACCCAAATGGGTGGCAGGTAGAGCCCACCCTCTGTGCATACAGGAAAGGGGTCAGAATGGGCCCCAACCTGTGTTACCTTCTCCCAGCGGTTGCCATCCTGGGCCTAATGTGACCCCCTTGTGGGATTATCTAGGGGCAGGGGAGTGTCTGCTCACAGTTAATCCCATCTGCATCAGTCAGAGTGAAATGGCAGTGCAGTCCCTAAGGCAAGAAACCCCCTCTGTATAACCTGCCCTTTAGCTGAGCGAGTGAAAGAACCTGAGATAGACAGTGAGATAGGAGAGGTGGGAGCCTGGTGTTCCATTAGCCTCTGTCTTTTATTCAGACCAACGCTGTGCAAAATAAATTAAACTCACCGTGGCTAGCCTTTCTATCAGCATCTGACATCTTTTGTTTCAACCCGCAGCCTTCCATCTCCACTGATCCCTGGGGCTGCTACTCCCAGGGGTTAGAGCTGGGCAAAACTTTTCACCCTACACTTTTGGGGTGGGGGTGGGGGGTTAAAAATACTGATTCTGCAACACTGACAAGTTTCCCAACTATATATTGATTTTGTGGAATTATTTTGTTGAGAAAAAAAATAACTTTTAAAAAAAACTCTCAAAAAATCAAAATGGCCAGTCATGACATTTTCGAAACATTTCATTTTTTTGGGTCTGAAACAACTTTTTGTTTAAAAATGTCTTAATTTTGTTTAAAAAATTGAGCACTTTTCAATGTTTTTTTAAATGTTGAAATGAAACATTTTGATTTGGTTAAAACTAAACCTTTTGTTTGATTGGAAACTATTTTTTTTCTTTTGGATTTGCTGAAATTTTTTTTTTTTTTTAATTTTGGTCCAAGAATTTTTTTTCAACTTTTTGAAATTGCCAGTGAACCAAAAACTCCATTGTTTACCCAGCTTCTACCCTCTTGTGCCTGATCTGATCCAAGATGCTGTATCTATCTATTTCATGCTGAAATAACTTCAGGATAGGGGACTTTCTCTTCCTGTACAGTAGCAGGCTCTCCTAAGACACTGTATAAGGTTATAAGTCTTGAGCTCAAAGGAAAAAATCATCTCGCTGTCAGGGGTCAGGGTTTATATCTTCTTCAGGATTGTGTGAAACTGGGTTCGTTTTTATTAGGGCTATCGATTAATCACAGTTAACTCACGCAATTAACTAAAAAAAAACCTTAATTGTGATTAATCGCACTGTTAAACAATAGAATACCAATTGAAATGTGTTAAATACAGTATTTTGGATGTTTTTCTACATTTTCAAATATTGATTTCTATTACAACCCAAAAGATTATATTTTTGATTACAAATATTTGCACTGTAAAAATGATAAAAGAAATTGTATTTTTCAATTCACCTCATACAAGTACTGTTGTGCAATCTCTTTATCATGAAAGTGTAACTTACAAATGTAGATTTTTTTTGTTACATAACTGCAGTCAAAAATAAAACAACGTAAAACTTTAGAGTCTACAAGTCCACTCAGTCCTACTTCTTGTTCAGCTAATTGCTAAGACAAACAAGTTTGTTTACATTTACGGGAGATACTGCTGCCTGCTTCTTATTTCCAATGTCACCCGAAAGTGAAAATAGGTTTTCGCATGGCACTTTTGTAGCTGGCGTTGCAAGGTATTTACATGCCAGATATGCTAAACATTCGTATGCCCCTTCATGCTTCGGCCACCATTCCAGAGGACATGCTTCCTTGCTGCTGATGCTCATTTTAAAAAATAATGTGTTAATTAAATTTGTGACTGAACTCCTTGGGAGAGAATTATATGTCTCCTGTTCTGTTTTACCTGCATTCTGCCATATATTTCATGTTATAGCAGTCTCAGATGATGACCCAGCACATGTTTGTTTTAAGAACACTTTCGCGGCAGATTTGACAAAATGCAAAGAAGGTACCAATGTGAGATTTCTAAAAATAGCTACAGCACTTGACCCAATGTTTAAGAATCTGACGTGCCTTCCAAAATCTGAAAGGGACGAGGTGTGGAGCATGCTTTCATAGGTCTTAAAAGAGCAACACTCAGATGCGGAAACTACAGAACCTGAACCACCAAAAAGAAAATCAACCTTCTGCTGGTGGCATCTGACTCAGATGATGAAAATGAACATGTGTCGGTCCGCACTGCTTTGGATTGTTATTGAGCAGAACCCATCATCAGCATGGACACATGTCCTCTGGAATGGTGGTTGAAGCATGAAGGGACATATGAATCTTTAGCACATCTGGCACATAAATATCTTGCGACGCTGGCTACAACAGTGCCATGCGAACGCCTGTTCTGACTTTCAAGTGACATTGTAAACAAGAAGCGGACAGCATTATCTCCTGCAAATTGTAACCAAACTTGTTTGTCTGAACAACTGGCTGAACAAGAAGTTGGACTGAGTGGACTTGTAGGCTCTAAAGTTTTACATTGTTTTATTTTTGAATGCAGTTACCTTTTTGTACATCAAGCTACATTTGTAAGTTCAACTTTCACGATAAAGAGATTGCACAACAGTACTTGTATGAAGTGAATTAAAAATACTATTCTTTTGTTTTTTTACAATGCAAATATTTGTAATCAAACATAAAGTGAGCACCGTACACTTCGTATTCTGTGTTGTAACTGAAATCAATGTATTTGAAAATGTAGAAAACTTTAAAGTAAACGGTATTCTATTATTGTTTAACAGCACGATTAATCGTGATTAATTTTTTTAATCACTTGACAGCCCTACTTTTTATATTTTTGAAGCCTTGTCTATAGTGGGACTTTAGCTACCAGGGCACGTTCAGCCTCCTTGAATAGACATGATTTACACTGATGCAGTGCTCTTTGTGTTGGTGCACTTTGACTTCATTTCAAACCAAGGTGAAACCACACTGCTGCTATGTCACATGTACATTAGTGGTTTGCGTTGGTGGCTAACAACTCACTGTAAAAAAGGTCTTATAAAACTTCCCTAGTATTATTGGCATCACAGCCGTGGTTTGAGGCCCAGCTGAGGTCAGAGCCCCATTGTTCTGGCAGCTGTATTAATACACACTGAGAGAGAGAGAGTCTGTGCCCCAAAGAGCTTACAACTGAAATACACAAGATGGACAAAGAATGAGGGGGAAACTGAGGCAGAGAGCGGGGACTTGACTAGACTCCTGCTCTCCTCTCTCCCAGCTGAGTGCCTTATGCACCTGACCGTACTATAGGAATGGATACTGCTATACTCAGATGAACAGCATTCCTCTTCATATACAGCAGCTCAGTTTGTAGACTAATTTCATTTGCCTTTTTCCAGGGGAACATGCACCACTCACCATCGCTGACTGACTCATAGGTGCTACATAACGTTTGTGGGAAAACATCGGCGTGTCGGTCAAGAGGACAGGAAGCTTCTCATGAGAAGAAAAACAAAGCCCACAGCAGGTCTTGATGTAAAACAACATGTTTGCACGCCTAAAAGGAACAGCTTGTTTTGTAATCAAGCACATGTGCTGTATCAGGCACTTTCCACAGGGAGGGAAAATCCCCACACCCCTAGGGGCCAGCAGGTAGCATTTGCTAACTGCCACCTGAGATGTTTTTAGTGCATCTCGCTACCTAAACGTTGCAAAACACTCTAGGCTTTTCATTCCGTGGGATAACAGGTACCTTCCATTGAACCTTCTATAGCTTCCTCTCCAGCCACCTGTGCTGAGAAGTGAAAGTTCAAGCCCTACAGAGGCTGTTCGCCAACAAGGCTTGTCTATCGGGATCGCTTTGTTTGTGAGGAAGGCTCGTGAATTGTACATGCTTAATTGAGAAAAGGGAGAATTTAGAAGAGGTCTCATATAGAACAGTAAGGCCCAGATCCTCAGTGATATTTGGGCACCTGACCTAAAGTAATGGGAGTTAGGACTTTTGCTTGGGTTCCATAAATTAGGAGATGATGCATTGATGTGACTTGTAGTAAAGGGACAGGTTTAAGATGAAGAGTTTTTTCATCCCGGAGGGATTGTGAAGTAGATAGTCAAAAGGCGTAACAGGAGTAAGGGAGACTGAATGAGTTCAAAGCATGGATGGGCATTTACATGGCATCAAATATAGACAGGTGCCTGCTGGGAAGCAAGGCGAAGTTTCTCAATGGTAGAGGGTGGAGTAAATGGACCTTTGGTTCTCTCTGTCTATCCAAAATATTAGAACCACTCAGAACTTGGAGCATGGCAGACTTTCAGTATCCCTCAGAGCTACTCTGCACCTGCCAGCAACCCTGACCTGGAAAGACGAGGAGGGAGTTCGGTCTCCATGGCCCATTGAGTTCTTGGCATCTCTCCTAGCATTACGAACAAGGAGCTCAGTCCATGCCAGGTGTGGTGGTCGTTTTCTGTGAAGAATTAATTGTGGTACCTGGGCCTTGATTATATTGTAAGTTCTGGGCAGAAGCTGTGTCATCTTCTCATCAGAGAGCTAGTGGAAACTCGGGATTTCCATTTAAATGGGAAATTTGGACCTTTTGAAATTTGTTTTTGTTACAATTTGGAATGAAAACAGGTATTTTTGAAATTTCCCACAAAATAGAAATTCTGAGGAAAAAAACCTGTGGTTTTGGAAAATGTTCATGTTGGAATTTTGAACTTTCGTGTGGAATTTTTGCGTGTGTGCTTTTTATATTTTTATTTATTTATTACATAAAGTAATAATTGAAATAGTCCATCAAATGATGGTAACTGTGATTAGATGTTGATGGATGTTTTGGCTGCCTGTGTATGTTCCTTCTGTGTGCCACCCCAGCCCTGTGCGGACAGCTGGTATGGCAGACCTTGAGCGATCCACCACAAGATCCGTTAAGGGATGAAGACACCCAGCCAGGTTTATTGTTGACAAAGCACAGTACTAGTATCCTGCAGACTCTACCGGACCACTAATACATGTATGCCCGTAACAATGGACCGGCTCAGTGAACGGCGGGACTTTCCGTTCCTCCCTAGGCCTGACAAAGATAATCCCTCTGAGATACATCTTTGTACCCCGATACAAACAAGTTAGTACTGCCCCCTGACATTGCTAGTTATCACCCATCATCTTGTACATGTTGGTTCGATCAGAACATCTCTATTACGTACTGTCATCCTGACCTTATCTTTTAGGAGGGGTCAGTATGTTCCTGTTATCCTGAGGGAATGTTTTTGTACCATCCTTGATATCGGAATGTTCTGGTACCACTTGATATCGGGATGTGTTTGCATGAGCGCTCTGTGACTAGCACTCCTTAGGAATGTGTATTTCTACAATATCAGCCCTGTTCTTGCCAAATTCTGTGAGCAGGTCCTGCCTCATACCAGGCCTCATACAAGGGCTTATGTCTCAGGCTCTCTTCCTACTACAGTAATGTTCTGTAGCTACTCCCCTGATTCACATTTTGATGGGATATTAGAAGCTGTGAAGCTCTGTAACCCATTTTCCAAGCCCTGAGCCGTCTTTTTGGATGGGAATGATGGGTATAATACCTTTAGTGTTGCAAAATTCCGCTTTGGACTTGCTGCAGAATCAGAGACATGGTGGAAGCTGCATATTCTCTCTTCCCTTTGATGAGCATGCGTTAGCATGACAATAATGGGATGGTGGGGGAGGGAGCCTTGCTGAGAATTTGCATGTTTCAGAGAGATTGTCAAAGGGAAATCCCTACCTCCTGGAACTAGCTGCAAACCAGACCTCTGTGCCTGCAGCTTCTCTCACACTGGATGTTTTCATGTATTTCCAGTTGAGTTCAGTCTCATTCAGTTAGACCATAGCGTCCATGAGTTGTTGGGCCTTTTGGCAAGATTCAAAGATTTCCCTTTGGAAATGAGATTCTGTTCCCACAATTCTGTTCCCACCTCCTGTTGCTCTTCCTGCTCATTCCCAGCCCCTCTGTATTTTTCATTTCATTTCAATACTTCATCACCTAGAGAAGGATCCAAACTAAGTCCTGGATCTAAAGGCTGGAGGTGTTTGCAAGGGGCTCCTAACTTTACATTGAGCTGAATCAGGATCCCAGATCCAGCGTCCTCTTCCCCCTCTAAAAACATCTGGATCTGAAAGGTGTCAAGCCTCTTGCCATGCCAGGGGTTCTGCCAGCACAGCTGGCTGCTTTGTTCGGAGAACAGGACTTAATATGCCTCCTCTGGGCATGTCTTTTCATAGTGCATATAAAAGACTGGCTCTGGCACTGCAGACAAATGGTCGCATAGCATGAACCCGGTACAGCAGGACAGCAGAAAGTCAGAGTGAGAGAGACTTTGATTCACATCGTATGCCAGATTTTCCCTGGAAAGCATTGCATGAAGATTAAGGTGTTTTTTCTAATAGAACTGCTCTTTCAATGCCGCTCTGAGAAATATCTCTCTCTCTCTCTCTCACACTCTCTCACACACACACACACGATGCCCCCAAATGCTTGCATTTAGACAGGCAGTCTCATCTAGTGGCAGGAGCACTGGACTTCAGCTGCTTCTGAGTTCTAATCTTGGCCTGTTCCCTTCTCTCTATTTATAACTACATCACAGGATTGATGTGAACATTAATGACGGACGTCAGTATTGTCAACCCCAAGCATTCAAAAATCGCAAGATTGGCTTAAAAGTCATGAGATTGTTTTTTGTTGAAAATTGGGGTATTTTTTATTTGCTTCTTGATTTCTGAGCCTTTAGGGAGTCATGTTTTCCAGCTTTTCTCTGCAACCATAAGGGCTAGAAATGTACTTTTTTTTTAAAAAAAAAGAAAGCTGAGATTCTTACATAATCCCATGACTGCAGGAGTTGGGGCTTAAAAAAAAAACAGCCAAAAGCCAGAAACGCTACCCCCACTAAATATCACAAGACACGTGGTAAAACCATGAAATGTTAAGTGTTTATGCTAAATGGCATCAACACATTGCTGGTCTAAGGTTTGGTCTACACTACCAAAGTACGTTGGTATTACTACATCTCTCACCCTGCAGTGACATAGTTACACTGACCTGACCCCGGTGTAGACAGTGCTGTGTTGATGGAAGAGCTTCTCCTATTGATGTAGCTACTGCCTTTCAGGGAGAAGGAGTACTTACGTTGACTTACTATCTACGCTCACGGAGAGTAAGTGTCTTCACTAAGTGCCACAGTGCTGCTGTAGCACTGCAAATGTAGACAAGCCCTAAATTCATCTCTCAGCTAGCTAAGGAAACCCTGTTGCCACATAAGGATATCATGTGGGGTTCTCTCACCAGGTTTGTAAGAGTCGTGCAGTGTCAGCTGGCTGTGGAAGAGCTTGCAGAAGGTGGGCACCATGTGGAGTGGCCTACGCATGTGTTCTGTAGCCCATGTCTAATATTCCTGTTTTGACTTGCTAATCAGAAATGGGCCTGAACCCCATCCCAGCTCTGAAAAGTCCCCCAGAGTTCAGATCCAGCTCAGAACTTTGTAGCTGGCAGCATCTCTGGAACTGGCCGAACTGAACACCCTCACGCTCTGGGAAAGTTGGGACTGGACCCCAAACTTTGCAGCTGAGGCCCATCTTAACTGCTGATAGAAGTAATTTGAGGCCGAGCAGCGGTAGGACAGCTAAGCCTGTATCTCTGCAGCTGAAGGGCCAGATTAGTGATGAATGGCGAGCCAGTCCGAAGGCTCTGCGCATGTGGGGCCAAATTCATCCCTGGTGCAACTCTCCGTTGACTTCAAAGTTGTTACAGAAGGGACGAATCAGGCCTTTTGAAACTCCGGTTGGGATGGGATAGCAGTGAAGACCGTCAGGACCAACGACTGATTTTACATTTGGACAGGGCCTTTCTTTTTTAAACAAAAGCTTTTCCCAGGCACAAGCGCAAGCTACCACAAAATAACAGGCCCAGCTATTCCCTGAGCCCCTTGTTCCATCGCAGCTACTGGCAGCAGCCTCGTGTGGGTCAGTAACTACTGGAAGAAAATTCGTCACCTCCACTTCGATTTGCAGGAGGAAAATTGTCTCTCTGCTTAGACCTGCAAACACAGGACATCCAGCTGATGGGAGAGAAAGGAGGGGTACCGTGTGGGGGGTTGTGACCACTACTGTCTTGGCTGACACACCAGGGATTGAACTGGGGACCTCCCAAGCTGAATGCATGAGCTGCTGCAGTTTGAGCTAAAGATACACAACCCTAGCCACTGGGACGGTAACCAGCTCGTCCTCTGTGGATCAGGCAAGCAAGGGACCAGTAAAACACACACACCAGCCTGTTACATGGGCACAAGATAACATCCCTGCTAGGAGACTAACTGAAATTCATTTGGGGCTTTGAGACCAATTTCCAGACACAGCGATGAGCAAAGTCAACTTTGGCTCCAACCTACTTGCCTCCACGTACACGTCATGAAACCTCACTGGAGGTTTGGGCCTTGTGGCTAGGCTGACCTCCCAGGCTGAAGCCTAGAGCTTCTCCACCAGGCCTCAAGCCAACTCACTCCTCCCCAGCCTGGGACCTGGGCTCCGCTGGGTGGGTTTGCTTTAGTTGAGGTCTGCCTTCTGGCTGAGGGGAGCTGGGTAAATGGTTGGCATGACTGCCGGCTCTTAAATGGTCTAGATGGCATGGGACAGAGGCTAAGAATCGGATGGTCATGGAGAGACTGAGCGCAGTGGTCCCTCCAGGTCCGGAGGTACAAGGGACTTTGCCCATGCTGTTGTGGATAAATAGGCCTTCGGTGTCCAGGGCTGTCCACCGGACACCTTTCCCGAGCACTAAGGTTGCTTTATAACTAACTGATAATGATTGAGGCTGATGTCTTAAACTAAGGCTGGCAATTCTGGGGGAGAACAAGTGGGGGGGTCACGTTTGTTTGTTTATTTAAGCTGAAAGTGGCTGCCCCCGAGACGGTTGGGTCAGTTGTTTACAACCCAAATCTGTTACCAGGTAAAAACTGGTAGAACTAGCTGAAAGCAACAGGAATTTTCCTACAGCCCCCCAGGCTACAACAGATAATAACAAACAGGGCCCCGTCTCTATTAAAAAGCCACTCAAGGAGAGGGTCACTTGTTTGTTGATGCTAGGGTCTGGCAGACCCAGCTTACCTCCTGGGTATCCTGCTGTTAGGAATGTCTGAGTAACTGAAAAACAACCAGTGGCAAAGGGTCATGTGGAAAGAGAGAAGGAAGGGGGAGAGAAGGAAGGAAATTCGAAAATCAGAGGGCCAAATGCTGAGCTCCTCATGATGATGTGTTTGTAGTGTGTGTAATTATTTGTGCTGCAGGAGCGTAACCCCTTGGTGAGTGTGTGTTACAGGTCCCACCGACTGGCCTCTACCCCCTAGGATATTACAATAGTGCTTAGCCACCCAGTCCTGGAGCAGGGCCCCATTGTGTTAGGCCCTGTACAATCACAGAACCAAAAGACAGTTGTTTTCTCCTTACAATCTATGATAGTCCATGCTCAGATTTCACTTGTCCTTCTTCATGCAAAGTTCCTGAACGTACCAGTGGGAGTTTTACCCACCATTGGACATCTGATTTGGACCCAAAGATTTCTGGTGCTGTGGCTTATAACAAAAGCCATTTTCGTGCTGGGAAAGCAGCTGAAGCAGCCAGCCCTCAGCTTGGCGTAGGACAACTGGCTCCAACCTAGTTCAGGCTGCTTCCTTGTACACTTTATTAATTGTTGGAATGTTTTAATAACCTTTGGTCGAGTGCAGCTGAAAATGGGTCCCAGAGCTATTAGAATGGATAATTGGCAGCTTTCAGTAGGAAATGCCCGATGTCCTGCAGATGGAAAGATAATACAGTGCCCCCCCGCCCCCAGCTCATTCAAGAAGAATCTCCCCCATCCATTGGAGATTAATTGGAGAGGTGACATGCGCAGTACGCCCCCACCCAGGTAGAACAGTATGAAGCCATTTAAAAATAATCCCAATCAATTTAGCAAGAGGAGAGGGCTAGGTTGGGAGAAGGGCATTTATGACAGTGTCCAAAGTTGGGTTGGTCTTCAGAAGCCTTATTAGAAAGAGAATACTCGCATATTAATGCATCTGGTGCAATTGTTTTAAATTAATTTCTCTGACAAACGTGGGGCGATACAAGGGGCCATGTGCAGAAATCCGGTATTACAGTGTCACTTGGGGGGACAATCTGTGTAGACAAGAAGTGGGCGGGGAAACAGAAGCACAGAGAGAGAGAGCTAAAACCCAGGCCTCCTCACTCTGTGGCCTGTCTCCTGGGCCAGGCTGCCTCTCAGGTAGCTTTCCAATTACATCCTACAGGAGCAGACACCAGAAGCCCAGTTCCGATCTCCATCACACCACTGCCCCAGCGTATCACCGCTGACTTCAGTGGAGCCGTTCCTGGCTTCCAGCGGCGAGGGGCGAGACCAGAATCCAACCCCAGAGGGTTCCGGTGGACTGAGCGGCACAAACCCAAGTGCCAACCCCCTTATCTTAGAGGGGATGCAACTGCGAACAAAATCTCACCCTCTAACTTCAGAGCTCTTGGAAATCTGGGCATGGAAAGTTCTGCAGTTTATCTTGACTGTGCTTCAAGCTTTATTTTTAGAGTATCATAAAGGGCTTTTGTTCCAAGGTGTATTTAGTAGGGGAGTGGAAGGGGAAGTGGGAGGGCTGTGTGCATAGGGAATGTGTCTCTTGGTCTTTCTCTTCTAACCCACCCTGCTGCCTGATACTCCTGGAGGGTGGAGTGGGAATGAAAAAAAGAGAGAAAATAATAATTAAAAATACTGAAATCATAGTCTAGGCGCCCAGGCCTGGAGGCCTCTGGTTGCCTTAAAACATACATTAGCACAAATAGGGCACGGTGCCCAAAATCACGAAAAAGGTGGGGCAGGGGTGGTCTCCCCTTTGTCAGCAGCTAGCGTGTGTCTTGGAGTAGCACAGTGCTGACTGCACTCCCCTTCTATAGATAGTGCTGCCTAGTGTCTCGTGCTCTGGACTGGGCTTCAGAAGAGCTTGGTTCTAGTCCTAGCTTTGCTGGTGGGTGACCGTGGGCAAGTCATGTCACCTTTCAGTTTCTCTACCTGTAAAATGGAGCTAATGATGCTGACCTGCTTTGTAAGGCACTTTGAGATCTACTGATGCAAAGTTTTATCTGAGAGCTAGGTGGTCTTATTACATATAAACTCTTCCTCTTTTCTAATATATAGACTAATTCTGGGGATCAAGCAGTTAGAAAACGGGGCAGTGCTTAAAATCAGGAGTTCTGGGTTCTATTCCCAGCTCTGCCACTTACTTGCTGTGTAAGCATAACCGCACAGTGCCTCAGTTTCCCCATCTGTCCAAGGGGATAATAATGCTTCCCTGTCTCAGTGTGGGTTGTGAGCATTGGTTGAGTGTTTGTGAAGCATATTGACATATAAACTCTGGATTAAAGGCATGAAAGGCACAGACAGTAATAATATATTATGAGGAACGTCAGCTATGTGAAGGAAGAAGAGTCAAACACACTGAGCCACATTTTCAACAGGCATCTACAAAGGCACCGGCAGCATCGGTTGTTCAGCTTTCACCACGTGCACGAACTGGCATTTGCACATGAAGATGGGGGTAGCTGGGCACCCCGAGCTCCCAAATGTGCCAGCACAAAGGGGTTGGGTTTTTCTGTGAGCTCAACCTAGATGCGAATTCTGTGTAGGCTAGGAGAGCCCCCCCAGTGCTGCTTGGAGAGGTGCAGATTTAATTGCACAAGCAGTTGTACCTGCCAGAGCTTGAGCTGTGGCCAGGCACATCATGTGTATGTGCGTATATCTGGGTACATGTGTAGGTCTGCATGCCTGCATGTATGTATGCCTATGCATGTGATGTGTGTATGAGAAGAGTGCACCTGCATACATACATGTGGATGAAGTGGTGCGTGTTCTGTAGCTGGCAAGGTCTCCTCTCTGTAGCCCGCTGCCCTAGGCTACTGGCTGGAAAAAGTCAGGGTCTCTTTTAATGACAAAAAAGTTATGGGAAAAGCGATCTCTAAAGGCCAACGGTAATAAAAATGGATAAAGAAGCCGCCACTTTGAGATCCCAGGGTTTGGGCTCATTGGAGAATTGTGTTGCGACGATCACAGGTCTGCTCCGTTTCATGAGGGGACTTGATTGTCTTTCAGCAGCATCACTGCTAGCGACCACCAGCGTGAGCCAGGACCTCAGTGAGTCTGTTGAACAGCCCCAGCAGTGGTACTGGCTACCTCAGCTGTGACCAGTGACAGCCCGAGAGAACTGGAGTAGAGACAACAAGAAGTTCCCAGTGCATGTTCTGCACACCAGCATCTCAAGCAATGCTCCAAGCCTGACTCCAAGATCGGTAAGTCAGGTGAACTTGGTGGCCTGGATCCACACCGGTGTTTATACCATTGCCACCTCCTGCAGAGACAGCCTTGACCTTGTCATGGCTGATGTCTCATGGCTTCATGCCACCCTGGCAATAAAACAATGGAGGGGAGCAAGCAACCCAGGATCTGGCATCCATGTACAGGTATAACCTACGTAGAGCCCATTCCCCTGCTGACCGAGTGTCACCACTCCACATTCCCAGCTTCCTCTGCACTCTCTCTCTCTCTGTACCTGGCCAGTCTTTTGGCACAAAGCTCTGGCCAGAGGCTGCCATCTGCAGCCAGATCTCCAGCCAATTTCCTTAGCAGCGACTGCTCTCTCTCACTGCCAATGCTGCTTCTCCAGGTCCAGCACCTAATGGGTCCTTCTCTCTAGCAAGCCAGAAAGACCTCGACAAATCCTCTGACCAGTCAGTACTGCTGTTGGGGCTTCCTGTGACCTGAGAAACACCCCCCCACACACCGCACCCCGGTCTGGTTTGGCATGTAAATTGCACCATTACTGGCTTTAAGCGGGTCTGGATGAAGGAAAACGGCCCAGGACCTCAGCACTGATCATTGCACAATATTATTTCTGTATTTGGAGTCCCAATCAGAAAACATTTGATTGGACAATGCCACCAGTCCAGCTTGGCTGCTGCTGTCCATGGGTTTTTCTTTTCCCCTCTCCTCTTTTGATCTCCTCACATTCTCCCCAGTGGTGCTGGACACCAATCCTGGGCCCGATTCAAAGCCGTGATAAAATGGGGATTAGCCTTTGGACATTGTACCCCTTCCCTGGGCGGGGCAGGTTACCAAATTACGTTCAGGAGCCAGACATTTCAGCACCTACTCATCTCACTAAGGAGCATCATGTTGGTTGAATGGTGGGTCATCCTCTGTTATGGTGGTTCCCAAGCACTGGCCCACAAACTTACTCTTACAGCTGGTGCTCTAGGCTCCCCCATCTTTCATTCACTAGGCTGTCCCCCTTTCATTCACATTCAACGTCCGTGGCAGGTAGGAGCTTTTACATGGAATGGAAGACAACAGATAATGGCTAGTTCAGGCCTGGATCCTGAAAGTCCCTGCACGGCCTCGGCTGCTGAACTCCAGGACAAGTGTGAGCAGAGGATAGTAGGGTCAGAACAGGCATTGTCCTCTGCACCTGATGGGAGTCTTGAGCCCCTTCTAACCCCCTCCCCGCACACACACAACCAATCTTGCTCCCTTGTTTTATTCACCTGCTGATGCGGGCCGAGAAACAGGCAGGATGGAGTGAGAAAGGGAGACCTGAAACATTTTTCCCTTCTTTCTTTTTCAGGCTTGCACCAACATGTCTCCTGGAATCCTCGCCTGCCTTCCATGCCCAGCCAACATGAGTCAGGCACCGAGCCCATCCTTTGCCTGCTCCTTGCAACACGGATGACAGAAACTATCCAGCGAGAATGGGAGCGCTCGAATCCTCAATGAGTTTTCTTTTATTGCATAAACCTTTTCGCTGTTTACAACCAAGTTGCTACAGAGCTATTGCCTAGGAAGCCCTTTCAGATTGCGGTAAAGCGGCATTATGCCTGGGCTACCCTTTGCCTTCCTGTGTGCGCTGGAGTAATGCGGTCATTATTGGTTCAGAAAACAGGACAGCAGTGCAAGAACAGTATGTGGAAAGGTTATTGCAGAACTCTTGTTCCCTAGCGTGCCCAGCAGAGTCAATGGAAGGATCCCCTGATCTGGTGCGTTCTGAAGTTGGAGACAATGTGCTGCAGAGGGGTGTTGACACCTAGTAAAGTAACATTTCTAAAAGAGGTTCATTGAAGAGGAAAAAAACACCAGTGACCTTATGGGAAGGACGACTAGAGGAGGCGAGGAAAGGGGAGCCAAGGGTTAATGTGTAAGTACAATGATCGTCTCGTTCAAAAATTGACAGGAAAATATGAAGCTTAATTTAGTCCGTGAGTGTGTGTGTGTATCTGAGTTTTTCCAAATAGACACAGCAAAAAGCAAATCAGTCCCTGGCTTCATGAGAGAGACAGATGCTCTGGGTTGACTTGCAGCGTATGAAATGCATTCCCGATACTGAACGTGAGCGTGAAACTAATTATCACATCAATGAATAAATGAATCCACTCCTACTTTGTCATACTTTTCCCCTGGAGGGTTTTTCCTCCCTCCTTCTCCCCTCCTCTTTAGAAACTCTTTAGATTCCTCATCTCAGCCAGGCTCCACATTCCTATCTGGTTCAGCACATAAAGAGTTAACAGCTGCACCTGTTTAAGGTGTACCTGTCCCATGGCACCTGTCTCATCAGCCAATCAGTGGCTGAACTCTGGGGAACCTACCTGTCAGCAAAATACCTGTACACAAAAACCTCAACATAAATCAAACACTTCACTTCACAGGCCATGTCTGTAGTTAGCAGGTACTAGAGGAGAGAAGTCCTTAGAATTTGCTGTCTGCAAAGATTTGGAAACCTGGGGAAACATGTCTAATGAACTTGAGTAAGTAGATCATTTTTTATTTTATTTAACTAATCCCCTAAGTATTTCATCCGAGGCAGAATTTAAGTACTTCTGGTCTGAATGAATTAGACTCCACAGGTTTAATCTTCCTGTCTAGCTAGTTACAAATGAAGCTAAAAAAGTGAAACAGGGCTTTTTCTCAGTCTTTCTATTCTACAGTAATCCAGTGCTGCTCTTGTTACAAGTCAGTGATTACTGCTATTAAAAAAAAAGCAATTTAAAATTATGATATTAAATTTTCCCCCAGACTGAAATTTGACATACAAGGATTCACCTCAGAAATTCCTCTCCTCTTGCCCTGAAACAACAACCAAAAAAAAAAAAAAATCCAACATATGGTACAATTGATGGAGTTTTTTTCAATTAGAAGGTACCTCAGATAAATCAGTAATCAGTTCTGGAAAATTTCTGGGTTCTTCTAACTAAATAGATTTTATCAAGGCCTTAGAAATGGATGTGAACCCATTTAGTTTGATTTTTTTGCGGGGGAAAAGTATTCAGACAAGTATATTGTAATGCAGTTTTTCATGGACGAGTAGCTGTTCCTCCAAAACTTGGGAACTCTTAAATGTTTGGGATTCAAAATACTTTGTACTGTTCATATGCATTTTGGGTAGCACACGGACCAACACCCAAGGGACCATCACACTGTAGGCAAAGGATGAGTTTTATAATTAATGGGCCCATTGGTATGAAATTATATGGTAGAGATAGGACTGATATAGGGGAATGGGATAAGTAGGAGACCACATCCTGCTATCCCAGGATAGTCCAACTGAAGTCAAAGAGGAGATGTAGATATACACACGCTTGTGTATGTGCGCATGTGTGTGTATCTAGAATGTAATGTATATAGAGAGGGTATATACGGAGCTTTGGAAATGTGCATTTTAAAAATGTGTGTAATTTTACACACACACAGATTGTCCTGCCTCCCACAGGCATTGGGAATTAATTTGTTAATAATTGTAAAGGACAGTGCAGATGTGAAGTGCTAATTATTATTATATGTGCACACACACACACATTGCTACAGGCCTGAGTAAAGAATAGAAATGTCTTAATTTTTCCCCTTTTGAACTCTTTGGGTAATTTAAAGTTGTTTTGATTTTTATTTAGCTAGGAGTCCGGTCATATGGCTTATTCCCTAAATACTATATTTTGTGTGTGTGTGTGATACACCCACACAGAATTAGATTTATTAGATTTTTCTACTGATTATGGAGCAGTGGGATTATGTTACCTAGTGAATTACATGGTTGCTTGACCCCTCTCTTACTAACGGGACTGTTCTCCCCGCACCCCCATGTCCTTCAGATGAAACAAAGGGAATTGGTGAGAGCTGCATCTCCTTTGTGATTGATAAAAATGCGGAGGTTGCTATCTGGTCTCCATCTCTTGTTTGTTGCTTTTCTAGTTGCCTCCAGATCAGGTAAAAGACCCCCAGCCACTAACTGAATCCATGTGAACTGAAAACTTTCCTACTGCTTAAGCTTGTGGATAGTTTTCCAGACCTTGGGAGACTTCAGCTTCATTTGTTAGCCCACAGCTGCCACAGAGTTTGGCTCAAGAGCTCAGGCAGTTGGAAACTACAGTTTCAAGCCTGAGTGTGCTGATGTCCTGTCGTGCACTGCATGTGGGCAGGGGGAGCCAATAATTGCAGGCGACTCTAGAGAGAAACAATTTAAGAGGACAATGGGCCTGGAGTACCTGGAGCTGAAAATACCCCTAGGGCCATGCAGGGGGAGATAAGGGAGATGGGAACAGCCTGACATCAAAGTCATCCATGAAACGTTCTCAGACAGCCTTTGGCTTCTGGCTCTGCCACAAGTGAAAGGAGAAAGCTGGGTCACTGAATGAGAGGAACCTGTGGAAGATTTGCTATAGAGGGTGAACTTCTTAACAATGGGTTAATCCCATTGGGCCACATTCATCCATGTGTATTTTCCACTGAATGCATCCGATGAAGTGAGCTGTAGCTCACGAAAGCTTATGCTCAAATAAATTTGTTAGTCTCTAAGGTGCCACAAGTCCTCCTGTTCTTTTTGCGGATACAGACTAACACGGCTGCTACTCTGAAACCATTCATCCATGGTGTAACTCCATGGAGGTCAAGGGGAGAGGAGGGCTCTTGGCATCTCAGGACCAAGCATTTAGAGGGTGACAGCCCAGTTCTGAAGAGGATAGT
Source organism: Natator depressus (assembly GCF_965152275.1). Classification (NCBI taxonomy): domain Eukaryota; kingdom Metazoa; phylum Chordata; order Testudines; family Cheloniidae; genus Natator; species Natator depressus. Next base: position 8,288,757 of record NC_134252.1, read on the forward strand.
GGTGAGTCCAGCTAGCAAGGCTCAAGCTCTTTCTTTAATGGTCCTTTTGGTGTGCATCCTCTCCCCATCACCACACGCCTGTTCAAAGACACAGAGAGGAAGGGCCACATTCTGAGCTGGTGTAAATCAGCACAGCTCTATTGACTCATAGACTCTAAAGCCAGAAGGGACCATCATGATCATCTAGTCTTAACCTCCTGCACATCACTCCTGTAACAGACCCCTCACCTCTGGCTGAGTTACTGACATCCTCAAATCATGTTCCAGAGAATCCATCATTGCACCAGTTTAAACCTGCAGGTGACCCATGCCCCATGCTTCAGAGGAAGGTGAAAAACTCCCAATGGAGCTATACTCCAGTTGAAGATCTGGCCCAAAATGACAAGGACCCCCTCTTTCTCCATAGCAATTTTCAGCACAAAGAAGGGCTGGAAAGGGGCCAGTTTGGCAAGGGCGATGAGCCTTTTCACATATGATATATATAAGAACATCTTAATGTACCCAGCCGTCTCTGTGGAGCAGGTGTATAACATGGCCCCGCTGCAGCATGCGGCTTTGAAAGAGTTAACCAAGAGCTACTCCCAGCTGTGGTTTTGTGGTCGAAACCATGATTGCCAGAAGCAAATTTTTGTCATGCACAAGGTGTGTTATTAAAACTTGAGTTATGCTCCTGGTGAATGAAAAGTTAAAGCCCTTTATTAAATCCTGGCTGTAAAGCCGAGAAGGGCTAACCGTTCCGGCAGCAATGTATATTTTCAAGCAAGCCATGGGTTTTGTTTTTATAAAATGATGTAGCGAGAGATTTGTAAATTAAAAACCCGAATAACTGCAACACAATGCATGGTAAAGGAAATAGAACCATTCCGAGTAAACCCTAGACTCAGAGCAATGTTCAATTGACGTTTATACAGTCTCTCTCTATATATATTCTGGATCAGGTTCCCAACTGGCATAAATCAGCATAGCTCCAGTGTAGTGAACAGAGCTAAAAGTATTTACACCAGCTGAGGATCTGGTTCTGTATTGTGAGAGCCACTCTTTGGAATTTTGATCATCATCAAAACCATCATCCAAAAAGCACTAAAATATATATTCTGCACTTGGACCCGATTCAACATCGCACTTAAGCCCGTGCTTAAGTTCTGTTGATTTGTATGGTGCTCATTCCAGGATCAGAGCCCTAAATCCTCAGATACTTAACACTCAAGGACAATTATGCTCATGGTAAACAATTGAAAAAATATTCCCCCATTTGACTTAATTAGCCAGCGATTAAATACCGACTAAAACTCCATCTCCAATGCATGATTCTCAGTGGGCTCAGAGGTTAAGCTCCATTGTTTGATTATTGTTGTTACTTATTTGTATCATGCTAGTGCCTTCGAGTTCCAGTTATGGATCAGGACACCATTGTGCTAGGTGCTGTATAAACATGCAGCAAACAGACGGTCCCTTATACAATCTCAGTATAAGACCAGAGACAACAGGGGGTACAGACAGGCAGGGGAGCACAAAGAAAAAATGAGATGACACTGGTCAACATATTGTTAGTGGCCAAGCTCTTGTTCATTGTTCTTGTTCTGTCTTTGGCGTCCATGATGCCCTGTCTCCAGGAAACGGGTTGTTTAATTGTGTTACACCTAGAACTTTGGGTGAATCTTTTTCGTTCCACAGATACATTATTTGAAAAATATCATGACATGCATTGATTAAATGAAGAAAGTTTTCCCCAGCATGGGGGAGACCTGCTCATGGGAGATCCTTGTGCCCCAGCGTGTGTGGGCTGCTTTGGGAAACCTTACCAACTATCAGTTGGGCTTCTGGAAAAGGCCATTCAGGAAGAGATGATGGTAGCCCGAGCCAGGCCAAAATGTAACTTACCTCTGAGGAGAAAAAAGAGAGGGGTTGGAGAGAGAGCTGAAGGTGGAGGAAGGAAAAGGATATACAGGAAAGAGGGGAAAGCTGGCGTCCAGAGAGGAAGTAAAAACAGGAAGGGAAGGAAGGAGGGAGGAAAAAGAAAGATACATGGGTAATTGTAGTGTGTGTGTGAGAGAGACACACACACACACACTCTTGGGTTCAAGTTCCTGCTCTGCCACTGACTTTCTGTGTGACCCTGGACAAGTCACTTAGCCTCTCTGAGCCTTTGCTATTCTTAGTACTGTACTACTTTAAAATGAAAGCGGAGATTCTCTCAAATTCACCTGATTTCAGGAGCTGGTCATGTCAGTCAAAGTCCTTGAATTCTCTGGTGATGAGAGTGGAATAGGAACCTGAATAGAACGGAATGGGGCCTTGATCTGTCAGCTATCACAATATAATTAATTAATTAATCACTGGATTAAACCCGAGTCATCTGAAGAGCTGTCAAAAACATTCACTTTTGCATGAAAGATTGTGAATCCACTTGTGCCAATTCTCATGATTATTATTATTGTGAGAATATATTTGGTGTTTTTTTCTCTTAAAGCCCCAGTTCCTGGAGTCAGGTGAATATGTGAGAATCTCAGTTTTCATTTAAAAAAGAAGTAAGCTTCTAGCCCTCCTGGTTGCAGAGATAAGTTTGAGAATGTGATGCCTAAATGCTCCAAAATGAGAGTGCCTATAAAAAGCACTCAGAACTCCATATTTTTAAAAGCTTGTGATTTTTAAGCCAATCTTGTGATTTGGGAGGGTTCTCGCGATTTTTGAATGCTTGGAGTTGGTAATACAGAATATGTGTGTATATTAACATGGGGATCTCTCTGTCCCTCAATCCATCCTCATGGTTGTATATTTATCTGTCTATAATGAATATGAGTAACAGAGAGACTGTCAGCGGAGGTCCAAACCTAGATTTTCAAAAGTGCCTACTGCTCTTGGGTGCCCAATTAGAGGTATCTTAAAGGAACCCTATTTTCCAAGGATGGGTGCTCAGCCCCTTCTGAACATCAGGTTCTTACAAACATCAGTTCAGGCACTGAAAAACAGGCATACAAAATCACTGGTCACTTTTGGAAAGCTCAGCCTTAATTCCTTAACTGTGAGCTATTTCCTTGGTTTAATGTCCTGGACTCTGCCTTATTTCATTGACGCTTCATTTCTGTGGATTTGTAGGGTTCTTTTTTAAATAGAATTATTTATGAAATATCTTCCAGTAATGACTGTATACAAGAAAATGTCCTTAGCACATGGGATGAGGTGGTGTTTAGTATCAAATAGTAAGATGTTATAATTTATTAATTAATTAAAATGAGGCACAGGTATTTGGCAGAAATGTTAACGAACCAGAGAGCTTGTTTGGTGGACTCAGATCTTTTCGAAAGGGATTTAAAGAACTTGTGCAGTTTTCTTGCGTTGACTCGGATCAGATAGTTGGTAACTTGGTGGCTTGCTGCTGGTACTGTGTATGGAGACCTCAGTAATAATTAGCAGTTAGCGAGTAAGATGTGCCCACAGCTCTGTTATTAGGTTATGGAATTGCTCTATATAGCTCTTCTCATGTGAGAAAAACAGCAAATGTCTGGTAGGACTAGGAATCAGGACTCCTGGGTTCTAGCCCCAGGTCTGCCACTGACTAGTTGGGTGACCTTGGGAAAGTCACTTTACAAAATTCCCCATGGCTCAGTTTCCCTACCTGTGATAATGAGCTAACTCCTAGGGGTGGAGGGAGAATGGGCTGGAGAAGGGCAAAAGACAAAATGATTCTGAGCTACAAACAAACACCCAGCAGGGCCGCAGAGCATGTGATGTCCTGTTACATTAGACAGGTAGGGACTGCCCAGGAGAAAGATCAGGCCCATAAGCTGTTGTGACTTTAGAGCGAAAGGAGGCATGGGCGGGTCAGCGGGGCTATGGCTAATCTGAGTTTGGGATTACCTAGAGCACATCCCACTAGCCTGTTTATTCCTTTTGGCTGCCCATGCAGCAGGGCCCTGCCCTCTTCCTTCCCGCACGCTGGGTGTGCCATGCCTTTCCTTTGTTCGATCCTGCTCCACTGAAGGCCCATCCTGTGAGGTGCTGAGCACCTACTGCTCCCACTGGCACAGTTCGCGTTTCTTCACTAGAAATCACAACACGTTTTGCAGCTGCCCATTTCCTTTTCCACCTGCCCCTTCTTCACTGGGGTCAGCTATCCTTCCACACGCACACGGGGCAAGAGGGAAAGGTTGTCTTCTCATGAGAGTCCACATGGCAGCTAGGAGGCAGAGGGGGGAATTTCTAATTGCTGCACTAACCTGCCCCAGTTGGAAACATGCTCTAAGCAGATTGTGCTGGGGAAGGAAACTCCCTGTGTCAGAGAGTGACACATCAGTGCTAAGTGCATACTTGGCAACTGTAAAAATACAAGGATGAACTGTCGTCATTCATTTGTATGCATCTGTTGTAAGTCTGTCTCTTTTTGCGTGTGTGTCTGTGGTTGGCACGTGTGCCTGTGCATGTGTGTTTGTGGCTGTGTGCTTGGCGAAAGGCTGGATTGGAGCTTTGCCTCTAGATGTATTTGTTAATTCTTATTATTTTATCCAAATGCTCACAAGCAGGGAATGGAATCAGAGCGGAGGTTTGTCTCCAGCAGCTCTGCACTTCGCTCCTTTCGGAGGGTGCTGTTCTTCTCCGTGAGGGAGCCTGGCTTGCTGGGCCTTGCTCACGGCTGGGTGAAACCTGCATGCTTCCAGAAGCAGGCGTGCTTCACCGATGCTCTTTATGCCTCCTGCTTTGTAAGCGGGGATGCTGATCCCATCCCAGTCCCCTTGTTGGCGTATGTTGCTATAGCACTGGAAACTTTGAATGGGAGGAGCAAGGTTATTCCAGCCAAAAGGTCAGTCGTGTGGCTGTCCGGGCCCTGGGGTACAGCATGGCTGAATGGCAGCCCCAATGTGAATAATCCGGCATATGGCTAGCCTCTCATAATGACCTCTCATAATGATCTCTGTGCTGGAGCTTTGGACACTCACCATTGGCTGCTCAGTTCCTGTTCCTACACTGTACAGCCATGAGCAGGGCCAGCTCTGGGCACCAGCTTTCCAAGCAGGTGCTTGGGGCGGCATTCAGAGTGGGCCGGCAGTCCGTGTCCCGCAGCAGCAGTTCGGCGGCAGCTCTGCCGCTCTTCCCGCCACGGCGGCTTTTGGGCTCTTCCAAGCATGGCGGCAATTCAGTGGCGACTGCTTGGGGAGGCAAAATTGGTAGAGCCGCCCCTGGCCATGAGCATCTGACGTGACCCATATTTATGCAGCAGCTCTAACAGGCTACCAGGGTGCGGACAGAAAGGCAGACAACGGGGAGGAGAAACGCATGCAAAACAAACCTCTAACTCAATGGAAGGGAAAATAAATGCAAGTTTTTCCCTGCTTGGCTGCTCGTTCCATCTCGCCCCCTTTGGGCATATCTTCCTGTCTCAGCATAGCCCCCGGTGTTTATTCATGGCCAGAGGGCGGCATTGGGATAGTACCGGCAAACAAAAGGGGGAAGATGGAGCTGTCACTGAGTGGGACGGGGCAGGGGGTCGCTCTGTGGCAGATTCTAAACGGTTTGGAAACAAAGCGACTCCTACAAAAATCCGGCACTGCTTTGCACGTGACGCCATGGCTCAGCCGGGACAGCTCTCTGCACACACCCGGAGAGACGCCCTCCATCCCGTGTGTTTGTTTCAATAGCTGATCCCTTTTAGTCTGAGGGCCACACAAAGGCAGCTGCTTGTAAAAGGAAAGTTTGTTTTACCAAACAGAAAGGAGACAGTTTGCATTGGGCTCAGCGTTAGCTTGACAAATGCAACAGGGAGGGTGTGGGCCTTCGAGGGTGACAGTTGGAGTGGATCTGGATCCAAAGTTCATGGGTGTTTGGATCTGGGGTTTTGGATCAAGCTTGTCTCTTTTCTGCGCCCAGATTTACAGAGGTTGTGATGCAGGGCTTCGGACAGCCATAGTAGCCGCAGCCGCAGGGCATGATAGTATTTTGCAGCTGAGCGCGCTCCAAAAGGCAGAAAAGTGACCCTAAAAATGGCACGTGCTCCCTGGATGACACAGCTGCTTCCCTCCTAGCCCAAGCCCGTGGTTTTATATATGAGGCCCCCTGTACATTGCAGAGTTTTGTCAGATAGCTATAGTGGTCAAGGGTGTGGAAAAAACACAGCCCCTAGCCAAAATAGTGATGCTGGCAAAAACCCCAGTGTAGGTGCAACTATGCTGACAGAAGAGTGCTTCCGTGGGGATAGCTAATTTCATTTGAGGAGGGGGCGTTACTCCTTCTGTCCACATGCGCTGCATCTACCCTCCGGGTCTCTGCTGGTGTAGCTATATGGGCAAAGCATTTGCAGTGTAGACAAGATTTTAGTTAACCCTGCTGACTCCCCCACAGCTGGGAGAGTGAGCTGGATTCTGTTCCGCCTGACACATCATCCACAGAACTGTCAGGCGAGTTCTGACTGCAGAGCCTTTTCAACGGAGGGTCAGAGCTGGAAGGCTCGCTGAGGCTTCAGATGCAGGGCTGGCTTTGTATCCGCAATGGTTAGAAAAATCAGCTTCGGATTATACTGTTACCCCTTTTGACCTGAGTGTCTGGCCAAAATTCAGCGTTCTTTGGATTGTTTCCATAAGGAGGAGAAATTCATGATGGAGTCAGGTGTTTTCGATGTGGTCCTTTTTAATCACAAAGAATGTACAAAGTCCTGCTACCCTGAACACAGGAGGAACCAAACAACTGGAGAGAATTTCTTTGCTCACAATTCCAAGCCCTTTCCAGCCAGCACTTAACCCAAAAGCGCTCTCTCTCTCTAGGCTTTTCTCAGGGTCATGCTTGTTCTGACTGTATCCTTGGCTTCCTCAGCTGCTTCTCGCTCTGGGTATGTTTACACTGGTGTTGAGAGACAACGTACCTGTGCTAGGTCTGCTCAAGCTAGCGAACTACAAATAGTAGAGTAGCTGCAGCGGCTTGGCACAGTTGCTTGAGCACAACCTCATCCAAGATTGTATGTATGTCCTTGGGCGGCTAGCCTGTGCTGCTGTGGCCACTCTGCTTTCTGTAGCAGGCTAGTTTGAACGCAGCATCTGGGCGTATGTCTGTCTGGTCTGGGAATTGCACATCCAGCTGCAGTGTAGACATATCCTCAATCTGTTCTGGTGCTTCTGCCTCTGTCACACACACACACGCGCGCACACAGCTGCCACAAATATTACCCAGCCCCAGCCTTAAGCCATTATCAGCCTTAAGCCAATATGGCCCAGTTGCTGCCCAGGTTTCCATGCTGGTCCAGACTTTGGTGGTTTCCATTGTTTCAGTTATCAGTAAAGAAAGGGCGTTGAATGGCAGGCTTTTCGTACACTGATCCATGCAGTCACCAGCACCTCTCAGCCATAGCCATAACCATATCAGCTTCACACCTCTGAGCTGGAAAGCAAATGAGGAAGAAGAAATATGGGCCCCAGAAGTGTCATTGTTGGCCGGATCCTTGACTGGTGTAAAACCACCACGGTGCCACTGACGTCACCCTTTTTAGCATGCTCAGTGGAGGACTCCCCAGACAGCAAGACAGAACCGTTAGCCAGGTCCTTTGAACCCCTGACCCTGCATAGGCAGTGTACGATGTGGTGTGTCAGCGTTTGTTGTAACTTGGCCTTAATAGAAAGTTTTCAAAAAAAAACTGAAAGTGACTTTCACCCCAAAGTACCCGTCACTTTAGGCTCCTGAGGCATTTTTGGAACTTTTACTTGTTGTAGACAAGAGCTGGGCACAAGCTGCAAAGACTGGGGAATCTGATTCTCCCTCTGCCTTGCTCCTTGGAGGGCAAAGCAGGTGTAAGAATGGTACCACTCTGATTCAGTGGCATTGTACACCTGCCGTGAAATTCCTTTGCACAGGCGTTAATGGTGGAGCAGGGGAGACAAAGGGTCTGGATCCAGATGGGAATGCTTTCCCAAAGTGTGAGAGGGTTTGGATCTGGGGTACTGGTCCCAACCCATTTCTCATTTTAACAGATCTGCTTTTCTAACCTCCTCTGCACCCTGCTATTTCGTCTTTCCACGATGCCTTTCCTTCTGCTGATCCCAGGCGATAGGAATTGAGTCTCACCCCCCAGAGTAGGCTGTACTGCTGACTGTTATTCCTTGAGAAGATTGGGTTGAGAACGGGTGAGGATTCCTGCCCAGACAGGACTGAACAGCCCCAGCGACAGCCGTGAAATCTGAGTCATCCCGGCTCCTCTCCTTAGAGACAGGCAGAGCAGCACTGGGGGGGAGGGAGGGCTGCGTGAGAACTGCCAGAGACAACGAAACTCGCCAAACAGCTGGTGCAGTTTCACGTACCAAGTGAAACCAAGGTTAGAGCATCAGCCCAGCTGGTGTGGGCGAGGGAATGAAGGGCAAACGCAGCATCTCCGTTATACCAGCAGCTGGACAGGTGGGGGCTGCAAAAATTGGGAAACATGTGGGGCCAGCTTGTTACATGAGTAAAGAGCAAGAGCAGAGAGCTCCTTCTCCCAGGATGGTCCTGTCCAGTTTCTGGGGGAAACTGGGCACCACTAGATTGTTACATCTGCAGTTCCAGGGATCATTTCTCCTCCTCGCGGACCCCTGTTGCCACAGCACGAACAGTGAAGAACAACGAGCTCGCAACGGCACGTTACCCTTTTGCACTGAGTAAAAGGAACCGAGTGCGAAGCGGCCTGCGTGCTGCCCCCCACAGGTGTAGGATGTGCCCAGGGCGGGGTGGTCCGGGCGGCAGCATGCGCTAGCTGTGGGGTGCAGCACCCCTTTTCAGAGCGTTAGCAAAGGCTGCTCCACTGTGCTGCCATTCCCTTGCTGGGGACAGGATGGCTGAAGCAGAAGGCGCCCGCCTGGCTCCCCTTCATAGCTCCTGTTAGGACAGGCCGTGGCCCTAACACTGCACAAAACACAGCTGCAGATGGTATCCCTCAGGGCTTTCCCGAGAAGCTGAGGGGAGGTAGGCATCCGGCGCCCACTGAGTTTCAGTGGCTCCTTTGAGAAGCCCAGCTCATGTTCGCTCTGTGCCCATTTAAGGGAGCGCTGGGAAACGTCCTTGCCGTGACTGTTTGCCTTCACCCCCACCTCGCTGGCTCAGTTTCAGGTCCGTGTGCCTCCTGAAGAATGACAGCATGAACTTCCCGAAATTCTCCTACACCAATGAAGACGAAGCCTGGAAAAGCTACCTGGAGAACCCCCTGACAGCCGCCACCAAGGCCATGATGAGGGTGAACGGAGACGACGACAGCGTGGCTGCCCTGAGCCTCCTCTATGACTACTACATGGTACGTTCCTAGTGGGCACCGTGTGCCCTCCGTTAGCCTCACAGGTGCCGCCTTTTCGTTTTCCGCCCATGCCCTGCCCCTCCCTGAGGCCCCGCCCCTGCTCTGCCTCCTCCCCAAGGCCCCCACTTGCTGCTCTCTACCATCCCCCAAACTCCTCCCCAAGCCCCCGATCAGCTGTTTGCCGGTGCCCCCATTAGCTGATCAGCCAAACCATTGTAAGATGCGCTGTGTAGCCACTCTTGATCCCGGCAGCAAAATAAAACCACCTCCAACGAGGGGCAGTAGCTTCATCGCTAGGAGCGCGGCTCCTGCCAACAGCATGTTTTTTCACCCCCCCGAGTGACAAAAGTTTTAACGACATAAGTGCCAGTGTAGACAAAGCCCTTAGGTACTTCACACGGCTCCCCATTACCATAGTATCTGAGAACCTCACAATTGTGAACATCTGGATCCACACAACTCCCTTGGGAGGTGGGGCACTGCTAGTAGTGTACAGAAGGGAAAATGAGACAATTCGCACCGAATTCGGGAGAGGAGGGAAGCGAACCAGAGACTCCTGAGTCCTAGTCTAGGGCCTTAGCCACTAGACTACACTTATTATAGCCAGGGTTTACTTCGCTCCTGCGTTCCATACGTAAATCTGTGGCAGTGAGGGATCTGTTGTTTTTCCCTTTTGCAGGTCCCAAAGGAGAAGAGGATCCTTCCAGCTGGTATGATGGGACGCAATGAACTGGGAAAAAGGTTAGATCGAGTCCTGCTCTCTCTAGCTGTCTGTCTGCTGCTGGCATGCATGATGGATCTGTTAGCTTGCATAAAACAGACTTCAAAGCACAGCATTATTACTATCAACAGTGGAAGCTATTAACAGAGAGACACACATTAAAATTCCTTGGGCCAGGTCCTCATTGTGCGTAAATAGATCTTTGCTGATTCACACCAGCTGGGGATCTGCCCCATTGAAGTCAGTGGTAATATGCTGATTTACACCAACAGGGGATCTGCCTCCATTGAAGTCAATGGAACTAGGCTGACTTACACCAGCCAAGGATTTGTTCTTTTGTGTCCCTCCTTGTGACACTGGGCCAGGGCAGAGGGACTATTTATATGTTGCTGGGCTGGAATCACAGAAGTCAGCGTGGACTCATTGAGTTGATAAGAGTTTTCCGTTTCAACGGCTTCCAATTTGCCCAACGTTCTCCTCTGATGTCCTCGTAGGCTTCGAGGCTTTTTAGAGAATTCATTGAGAAAGTAATGGCCCATTAGGCTCGGGGAAGTCCGTGCCCCTTGCTGGACTCTGTGTACCTTGGCAATCTGCTCTGCAGAACTATTTTTGAACCACTTGCACTACAATGGGCCCATTGAATGACACTTTATTCCTTGTTGGAGGCTAAGTCCTGGCACCATTTCTCCTCTCCTAGCCCGGCGGATGGGCTCTGTGCATTATTTTCAGTGGTGCTCTCCGTTTGTAGGAGCTGGGTATATTTATATTTTTTAATAATGGCAACAGAGCTGCATGTGCTAATGCAGGGCCAGACCCTGAACTGCAGTAAAGCAGTGCACCTTTGACTTCAGTGGCGCTAAGAGTTCTGCACTAGCTGAGGATCTGGCCCCAAGTGGATCTGGTGCTTAGGCTGCTTTCAGGATTTCAGACCTGTTGGTTTTTTAAATATTTGCTCTCCAGCTGGGGTTCCAGCTCCCTGCTGACCTGTTGCAAAAGAGTTACACTCCCCTCCCCTCACTGGCAGAGGAGGTAGGGGAAGAGTTCATTTTCAGGGATGTTTACTGGTTCTCTGAGCACTGACATACTCCACACAGGTGTGAGGAGCCATTGTGTGTTCGGTGAATCCCTGAAATTGAAGCTCGTGAAGCAAGAAGGATGGGAGCTGCTGCTTCTCCTTCGCTTCCTTGGGGACAGCTGGGGCTGCCAAGAGGAGCGCGGGTTGCTAGCATGGGGGTGTGTTTGTTCTTCGCTGTATGGAAACAGGAGTGATAATTTATCACCACCAGCTAGGCCAGGCCTGCAGACCTGGCAATATCGGACTGCGGCCCAGAGGGGGGGCAGGATTCTGCCTGGTAGAAGTGCTTTTTGCTAGGTAGCCTAGGGTAGCTGTATTTTATTCTTCTGCAAGAAAAAATAGTCGTCTTCTTTTCTGGCCCAACGGCACTATGGAGTCTTCAGCTCGGTTTTATCCCCAGGCTCTGTCCCTCTTTCCCCTGCTTGGAGGTTTGCCCCTATCTAGCTCGCTCCAGTGTTGCCAACTCCCATGATTTTATCCCAGGTCTCACCATGCGGGGTGCATTTCTCAAAGCCCTAGCTCCTGGAGTTGTGTGAATATATATGAGAATATCTGCTGTCTTTTTAAAGCATTAGGTAAGTTTCTAGCCCTGGTGTTTAGAGCGAAGCACTGGAATATGCAGACCCTAAAGGCTCAAAACCCAGAAATCAAATAAAACCACAATTTTTTAAAAATCTCATGATTTTTAAAAAAGGAGTACTTGTGGCACCTTAGAGACGGGCCAGTAGCCCAAGGGCAGGCCGGCTCCACCCGCTCCTGCCAATGGCCCAGAGCAGGGTCCTCCCCTCCCTGCCCTGGGCAGCAGCCAGCTACTTAGAGCTACAGCACCCCCACCCTGTTAGGAGCCAGAGCCACCCAGCCCCAGAGCCCAAGGGGGAGGGGTGGGGCCAGAACTCAGGGAGCCTGCTTGGCCTACAGGGACAGGAAAACTAGGGCAGCCAAGTGCCCTGGGGTGGTGCCCTGGGTGAGGGGCTGTGCTGGGGGGCACACGGCTCCAGCCAGCTCTGGGGGATGGACACTCAGCCCATGCACTCCTTTTCTTTTTGCGAATACAGACTAACACGGCTCCTACTCTGAAACCTGTCATGATTTTTAAGCTGTGCTCAGGATTTGGGGGTAGGAGCTGACTCACGATTTCTGAATGCTTGGGGTTGGCCAGGCTGCACCGTTAATGTTTAATGTTCCAAGCAGAGATGACCTGATCTAAAACCATAATGCTGCAGCCCATGCCTGTCTCTAAGCACCAGTTATTGCTGTTAAAAGCTTATCCTCTGACTTCCTATGAACCTCTGTGATCCTGCGAGGGGCTGGCTGTACTGGGATTCCTGGTGTCTGCTACCCCACATTATACAGCTTGCTTCTTCATCTCAGGTCTAGGCCTCTGTTGCCTTGCCTAGCTCCACAAGCCCCTGGTTCAGTGACTCCTGCCCCTGTTTCTGATGGGATCCTTTTTCCCCAGGAACTGTCACGGAATGGAGTACGACCCCGAGATCTCGTCCTTCGAGGGCTCTGCCCACCTCATGAAGCTCCTGGCTGAAAACGTTTCCATGACCCAAGAATATTCCGACTTGCCTAAGAAAAATGGTTTGAGTCTAGAGGGTGTCCCTGCGCCCCTCAAGCCGGCCGTCCTCCTCCCCAGCACCAGCAAGCTGGAGCCCTCCCCCGAGAACTATGCCATCGCCTCGGGGGACGTGTACGACAACGGCTCGCTGAGCTCCCTCTTCGAGACCATTCACGTGGTGCCACAGCAGCAGAGGTGGCAGCCGGACAGCACTTTCAAAGACGACCCGCAAGAGGTCAGGAGCTGTTGTGGGCAGTGTGGCCTAGTGGCTAGCGTACCAGACTGGGACTCAGGAGACTGGGTTCTAGTCCTGGCTGTGCTACTGGCCTTTTGGGTGGCCCAGTGGCATTGACATGGGGGGGGGCTGAAAGCAACTGAACAAATCTCTAAACCCTTTATCGGATGGAAACCACTTCAAGCCAGGGGGTGCCGCTGCACCCCCAGCACCCCTAGTTCCAGCACCTTTAGGGTGACCGTCACCTATCTGTGCCTCAGTTTCCCCATCTGTAAAATGGGGATACTGTCCTCCTTTGTAAAGCCCTTTGAGATCTGCTGTTGAAAAGCTTATCATCTAGGCAGCTGCCAATGAGTGAGACAGCACCTCCTGCTGCAATACGCATCCACGTGGAACAAATCCCATGCAGTCAGGTGGGATGCAGTTTGGACCAAGGGCCAAATTCAGACCTGGTGTAAGTGGGTACAGATCCCATCGAGTCTTTGGGTCAAATGTAGTAGTGACTTAAACAGTGGAGTAAGTGACACACCTGGTATATCTGGGAGGGAGATTTGCACAGCATTGGCGTGCGAGGGGTGTGTGAAACAAGTGTGATTGACACACTGAGGGATGTGGAGCAACATCCAGGCAGGCGAGATAAGAAGAATGGGTGAAGGGGCTTCTTAACCTTCCACTTGCCTGTTTGCCCTGCTACACCCTTCCGCCCCAGGGTGTGTACGTTACTCATTGTGCACGGAAGGCCTGATCAGAGAACACTGCATTGTGTAAGCGCTCACACCCATCTCCTTAGCAATTTCCCCTCATGTTTCATACACCACCATTTGCATCTCTGCTGAAGTGGGCCCTGACTGTTGTCAGTAGCATATGACTCGCTATGGCTCAGGATTTGTCCAGAAAATTCGGAAGAGTCTCACTCTCTGTGGCTGACATACCATGAATAGTCATGCCCTGCTCTCTGGGAAAAGCATTAACTGTGGGCTCGTTAGAGCCATCTGGGTTTGCCTCAATTGGAAAATGTCCCCACCTGAGAGGTGGACTTCAGTGCAGTGTCTCTAATTCTGGGCCTGGTCATGCAGTTCTTACCTCCTGGAGTCAATGGGAGCTCTGCATTAGAGACCTCATCAAATCCCATTGAATGAATAGTCTTTGCATTGACTTTGGGAGATGATTTCGGACTCCAGGATTGGCTGCTTGTAATGTTGGTAGCTGCTGTTATTAATCACTGGTGCAGCAGGGGGGCAAGTGGGAAAAGATTCCACTTTCATTTATCCTGGTTTCATTTTCCCTACAGTCACTGCTCTTCGGTGATATCCTCAAATCCCAGCCGGACCAGCCATGCTCCGAGGGTTACCCTGTCGATAGTGCTAAGAGGTAATCGACAGTTCGTTAGTCTGGCCTGCCCCCTGGTTTCCAGTTCACCTGGCAGCGGTCACTTCCCCTCGTTTCATTTGCCCAGCTGCCGATCCAGGCAGGCACTCACCTTGGCAGAGTTACAGAATTAATATTTCCACAAGGGTGAGCCAGTCTGGAATAACGTCCTTAGTGTACTGAGGATGAGCGTGCTGTCATGTGGCTATTTTGTTCCAAAAGAGGGGTGACTTTCAGTGCATATGGAAGTGAAGGGCTCTTAGCCGTGGTTAGGGTTTGAGATATTGCTTGTAGAGAAAGGACCTAGACCAAAACCTTAGATCCAAAGCAGCCTTCATGGGGAAGTGCTTTTTCCCTATCACTGTCTCCGCCTGGAAACCTGACATGTCAGCAAACGCGAGAGAACCTTCCATTCGTGAGCTTTCCCGCTCAGCCTGGCAAGACTCAGGGATCCACACTGTTGACTTTGCTTTGGATAAAGCAGTTGATGGGCCTTTAGAAGTCTGTCCCCTGTCCCTAGGGAGCACGGAGGCCGAGGATGCTGAGCAGGCTTCCCCACACAGCTCAGCCAATCCAGCTTGAACCCTGGTCACCCTGCTAAGGACCTTCCCCTGAAATTGCAGCCAACCAAGGGGCATTTACACACTGCACATAGTCCCTGTTGGGTTCTTGGGTTGAGACCACATAGATTCAGGGTTGCAGAGGGCTTCTCCTCTCGCTTACACGAGTGTAAATCTGGCGCAAGCCATTGACATCAAGGGGGTTGTTGTGTAAGTCACTGAGCGTGGGTTAAAGGTCCCCTTTATGAATGTGCTGCAGCCGGTAGCTCTTTAGCTCAAGAGAAGTTCCTGGTTCAATCCCTGGAGGGGGCTGTTACAGTCACCCGGCTGTAAGTGAGCGGAGAAGCTGCTCTCTGAATCCACTGCTGCCTCTGACAGACATGCCTCCCTGACACTGCACAGCGGCGTTCACGCTAGTCATGCTTGCTGCCGCCGATTCCACATCCTGGCCCTGGCATCTGGGCACTTTCTGCGCCAGTAGCTTCACTTGCTGCTTGTCAGCTTCAGAAGCTGCCTGGAAACAGGCCCAGTTCTTTGGGCAAATGATAGAACAAGCACAGATCACAAGCCATGCAGGGTAAAATCTACACATCCTTCCTGAGCTAGCATTTTGGGTCCTTGCTTTCAGCCAGCAGAGGACTTATTCACTGCCGTCACCTTGAGTTTTTAAGGCACACGGAAGTTTAACACCCCTCAGGGCTGTTTCCTCTTCCATTCCCTGCCCTCCCCCACAAACAGATCTTTCCTGTGCTGTGGACAGTATGAAATATGTCACTAGATAACATGATCCTGCCTCCCAGTTTTCATTCACCTCCGGAGTCACTGTGACTCAGTTGTTGACAGGTTGCTCTTTCTCACAGACAACAGCTCACCTTAATAGGCGAGAGGCTTTCTGTTTACTGGACACCCCGACATTCTATTTATTTGTATAAATGGAGCATCCAGCTGCCACTGGCTGGTAAAACCCTTTGCCAACCAAGAGGTGCTGCCTTTGGAATGGGTTTCAGTGTTGCTAGCAGAGGGGATGAAGCTGAGGGTGAAAGAAAAGCCTGAGCCCCTCAAATGTGAGTTTTGGTCATGTTCAGATGTCGTCCAGGCTCAGGGCTTGTGTGAACGAAGTGCCAGGTGGCAGCAGAGGCCTTGGACACGTTCACTGCAGGAGGCAACAGACTTAAATTCTGGCCCCAGGTTCAGAGCGCTTGCAGCTCCCACTCAGTAGCCCAGGAGACGCAAGTGGGCAGCACCTCTGACAATCGGGCTGCTGCTCGTCATCCCACATGGATACCGGCGGAGCCTGACTTCAGGCATTTTGGAAGTCTTGCTCCTGTCTCTATCATTGTTTGTGCTGGCGAGGCGTCGAACCACTCTCTGTCCTGCAATAGCTTTGTAACCACCCCGTAGCAAAGTACCAGCTACAATAACATATGGGGATTCCTACCCTGTCAGCACAAAGTGAGGGTAGAGAGGAAGCGGGGTGCAGTGGTTAGGGCACTAGCTCAGCCCTTGAGAGACCTGACTTCAAGTCCCTGCTCAAATTCTTCCTCATGTGGGAACTGTGAGGCGAAATACATTAAAGATTGTGAGGCATTATGATATGGGTAGGGCCCTACCAAATTCACAGTCCATTTTGGTCAATTTCCTGGTCATAGGGTTTTAAAAATCATAAATTTCATGATTCCAACTATTTAAATCTGAAATTTCACAGTGTTGTAATTGGAGTGTGTGTGTGTGGGAGGGTCGCAAGGTTATTGCAGGAGGGGTTGCGGTTCCGCTACCCTTACTTCTGCACTGCTGCTGGCGACAACGCTGCCTTCAGAGCTGGGCAGCTGGAGATCCCCGCTCTGAAGGCAGAGCCACCACCGGCAGCAGCGCAGAAGTAAGGATGGCAGGGTATGGTATTATCACCCTTACTTCTGCACTGCTGTGGGTGGGGCTGCCTTCAGAGCTGGGTGCCCAGCCAACAGCCACTGCTCTCCAGCCGCCCAGCTCTGAAGGCAGCGCAGAAGTAAGGGTTGCAAGACCTCTACCCCCTAACATAACCTTATGACCCTCCTACAACTCCCTTTTGGATCAGGATCTCCAATTTGAGAAACGCTCGTCACCCTCATGAAATCTGTATAGTATAGGGTAAAAGCACACAAAAGGCTTTTTTTTTTTCATGGGGGGAGACCAGATTTCACGGTCCGTGCCTTGTTTTTCGTGGCTGTGAATTTGGTAGGGCCCTAGATACGGGGTAAAATAGATGGGGGGAGTGGAAAAGAGACAATTGCTTGTGTGTTTCCACCCTGTAACAATGGAACCTTGCAGCTCTTGAGCTGGCTAAGGTGTCCCTCTCGGTAACGTTCAGGCTGCAGGGGTATTGGCTGGCAATTCCTCATTCTTTCTTTGTTCCTTAGGAGTGACTTTGAATATACCCTGGGCTCCCCCAAAGCCATTCACATCAAATCTGGGGACTCGCCCATGGCCTACCTCAACAAAGGACAGTTCTACCCCATCACCCTGAGGACAGCTGGAGACGGCAAATGTTTACACTTGTCCTCAAATAAAGTGAAGGTAAGAGACACGCTGGCTGTTTTGCTGACAGACGCTATAAATGGACGTCAAGCAACAGTGCTACCCTGGGACAGATCATGGAGGGAAAATGTGTTTTGTGCCTCATGTTGGCTAAAAGTGATGAATGGGCCAGAGAGGCTCAGGGCATGTCAACAGACTCCGTCTTACCCGGCACCTGAAAACCATAGACTTTTCCGCTAACTTTATCATTTGGGTGGGAGACGCCCAAGAGACATTCCCACAAAACACAGGAAGCAAAAGGCTGCCTTGAAAGTGCTCTGTTTGTTAAGGTGGGTTCAGGTCATCGATGATGTGTGGCCCCTTTATATCAGCTAGTTTGAAGCAAAGGGTGTGCAGTACAGGGTTAGCACCCCTTCCTAAGAGGAATATCACCCAAAGCAGGGGACCCCTATACCTGGCACAAAGCCAGCAGAGCCCTGGGGAAAGGGGGCGTTCCAGGGCAGGGTGGAGGGGAGAGAGACCATAGCCAAAGCAGACCTGCACCCCGGAAATCCTGCTCTCCCACAATGGCCCATCCTGGCCATTACAGCAAGTTAGAGCAGCCATGAGGGTGTTCTAACCTGTGCCAAGATGGCTCCTTGCAGCCCCAGAAAGGGGAAGTATAAACTGCCTCCCCTGGCACAGGGATGAATTTGGTCCTTTACGAATAAGCCGACCTCCACGTCCGTAGCACAGCTTGATGTTCTGTGTGGGTAGAAGCTGGATGGCAATTCTGGTCTCCCTGGCTAGAAGTTGGGTCCTCTCCCTCCAGCGGTGATGGGATGGTGCACCAAGGAAGGTGTATGAAGTGCTGGGAGGTTCTCCGAGGAAACGGTCTAGTTAAGTGCAGAGCACGAGTAGCAATTAAATGCCCTGTAAATATCTTACCCCTTTGGCTGTCCCAGCCCCGTGCATGCAGCAGCACATCACCGATAGGACTCTACAGCCTGATTCCCAGTTTTGACCTTGGCCAAGTCCTTTCCCTGCTCTGGCCTCAATTTTCCCAGCAGTAAAATGGGGAGAATCATACTATCCCTTTTTTGCCAAGTGCATTAGGCCGATGGCTGAAAAGGGCTATCCCAGAGCTAAGTATGACTAACATATTAATGTGGGGCTGTTCTGCTTGTTTTTCAGAGCACTGTGATGGTCGTTTTTGACAATGAAAAGAATCCAACGGAGCAGCTAAAGTTCTGGAAGCACTGGCATTCGCGACAGCCGACTGCCAAGCAGAGAGTCATTGACGTTGGTACGCAGTGGGGCTTTCCTAGGGGTGATGGTTGAATGTGTGGGTGCTCTCGGTTATTTTTAGAATAAGTTCCATGCCCATTTTGAATGCACAATAAGGCAACGTCAGCTACAGAGTTTGGAAACAGAGCTGAGCAGGGATTTTTTTGACCAAATGTTTTTTGTTAAAAAATGCCAATTTGGCGAAACCAAAAGTTTTTACAGGAAAGGTTTTGATGAATTTATCGACTTGGAAATTTTTTTGGAAAAAAAGAAAAATTTCAAAATTGTCAATGGGTCATTTTGACATCATTCTAAATGGAAAATTCCAGTTTTTCTGTAAAAATTTTTTGATTAACCCAAACCAATTTTTTCCCCAGTTTTTCAATGTCAAGATTTTGCCTTTTTGCCCTACTTTGGGATGGGAAGATTTTTTGAAATCTGTGAAATTTTCACAGGCCAGGAAAACCTTTTCCTTCCTAGCTCCGTTAGGAAGGTGCAGAATGACCTGTGGGCGTCAATGCCTTTCCTACTGGGTACTTTTTAAAGGTTTAGATTGAAATTTTCAAAAGCACCAAAATGACTTTAGGAGCCTAAATTCCATTTTCCAAATGGACATAGGAGCCAAGTCAGTGAGACTTAGGCTCCCACATTACTTAGGCACTTTTGAAAAATCTTACCCTTTTCCTGTTAAATCGTACAAGTTCAAGATGGCAAAGACCTTCTCCCTTGCCAGCACATGGTTATTCTTATAGTGCATTGAACTTGACCTGATAACTCATATACAAGTGTTCTGTCCATCCAGTAAAGTACCTAAAACATAGCCTAGTGGTTTGAGCAGGAGGCTAGTGGCCAGATTCTCTGTTGCACTTTGTTTCCACTGAATGCAGCAGAGCGAGGTGGGGGCTGTTGAGCACCAGGTTATGGCTCCTTGATACTCTGCTCTAGAACTGACCGCAGTGCAGGTTAGAACAGCCGGGGTGGCTGCTCTAAATTATGCCAGCTGACAAAAGTTCCTAAGGGACCATTCCCTGGCTGGGAATAGTCAGAGCACACTGCATTCCAACCGCTACTCCCTCCCACCCCAGCGCCACCCTTTCCACCTCCAACACATCACCTGCACTGGGAGCTATGGGAAGGTGTGGTGGGGAGGTTCATGAACTTGTTCTGTGCCTGCTGGAGTCTTTCCCAAGCTGGCGGTTTCTGCAGCAAGGCAGTTATGGCCAGTCTCCACTCCCTTTGCACCCCAGGCAGCACAAAGGAAGCAGAGTGAGTCAGAGAATCTGGCCCTAGGAATTAGTCCGAGTCCTGCCACGAGCTCAGATTCTTGTAGTCATTTGCACCTGTAAAAAGCTGCTGCTCTGATCTAGCAGAGATCTACAGTCACTTTTCACAGGTGTAAATAACAGGTTCAACCACTCAGCACCATTGGCTCTTCTGTAGCCTGTTCCTTAACCTCCGTGCACCTGAGTTGATCCAACTGTATAAAGAACGAAACACCTATCTCGTGTGTGGGGAGGCTGAAGTGATGCTCTGACAGCTATTTTAGAAATGCAAAACACTTGTGATGCAGTGGTGTGTTTGTGTACGCAACTCAGGACCGGCTGTGCCCATGGCACGATTGTATACCCCAGGACTGGCTGTGCCCATGGGACGATTCTGTCCGGCCCCCTGAACACGTGCACTGAAGGTGCCCTTTTGTAGAACACAAGGGCATCCTCCACACGGCGGGACCTCCCATGCACTGTACGAGCGAGGTCACGCCACACAGAAGACGCCATTTTGCATGCATGTGTAGAACCGCATGCCTGACTAAAAACGTCATGGCGGCCACTGAAGTGACTAGTTTGGCAGTCAAAGGGTAAATCATGCGTTAAATGCGTTTCAGCCGACTGTAAAGAAAACTTCAACACAGTGCAGCACATTGACGAGATGGCATACAACGCTTTGTCCTTTGTGTGGAACGCTAACGAAGAAGCAAAGGTATGATCCAATCACGGAGGGGAAAGGAGAGGGCTTGTTCTGAGTTACAGTACACCTGTCTCTGAGCTGAGCACATCTTTTTCCCCTCAGCTGAACGAGAAATGGGGTTTCGAATCCAAAAATCTATTTCTCGTCACTGACCCTGTTTATTTACCAGGGTAGTGGGGGAGAGCCCCTTGCTTTTCTGTATGCTTAAGCATCACCACTAGCTAATAAACATTACGCTTACAGCTCAGACAGGCCTGGATCTGTTTTTCTAGTGCTGATGGGTTTTTAAGTCCGAAGAAAGCCTTTTTCATCAGAGGTCAGGGCCAGGCATATAGGCAAAGCATGTTTAAAAAAAAAACCCAGAAAACAAACCCCCCCCAAAAGCTTAAGGAACAAGAACCCTCCTCCAGATTGATGCAGTAATAGCCAAACGGCATTCCCTGTGCAGGAGATCAGCTAGATGGTCCCAATGATTCCTTTTGGTGTTAAAATCTATGAGATTTTCTTACCGACATCGGAGCTTAACACAGCAGGGAAAGTTCTGGTCTCCCGTGTGTCTGCTCAGACCAGGTCCCCATTAGTACTTTGTGTTACCAGCTTCAGTCAGAAGGTGAAAGGAGCGTCACCAAACAAACAAGCCCAGAGAAAACAGGCCAGAAAGGAAAAGAAACCTGGGTCTCTTAAATGAGTAGCTTGGGGAACCTTTGGTTTGCTCTGGGGTCTCCACAGAGCCCTGCTTTCCGCCCAAAGGCGACCGTTGTCTTTTACAACCCCAAGAGGTTAACAAATGCCTCCAAGGCCTGGTTGTCAAGAATGGAAATATGCCAGGTATGCAGCAAGCCCTTGGGGGCACCGCAGCCAAACACAATTTAGCTGTTACCAGAAACTTTGGTCCGCACGCTGGCCTGGGGCTACTTCAGGGTGAGACTTCAGAGAGCTGAAAAGTCTGGGAGCTGCCAAGAGAGGCCAGCTATATAGGGCTGTCTGTAGTACTTCTTACGCGAGTTGTCATTCATAATTCTTCTTCTTGCCGCTACGCTTAATGCAACAGATAAGTGGCTTCTTTTCGGTCTAGAAGTATTGGCTAGGCCTGACTTCAGGGTCAGATCCTCCGCACAGGCCCCATTAAGTTGTGCTGATTTACACCATCTGAGGGAACTGGTCCTAGTATTTGTCTCCAAAAACTCCAGGGAAAATATCCGGGTTGCACAGATGAGTTTGTAGTTTGGAATTGGAACTAAGGCTGTGTGAGTGCCCAGCGTTCTCTTCACATTTCCCACCGCAGATAGCTCTATTCAGACAGTGATGCCTGAGACAGGTTTCAGGATGAGTTATTTATTTAACTAACAAGGACTGTAGGTGCTGGAAATAGGGGGTCTGAGGGTCCTGTTGGAATTTTGCAACAGTACTATGGCTCCCAATACAAGAGTTGCAGAAGCCTCCTGGTGCTGCCGCACCCCGTGGCTTGAAGTGGTTTCCATCATATCCAAGGCTTAGAGTTTGGTTCCATGGCTCTCAGCACCCCCCGACTATACTAATTCTTCCAGCCCCCCTGCCAAGGACTAATTTCCAAAGGGAGCCCAGTCGTGCGGTGATCTAGCCTGCCTCCGTCTCTGCAACTGGCTCCTGTCTGTGTGTAACAAAGGGGCGTGCCCGAGTCCAACGGGCAGCGTCGCCACCCAACGGAAATCTCAGTGAGAACATTCGCAGGCAAACGTGAGGCCTGACCCAAGGCCCGCTGAAGGTGACTGGAGCGTTTCTGTCACCTTAATAGCGCTCAGGGAGGCCTTTGGCAGGGTTGTGAGGAACAGGTTGCAACATCATTAGAACATCCAACTTGTCCAAACCAAAGTGTCCCTCTGGATGGATGGTACCATCTGCGGAGAGTAGGCTGTGAAGAGCAGATGGGAAGATGTGGGGAGGGGAGATCTCTTTATTATAGCACAGAGGTGAGAGGCAGCATGTGGTCGTGATGGGGAATGTAGTGAGTGCAGCTCTAGGCTCAGATTCGCCATCGCCCTGCATCTGGGGCAGCCATTTACACCAGTGCAGAGAGGGCATGCAGCACGACTGAATCAGAATAATAGCGTTAAGCCCACTCCTGGCTGGTGTAAATGACCGCATGCAGGCAGTGCAGGGCAGCAGAGAATCTGCTAGATCTAAGCTGGTGAGGAGTGGTTGGGTACTTGCTGGATGAAAGTTGGGAAGGCTGGAGGGATGAATCTCAGAAGAAACAGAAGAGTCAATTGTCCTCTGATGACATCCTTCCCTCTGTCATTTAAAATCCCGGGATTGCAGGCTAGCATTCAAGCTGTGCCATTCTCCCTTTTTATCTGCAGGTTTTTATTGGGGTGAATTGTCTGAGTACAGACTTCTCCTCCCAGAAAGGAGTGAAGGGCGTCCCTTTAAACCTCCAGATTGACACCTACGACTGCGGCCCTGGGACAAGCCGGCTGGTGCACCGAGCCGTCTGCCAGATCAAGATCTTCTGCGATAAGGTAGACAGCCTCTCCCTCCCTTGGGAGAACTGCTTCCAGAGAATTTTATACTCACTCCAAACTAGCACAAAAGACCTGGAGCCACTGAATGAGTTGGGGAGGATGAGAACCCTGAATAGACAGGTTCAGCCATCTCGGTGAGAAGAGACTGATTTAGCCAGTGTGTCTGGATCACTGAGCTTGCAGAAGTTAGAGATGGACAGAGCTGTTGGAGGATCTAATCCATCCCCGGCCTAAGTAGGATTCTGCCCTGTAACTTACTCTCTAGTCCTATCAAAGACTCGAGAGTTGAGACTTTCCCCACTCCCTTTGGAGGCTGATTTGCAGTCTTGTAGCTCTCAGGGTTTGGTTTTCCTGATGTTTAGCCCATATTTTCCATTTTAAAAGGGGGTGGTTTTTTCTTAACTTTAGAAATATCAGGAAGGCCTGGTCTTATTTTCCTGAAAGACCTCTGGGAGGTGTTCAGGCTGTTTACTGTGAGTTCCTGCCCCTTGGGATGTGGAATTTTTTTAACAAGGGCTTCCATTATCCTAAGTGTTAATTAGTCAATGAAGTTAACTGTGTATTAATTAAAAAAAGATTTACATAATTTGACTAATAATTCCCTCCCCTTTCAATTGGTCACATTTTACGCTCTTAAAATTCCACTAGTTTTCCAGTCACCACAGAGTCTTCCACTCTGAGGCGGATCAAGTGCAAAGTCAGGTGCTCAGACACCATGGTGATGGGTAGATAGTGTGTCATATTTAACTCAATGGGGGGCATTGTGGCCTAGTGGAGGAAGCACGTACAGGACTAGGGCTCAGGAAACCTGGGTTCTATTCCTGCTTCGCTACTGGCCTGCTGGGTGATGTTGGGCAAGTCACTTCCCCTATCTGTACCTCAGTTTCCCCATCTATAAAATACTTCTCTCCCTTTGTAAACTGCTTTGAGATCTACTGATGAAAAGTGCAATGTAAGAACAAGGTGGTATTATTATTATTATTTATTATTAAAAGAAAAGGGCAACAAAAATGATTAGGGGTATGGAACAGCTTCCGATATCAGGAGAGATTAATAAGATTGGAAAAGAGACGACTAAGGGGGATATGATTGAGGTCTATAAAATCATGACTGGGGTAGAGAAAGTAAATAAGGAAGAGTTATTTACTCCTTCTTATAACACAAGAACTAGGGGTCACCAAATGAAATTAATAGGCAGCAGGTTTAAAACAAACAAAAGGAAGTATTTCTTCACACAATGCACAGTCAATCTGTGGAACTCTTTGCCAGAGGATGTTGTGAAGGCCAAGACTATAACAAGGTTCAAAAAAGAACTAGATAAGTTCAGTGAGGGTACGTCCATCAATGGCTATTAGCCAGGATGGGCAGGGATGGTGTCCCTAGCCTCTGTTTGCCAGAAGCTGGGAATGGGCGACGGGATGGATCACTTGACAATTCCCTGTTCCGTTCATTGCCTCTGGGGCACCTGGCTTTGGCCACTGTCAGAGGACAGGAAACTGGGCTAGATAGACTTTTGATCTGACCCAGTATGACTGTTCTTATGTTCTTAAAAGGCTCGTTGACTGGACCTTTTCAAACCTTGCTGTGCCCTCGCAAACAGAACATTGTTTCTGTGCCAGTGCTGCTGTTATGGAGACTGACAGGGTTAGCGGCCTTTTTTTGATCCCCATTTAAGAGGCAAATGTCCAGTAAAAACAATAACAATGGGCCAGATTCTCTGCTGACGCGCAATTTCCGCTGAAGGCAATGGAGTTGCACCAGCGGGGAATTTAGCCCAATCTTCTTAGCATATTAAAAGGTAAAGGTAAGACGTGATCCAAGCCCAGACCTGGGAGTTCGGACACCTCACTGCTGATCCCAGCTCTGAGACAGTCTTGTCCTTTGGCTGTGGGTAAGTCACTTAGCCCCTCTGGGCCTCAGTTTCCCAGGGATGTTTGCTGTAAAGCAGAGTACTGTTAACACTATACCTGGTGCTAATTTTTACCTCACCTTCCCCACAGGGAGCAGAGAGGAAAATGCGAGACGATGAGCGCAAGCAGTTCAGAAGAAAAGGGAAATGCCTGGACTCCAATAACAATGGTTAGTATAAGGACTAGTGACCGGGAGGGTACAAGGGGCCTGATCCAAAGCC
This sequence comes from Natator depressus, assembly GCF_965152275.1. Lineage (NCBI taxonomy): Eukaryota > Metazoa > Chordata > Testudines > Cheloniidae > Natator > Natator depressus. The sequence continues at coordinate 8,313,895 of NC_134252.1, forward strand.
CACTAAAGTCAATAGGAGTCTTTCCACTGACGCCAGTGAGCTCTGGATCAGGCCCAGAGTGAGTCGGTAAACAGTGTACTAGGATGAGATATACCCAAACTAGCATCAGAGCCAGAAAACAGTGTGTGCCCAGGGCAGGGAGACAGGAGAACCTGGGCTCTCTGCTGCTGACGCACTGTGTAGCCTGGAGCAATTTGCTCAGATCCTGCAGAGATGGACAGAGATTAAGTGCTTAGATGGACAGATAGACCTAACCTCTCTCTGCGTCTCACTGTCCCAGCGACGATACCTGCCTGAGCGAGGTGTTGGGAGGATTTATTAGTCCTGGCTGGGAACACTTTGAAAAAGTTGAGCACTGTCTGAGAGCTGAGAACTGGGCTAATGCGTCGCTCCCATTGGAATGTGAAATAATGTAACGCGGGTGAAGAGAGTGTGAAACAGGGATTTGTTATGTTACTTACCACAGCCCTGTCCTTCCTAATGCAATGCAATATTCGACAATTGTTGCTTGTGCAAGCCTATTCGAGCAGGGCAGGTGTAGGGCACGCACTAGAGCCCACAGACAGTGGGGGATAACAAAAGGCAGATGGTTCCTTCATGAGGAGGTCCGGGGAGGCTGGGTGGCTCATTCTCTGCACGCCGCATCACTTGTCCCCTCTCGGGTGTCGGTTCCAAGGTCAGTCGTTCCTGTCTGATGGCTGGGGGTCCAAGGGCAATGAGATGGTCTTGGGCCTGTTGAATGGGCACCTAGAGGCGGTTCCTTCAAGTCATGAGTGAGGCGTGTGAGCTCGCACCTGCTATACCCATTCTGGGGTTAAATGGGGCTTGTCTCCAGAGCTGTTAACCTCCTCCTGGTGGGGACCAACGCCGGCCGTCTCTCAGTCAGGGAGGAGGAAGCTGGGTGAGCAGGAGGGTTCTCTGCCTCTGTGGGACTTTTTTCTGGTCCCATGTCCATGCATACATCAAAGCACATTTGCTCTGGGCAGCATCCACTGACTCTTTGGACTTGGTCTCAGTGTAGTGGGTGCTGTCTGAGGTTCTCTGCTCAGTGTCTCCTTCCGGTTCGCTCATTTTGTGACCTGCACCCCCATTCCTGTTTTATTTTTTGTTGCCCATGCTCACTTGATGTCTGGGTTCTGTGGCCCCTCCCTCATCTGTGCCAGCGGGGCCTTTTGATCTGGTAGGCTCCAGCCAGCACTCCTCCTCGTCAGGTCGGCTAGTGTCTTTCACCGGCATGAATGGCTCTTCTAATAAGGACAAATAAAATAAAACCTCCTTTGGAAACAGTTAAGGGTAAAGGCCATGAACTGTCCTAAATTTGCACACCAACCTCATCCATCTATGGATGAGAGTTAGGGCTTTATTCACCGCTCATTAAGAAATATCTTGTGTTTCATGCACTCTGTATGAGTAACACGTGAGTAACTCTTAAAGCTTTGGGCTGTTTGTTCTCAGTGCATGTGCATGAATCTCTGTCATAACGTGACAGCTCCCACTGATGCGAGGAAGCTGCAGACTGGCAAATCTTTTCTGAAATGAGATTTCCTGTTGTTCCCTTAGGTTTGAAAGGCTGTTTGCTGTCTGGCTTTCGAGGGAACGAAATCACATTCCTCAGGCCGGAGACGGATTTAGAAACCGAGCCGGTCTTGTTTATTCCAAATGTCCATTTTTCAAATCTTCAGAGATGTGGTGTGGTAAGTCCTTGTTAAAACATCCCCCGAACACAGACGCACACAAACATCTCCTGAAGACACACACACACATATAACTTGAAAGCTGGGTCAGTGGAGTGGGTCCTAGAGACACTAATTGCATCGTGTACAGGAAAAGAACCCACAGCGTCAATTTTATTAACTAACAATTTCAAGGCCAAGGGAGATTTAATTTGGGGAAAGGTGAACTTGAGGAAAAGGTTTTTTTCAAGAAGGGCTGTATAAGGATTACCTGCGAATTTGCACAGTGGATTGAGCTGGAAAGAGTAAAAGCATTTTCAGAAAATGACCCCTAGCAAAATTCCTCCATTCAAAACACCTCCACCTGTGGGATATCCCTCAGCTTCTCCCCTGTCTCTCTCTGTGTTCCCATGTTTCAGAGTAGCAGCCGTGTTAGTCTGTATTCGCAAAAAGAACAGGAGTACTTGTGGCACCTTAGAGACTAACCAATTTATTCGAGCATAAGCTTTCGTGAGCTACAGTTCACATCTGATGAAGTGAGCTGTAGCTCACGAAAGCTTATGCTCGAATAAATTGGTTAGTCTCTAAGGTGCCACAAGTACTCCTTTTCTTTCTGTGTTCCCAATGATCCTCCCTCCAGCTGGGAAGAGCTGGGCTTCACAAGTGATCAGTAGTGCTCCAGAGGCTATCACTCAAGAAGTTGAGTTGCCACCTGTCTGAGTTTGTCCAAATGGGCAAATTCAGCCATGACAACATTGTGGCGTCCCGGCACCACGTCGTCTTGCAACAGGATGATATTTTGGTGCAACAGTGTTGAAGCTAGGGAACGGGAAAACTTGGTCTGCCACACCAGAATCTGCTGAGAAACCATGGGCTCTGGATTCAGAATTGATTGCGAGATTCAAGCTCTTTTTGGTTCTGACAAGATGTGTATTCTGGACTGTTGTCTGTGGGACAGGAATCACAGTGGATGAGACTCTATCAGGCTTTCACTTCGTCAGAAAGACGTGGATGTGTGTTTGTTCTTTAATTACAGTTTCCTGGGGGAAATGACGGTATAAGAGGAAAAAATCATCCAACCTTTAAAACAAAAATATCAGCCGGGTTTGCAAACCTGAGACCAGCCCATGTTGTTCCATCCCCGGCTGAATTATTCTATTCCAGTGATGACAGCATTGTCATGCTACTGCATCACCCCACGGCACATCCCAACAAGGCATTTCACAGGCCCCCAAACTCCCGAATGTCCTGCAGATGGGTAGGCCCTTCCCACTGAAAAGGGGATAATGCTGCTCTACAAGGGATGCCAAGCTTCCCGCCAGACCAAGCAGCCGGGGATAAACTAAGAATCCATGGCTGAAATCTTGGCTCCACTGAAGTCAATGGCAAAACTTCCCTGGATTTAAATGGAGCCAAGATTTCACCCCATATATGCACATCCCTCCCCTGAACCCTACACAGCCATATTCTGCCTTCAGCTGCATGGCTGTAGCCAAGGCCAGGATCGGGCCATGATGTTGACGGTGAGAATGAGGATCTTAGTGGGGAGCCCATCATGGGGCAGATTATGGGCTCTTTAAAACAAAATTTAAACTAAAACAATTTTTTTTCTTTTCATTCAAGGTGCTTCCTGCTGCTGCTGCTTCTAACAACGTTAACAGGTAGGAAAGGACACGTCTTTTTTGGACTTATCAATCTTTTCGCCTCTTTGGGCCAATAATTGTTTTGATACCTGTTGAGCTTAGCACACATACCAGCTACCTGCAGGTGCACCATCTGCCTGAAGTCTTCTATCATGTAACTGTGTGGAACGGCCTCTCATAACACACAGCCCCACCCCCCAAAAAGACTGCTGTAATGTTTCCTTTACCACCCCGAAAGGCTATTGGGGCTAATCGGGTGACGCGACAGGCTTAAAAATCAGAATGATCCCTGACTAGGCTCGGAAGGGCTAAGGTAGCCAAAGGCAGAGGCAGCTGTAAAGGAAGCTGAAAGAGAGAGAAACCCTTGCTTTCAAAATCACTGAGGTGGGAAGTTCAGATACCCACCTTAGCCTGATCCAAAAGTCAGTGGAAAGACCCTCATTAACTTCAACAGCTTTTGGACCGGGCCCAATAATCCCGAGATGTTACATGTCTTTTGCCTGGGATGTAAAACCCTCACCGCTTGTGATCACTGAAGAGCCTGTTGCACTCAAGGAGAGGGGTGTTCTCCTTGGTGTCCTGGCCACAGTCCAGCTCCGGTAATGATTTTGTCACCGGTGTATGGGAACCTCCGCTTTAACTGTTGGAAAGTTTGCTTCTGTCATACGTCTTCCTGATGGTCTCCTCTCGTGTTTACTTAGGTTGCCATTAAAACGGAGCTGTCCCTCCTTCTCGGATGAGTTTGACCCTTCACCTTCCAAACTAGCCAAAGAAGAAGATGCAAAGAGAGGTATTGTAATTATTGAGATTATCGTAGCACCGAGCAGCCCGAACCACAGCCCAGGCCCCCATGTTGCTAGGCGCGGGGCAAACACAGAACAGAGGGTCCCTGCCCCAAACAGCTTCCAGAACCTCCCCGATGGGAATTCAATTCGTTTGGCCAGTGGTTCATCACTTGGCCCAACTCACTCAGGATCTTCATTTAAATGGGATCCTACAAGCTTTGGAAATGTGCTGCAAACACCTGCAACCAGTGGTTTAAAAGCTGCCTGTTGTCTGTCCCAGTCTTGTTGTATGTGCGGAGGGAATCCGAAGAAGTATTTGATGCTCTCATGTTGAAGACGCCAGATCTCCAAGGACTCAGGAATGCTGTAAGTTTCGTGCCATGACTATGCCACATAAACTGCAGTGTGTTCTAGGAAATCTGTGCTCAGGCGGGTGTTAGAATTAACTCCCTGTGCAGGGGTTCAGCACAAGGATGGTGCACCGCTTCTACCTCCCGTCTGCCCTGTTTTGAGGATCTAAATGGTGCATGGGCCTTGTGCTAAGAATTCCAGCCCAGTGAAAAAGTCATCTGATGTGTTGAGAGCTGTGGCGTGAGAGGTGAGCTCTCTCCAGGCTTTTGTTCAGATCACAATATAAAAGCTCTGGGATTCTCCTTTTATTACAGTGTTTTCATATTTTCAGCTGTAAAACATCCCTCATCGTTCCCTGGCTCTGCCTGCGGGGGATCTGAAGTCAGGGCAAGTCTACCTGTTATCCACCTTGGGTTGGAATTTTCTGTTTGAGGAACACACAAGGCATATTTCTGTGATGATTATCAGAAGAATCCTCGATAACCCTAGCTCCTCTTTCGGGGGGTGGAATAAAACAAACAAACAAACCTAAATGATCCAATGGTGCCTTTATGGCAGCGCTTTGGGTGGGGGTGGGGAGGGAGGGCCTTTTGCTTTTGCGAACTTTTAAAAACCGAGGAGAGGCAGGTTGCAGAATGTCAGGTTATAGCTTCCTCACCCTGGCAATGCAGCCAAAACCCTTCAGAGAAAATGCTGCAGAATGAATGTAAAACTCTCCCTCAATTTCTAAACCTGCTCAGAGCATCATCAAAGTGCTTATGATGCTAGAAGCCTTTGCAGCTTGACCCAGAACCTCAGCAAAAATCGTGATCGGAAGGGATTCAGGGCTATCGGAGTCAGACATGCACTTTCTGTTGGTAATGGGCAGCATTAAACCAAAAGCTATAAGGTGCAGAGGCTTTGCACAGGTGCATTAGTCTCTGTGCGCATGAAGTTGCAGGGCTGGGGCCCAAACAGACCAGATGGAGAAAGGAAGGGAAGGGGAACAGAGGTGACTTCCCAAGGTCACGTACCGCTTCCGTGGTGGAGCCAGGAGTTAACACCCAGGTCTCCTGATTTCCATTCAACCGTGCAGCATCAGCAAAAGGCCAGGTTACTGTAGTAACCCCAGTGTAAGCCGCAGTGTGGTCGATCATTGCTCTAGCGTTTTTTTATAAGGAGGCGGCGGGGGGAATTCCTCCAGTGAGGAGTGACCCAAAGGCAAAGATCCCTTTTATTTTATCTGCTGGAATTTCATTTTGAATGTGCAAAAAAAAAAAAAGATTATAAAGTGTCACGTTTTCTCCTGCAGATTTCAGAAAAATATGGGCTGCCTGAAGAAAGCATCTATAAAGTCTATAAAAAATGCAAACGCGGGTAAGCAAATCTCTGATCTGCATTTGCACTGGGCGCCTAGGATCTTTGTACCCTTTGGTGCCCTGCCACGGAATGAAACCGTATTTTAACAAGATAATAAATACCAAAGCTATGTGAGGTCTGTGCCATTTGGAGCATGTAAAACACAGAATTCTTTCTGCCCTTTAAAGATTTGGGATAACGTTTGTTTGTACTAACTTTATTTTGAGTGGGGAAGTCTCCTCGGGAAGGGTGTGTGTGAGGGGGAGTTGGCTGGGTGGTTTAATGGAGGATCTCTCAGAGTGAAAGCCTGAGCTTAGAGTGAATTTATCTTATCTCAATCTGTGAGGGACAAATGTTTGCTTCTCACAACTAGTGTGCATAACTGGCATCAGGCCTTGCCCGGATCAGGACTGGCCAGTGTGGAGTCTGACTAGCCTATTGGGCTGCAGAGAAAACAGCAGGGTTAGAAAGCTTTGCATTGTGTTCCACTGACTCTTCACAAGGGTTAGGTACAAACAGGGCACCTCCTCTCCCAGTTTTGCCAACTCATCAGCCATCATTCACTACTGGAGTGATCCACAGCCATGGGAGTCCTTCCTGGACTCCGGTAGGTGATGGCCAGACCCTACATATGAACACGCACCCTGAATTTATAGATGCCCCTGACAGAATGAACGTTAACATGGATTTAGACATACATTCCTGCCTTGATTAAGAAAAGGATTTGTATCTCCTGCTGAAAGCAACACTATGAAAACGTGTTGTTCTTTGATGCATTGGTTTGATGTGCTAGGGACAACAGGCCCTGTCTAGAGCAACCTTCCAAGCCTGAGCTAAGTCAGTGGTAATGAAGGCTGTTACCATCTGTTGGTGGTTTGGTGGCTCATGTGAAATGAGTCAGAGGGGGTGAGTCTCACCTGGTTCCAGCATGTTCACATCACAAAGCACCACCTCTGTAGGTACTAGCTGGCTCCCAGTGTTGATAGTCCCAAGGATTGACTAACCCCTAGACTGAATTCCCTTCTCTCCCCTATAGGTGGTCCCTCCAGATCATGGTTAAGGTACATTGGGCAAGATCATCAGCTGGTGTAAACTGGTGTCACTGCATTGACATGAATGGAGCTATGCAAATTCTCACCAGCTGATGATCTGCCAATCCAATATGGAATTCAATGGAAAATAAAAATTCAGGGATGATGTAAAAAATTTCCAAGAGGTCTCTGAGAACTTTGGGCTCCATCTCCACTAACACTGGAATGAATGAGACTGGGAAAGTCCTCTTAGAGTCTGCCTTTGATAACCACACAGGGTTTGTGAAGGCAGCTTTAGTCAATGTCCATGTTGGACAGTATTTTACTCTGGTACTTTTGATTCACACCTTTGCCTGTTAGCTGTTACAGATGGCTCCTTAATGACTTCCTGGAAACAAGCCAGTGGCCTTTTAGCTCCCAGGGTTGAGTTGTCCAAGAGTTTCCTTCAATGACTTCAGAAGAGTAAAACTGTCATCATGGTGATGTCTGCACATCCTGCCATGGCAGTGTGGGAGATTAACTTCAAGGACAGCTCTGTGCCTACCCTGCCCTACAAAGTGATGGGAGGATTTTTCACACAACGCACAACTGGCCATTGCCAGGGGATGCTGTAAAAGCCAAACAATTATTTGGGTTGAAAAAAGAACTGGATATGTTCATGGCAGACAGGTCTATCAATGGCTATCAGCCAAGATGGTCAGGGATGTCACCCCGTGCTCTTGGTGTCCCTCAGCCTGACAACCAGAAATTGGGAGTGGAAGACAAGGGTGGCTCACTCCATAACTACCCTGCTCTGTACGCTCCCCCTGAAGCTCAGGTATGAGCCACTGTTGGAGACACAATGCTGGGCAAGATGGACAATGGGTGACCCACTGTGGCAGCTCTTATGGGAATAGACACTTTGAGGGGTATGCAGGACTGTCAGCTTGTTCTCAGCTGATCATTTGATACTGTAATAAAGCTCATGAGAACAGGTTTGCCATGCAGCAGGACTCTCACTAATCTTCTGTCAAAGGGCTCATGTTGCCAGACAAAGACTACGTCGAGTGCACTTTCATTGTGCCCTACCCACCTCTGAGGTGCTTGTTGTGTCTGGAAAACCCTGGTCCTGGGCCACCAAGCCGCAGCTTGACATTATTGTGTATTGTTGTAATTATAACTTGGGAGCAACGAACAGCAAATAATAGCAATGCCCTCCTCAGAGACGGAGCAAATAGCTTTGTTAAGCTGCCATTGTCTGAAAGGGAGGCTTTGATTGTTGAAGTTGAAGGATCCCTCCTAGCCACGAGGTGATCCTTTGCCTGGAAAGAGATCAAGAATTTCACCTGAAGTTATTGTACAGCATCTTGCTTTCTTTGCTAAGTGACCCCAGAGAAAAAAGTTGAAGATTGGAGCTGGCGCCGCAGGTGGGAGATTGGGTTGTTTTGTAACCAAACCATGTGCAAAGTGTGATTTTGAGGTGTAATCAGACCTGACAGGGAACACCCCCCGATGACAAACATGTCTCACCTACGTGGAAGAGCTTGTGCTTAGGCAAGGTTGGGGGAGCCTGGGGAAAGGGCTTCTGGGAATCAGCCTTTTCTTAGTTTAGACTGTAAGTGATTCTTGGAGGACCTCACTGAAGGTGAATCAAAACCCCAGTCAGTGATCTGCCTGAGCATGCCTACTGCTGCTCTCCTTTCCGTTCCCGGTTCAGCCCCAAAGCTGCTGCTTTGGAAATTCTCTTTCTAAGGTAACCTGTGACTGCCCCCAAGATGCTGGTGGGGGGGAGAGTTTTGCTTTGTTGAGAGTTTGCAGGGCAATATGGCACTTGCTGAACATAGCTTCTTTGCGGATCCTGCGCAGCTCTGGGGCATTAGCTGAAACACTCTTTAAACAGGCCTTGTTACTCCAGCATGCTGAGATATGTGCAGATAAAGCCAGCTCCTGCTCTCTGTTTTCCTAGCAGTCAGAGACACCGAGTTATAGCTGGCGTCTCTTGTACAATTGAGGAAGTGTTAATCACATGTGAAAAACCCTTCAGGGCTTGATCCCTATTGGCAATGGGCAGGATCCTCCACTGGTGTAAAATGGCATAGCTCTGTTGACTTTAATGGAGCGACATGGGTTTACACCAACTGGGGATCTGGCCCATTGATTTCAGTGGAGGGGTGCATCCCTGAGAACGAGCTAATTGCTATTTTCCAGAACGAGTTCTGAAATAAATAACTCTGAACCACTCCCTTCCCCCAATGAATGAGGAAAGACTCATCCACTGCCAGGCTTATTTTCGTAAATCTAGACAGCGAGTCCTCCACGCACACACAGCTGTGATCGCACCTTGCAAGCACCAGGGACTGCCTGGAAAATGAATGAATTGTTTTTACTGGCACAGGGCCAGGTTTTAGCGCCGAGGGAGACAGGAGAATTAGATTGACGCCAGTTTGTGCATTAGGTGGTTTTGGTGACGGGGCTCCTGACAAGCGTCTAACAAGGCGGAAGAAACCGGCCCAGAATGTTGGCAGCGGCTAGCGTGTGCCGGGGGTAGGTTAAAGTGACTCTTGCTGCTGTCCCGTTCTGCTGAGGTCGGTGTGAGGAGGTCTGAGTGAAGTGGGCTTCCCGGGTGGGTCTTCTAACACACTCGGCACTGGTGTCTGCCTGGCAGTTTGATATTGAGGTCAGTGGGAACAGAGCAACAAGCCCCGCGGGCGTCAGAAAATCCCATCCCACGGCTCAAGGCCCAGGGGCAGGAAGGTGCTTCAATATGTGTGTAGCTTTCAGCAGACGAGTAGCCCTGACTGGGACTGGTCACATGCTTAGAGTTAGGAAGGAACCTGAGCCTGTTCCTGAATCAAGGCCTTAAGTGTCAGCTTGACAGCCCTGGAGGTTGGCATCTTCTATCCAAAGACCAAGATAGCATGGGCAGCAGCAGTGCTAGTCTCCCCCCCCACACACACACATCTGCCCTCCTCAGCCCTGACATGAAGGAGCTCCCTCTGAAAACCAGGGTAGCTCATCCCCTGTTCATACCATCAATGGCCTCTCTGCTGAGACTGACCTCGGGGATGCCTCTTGTGATGTGGGCTCCAACCAGCCATCAGATGGTAACTACGCTGTTACTGTATCTTGGGTCAGAACTGACTACGCTACCAGGCTGTGTGAATCTGAGTCCCCTACGCAGATAAGTTCCTGTGAGGCTGGGGAAGAAAGGGTCCTGTCTGGTTGCGGGAACCACCTATAACTTGATTTTTGTTTGTTACTATATCTGATATGAAGTAATGAATGCTTGGGAGATAGAATCAGCCAGGGGTTCTTATCCCTGCCCAAATCAGAGGAACAAGGAAATTAAAAGGCAACACATGTAAAGCAGATCAAATGAAATACCATCATATCCAACTTGTAATTAACCTTTGGAACTCATTGCCACCAGTTATTGTTGAGCAAATATCTTACTCAGATGCAAACTCTGCTACAATCTATTAGATCTTAGGATATTGTGAAATGTTTCCTGCTCTCCTAGCCTTAATTTTCCTTTTGCACGATTTCATCCTATTGCTTCACCCTAAGCAATTCTCTTTTTCCTTGGCGTTTACTTTGTGGGCCTCAGCTGGTATAAACCAATGTGGCTCAGTGGAACAACCTTGATTTACCTGGATTTCTCTTCAGGACTTACCTGAGTCTTTTTGATTGAGAAATCGGACTGGAAACCCAATAGCATGAGGTTCGTGTGACTCCAACTGCCTTGTGTCTAGGATGAATTGGAGAGAACTCGTGTAACTTTGTGTCCAAAGATTCTCCTTCCATGTTGGTCAAAAGTGCAGAGCAGCATGAAGAAAGTTGACCTAAATTTTCCCAGTCTCCCATAAAGCTTGTGTCTGATTCAGACCTAGATGAAGGTTCGATTCAGTTAATAGTTTTAATGTTACTCAGCATCTATAGTGGACCTTTCACCAGAGGGTTGCTAAATGCCTGATGTAGGCAGGTAGCGTCCCCATTCTACAGATGGGGAAACTGAGCTGATGCAGTGATTTGGTCAGTGTCACACAGGAAGTTGGTGGCAGAGCTGGGAATAGTCTCCCTGGCCCCCTGCTCTAACAACTGCACACACTTGCCTCTTTTCTGAGTCCGAATTGGCGTGTTCACCCACTCTTATCAGTGGGTAGCACTTTCAAAGCTGAAATAAGCCTGGGTGGGACAAGTCGCCTCCAGACTGGGTGCCTTTCCCAGCTGTAGGTGGATGAAATATGAAAGACTTTTTGGAGAGGCTTCATTTGTCATTTAAAGTCATCTTGGTTTTCGGTTGCGTAAGGCAGCAGCGTGGGACACACCTGTGTGACACAGCCCTAGACTTCCACTCTGTGTTTAAAGCAGCATGCAGCTGTCTACATCTGGGATGACTGGAGTCGGCTTACAAAGCAGAACTCCTAGTACAAAAGTGGACAAGCAATTGAAGAATCTAAGAGGAGGGTTGGGGGATTTTGGCAGCTGGGTAGATTGTCATCCTACTCCATGACGGTTTTGTTTCTGCCCCTGCCCATCCACTCACCTTTCTATCTGCCCCTACAGCCTCTGGATCTCTGTCCTCTCCCATGTTCATTGCCAAAGAGGCTGGGGCCTCCTTGTTGTGTTTGTGTAACAGCTACATGGCTCTGGACAAGTTACTTTGTGCCTCAGTTTGCCCATGGGTCATGTTTAATGCCCTCCACTGAAAGACCCTAGATATAGGAAATCAACCTGCTTATAAAGCATTTTGAGATCTTCTGAAAAGTGCAGAGAAGAGCAAATTATTGAGCACCGGTCACAGTTCTAAAGCAAGTAATTAACAAATCTGAATGAAAAGGCAAAACTTGCCCCTTCGCCTGCTTGATGCACTTCCTGTTTCAAAGGCAATCTGACATTCCTTGGAGTCTGCACTGTCGTAGAATGGATGGGCCAGATGCTCTGGTGCTGTCAACTGATGTATCTCCATTGACTGCCAAGGGACTTTGACGATTTACACCCCCTGAGGGTCTGGCCTGTCCTCTGTGCCTGACAAATTACTAGATTTGCTGGAAACTGAAGCCTCTTATTTCTGAGTATTGCACAGTTAATGCTATTGCCCCATTAATGATCCCAGTAGAGACCTGGAGGGAACGTGCTCTGTGCAATGAAAGACGGTTTGTTCTCTTTGCCCCTTCCGAACGGTTACAAGCTCCTCCTGTGATTTATGGGAACGTAGCTGTGTGAGGCCCTGTGACATCAATTATATTTTAATGAGGAACTCTGGTATGACGGGGAGCCATGGCCTTGGCTTTAAATCAGCTGTTGAAATGCTTCTCCCCCTGCCCTTTATAATTTCTGGTTCCAAGCAGTTGATTTTATGACTGTCACTGAAGTTGTAACCAGTCTGCCGCCAGGAAAGATGTAGCCCCTTGGAAGGAGCCAAGAATTTGGAGTGCCGGCTCTCCTGCTGATGCTATATATTCAGGCTGCATGTGTTCTTCTCTGCAGTTGCAGATTAGCCACTGGGCCACTCCGCCCATCTAGCGCTCCTGCTGGGGACCCTGGGGTTGGGCTGCAGGGGCTTGCCACACTCTGCCTGCCTGGTGCTCCTGCTGGAGAGCAGGGGAGGGGCCCCAACCATGCTCCCCAAGAGGAGCGCTGGGGTGGGAGGGGGAAGCCCCTGTGCCCCGACCCCTTTTCCCCCCGGCAGGAGCACGGGGGGGAGGGGCAGGAGGAATTCAGGCAGAAGGGATGGGGAGGGGCTCCCACTTGCTGTGGCCCAGGGCCCCACAAAACCTTAATCTGCCTCTGCCTCTCTGGGAGAACGGGCATACAGCAGCGCTTACATTCTGCACAGGGATCTTGGTGGTTGTAAGTGGAAAAGACTCTCCCGGTCACTCCTCCGTATTGCAGCCCAACTCGGCAATGCCGTGAAGCCTGGGGTAGGATAAAGTGGACAATGCCATATTCTGTGTGTGCCTTCCCAGCTTGCCTGCTGCTGTAGTTAAATGAGCAAGCTGGCTTCCCAAGTGGAAATGAGCCACCCGACGCTTACCGCTGAGCCCCAGAAAGGAACCAATTTGTCACAATACGGGTCTGATTACAAACTGGTTAGTAACAAGAACACATACTGTTTGTATAGAGCTTTGCATGTTCAAAGCACTTTATAAAGGACTATTTGATCCTCCCCACACCTCTGTGGCCCAGGTAGGTCAGTCCTATTATTTCACCTGTGTGGAAACTGAGGCACAGTGCAGTGCTAGGACTTGCGCAAGGCCACATGGCAAGTTAGTGGGAAAGGCAGGACGAGAATTCAGGATGTCCCAGTTCCCACTGCTCTGCAGCCGAAGTGACTGAAATATGCTCCCCTAATCCAATCTCTCTCCTCTCCTAGCATCTTGGTGAACATGGATAACAACATCATTCAGCACTACAGCAACCACATGGCTTTTTTACTGGACATAGCGGAAGCAGAGGACAAAATCCAGATCATCCTCAAGGAGCTATAAGGAGCCCAGGGCTGCACTTATGCTGGGACTTCTCTCCTGAAGCCGGCATGTTGGATCCAAACGGAACACAACCTCACAGCATGCCTCATTGCCTTTACTTGAACACATTCCCCTGGGCAGGGGGAGACACTCAGCGTGGTGACGCTGGTTCTGAGAAGTGCTTGGACAATCCATTCTCCGTGTGAACGTGGAACTTCTCTTGGTTGAATTTATTATTATTATTATTATTATTATTATTTGTATTTTGTATTTTCTTCCCCCCAGGCAATAGGTCGGAGCGTCTGTTTCACAGTTGGAATAGCAGATCTGCTAACATGGCTGTCCAATGGCAGCCTACACATAGACAACGAATACTTTTGTTCACCCTTTGTCTTGGCCTGCTGCTGAATCGACCACAGGCATCAGCTTTCTACTAAACCATCAATCATGCAGAACCTTCAAACAGCACCCAACCCGGGCTCATCCAAGCTGGCAGCTCCTGGCTCCAAAGAGACTTTCTCAGATGCATTTAAATGTGGCTGCTAAACAGATGCTGCTGGCTCTGGGCACGGCCCCTCCACCTCACCCCGGATGTAAATACTACTCGTCAGCCATTTGTTTTATACATTTCTAATGTACCCTTCCTTTTATATTTTGTATATGTATAAATATGCCTCGTTTTATATTTGACCCAGCACCAGGACACAGAGCATTTCAAAACCGGGCTGCTTCACATTTCCCCGTGAACTCGTTTTTATAACCGTGTTGGGTTTTTTGTATATTCCATAGTAATAAAGGTTCAGAGATGGAAAGTGGAAGTGTTCTTGCCAAACTCGGTGGGGCTTTGGGAGGAATAGGTAGGACCCATTGGGAAAGCGGGAGGGAGGCAGAGAAAGGATTGAAAGTTGTTTCATGTGACACGTGCTGGGTAATAACATGAAGACTCCAGGCTTGTAAAACTAAACTGGTTCTTTATGAAGAGGACAGTTCACAGAGAGTCTGCAGCCAGCATTCTAGCCATATGGCCACAGACTGACTTCCGGGTGTCTCCTCCAAACTCATCCTTCCTGCAACCCATGGGTCTCCCTCCAAGTCTGTGTTACAGAATTAACACACAGCTCCTGGACGGAGCTGAAAAGGTGCTTAGAACCATTCAGTAACCCTCACACACCCCTGGGGTCGAATGGGGGGATTATCTCCATTCTATGCATTGGGAAACTGAGGCATCAGCCCTACTTATTTCCTGCTAGGGATAATTCCACTATCTTCCTCCCCCCAACCCTCACAAGGCTCCATGGTCTTCCATCCTCAGACAACAGCCCTCCCTCAGTAGGGTCTTCCTGTGTCAGATGAAGTCATAGGCCCATGGCCAGGGCCTCAGCTCCTGGAGTCTGATTATTGTATCAGAATCTCAGCATTAATTTTAAAAAAAGACATAAATGTCTAGTACTTGTGACTTGGAAGGAAAGTGTGAAAACATGGCCCAAGTGTAACCCGGGCAGCAAGTCTACCTGAGTCTCCTGAGAGCCTGGAACGTGAGTTGGCCATGTGCATCTCAATGGGGTGTTAACTCCAAGACTCCCTGCCACCATTTCCGCAGAGGGCTCAGTGTGCATCAGGAGTAAGTAGCAGGCCCAACCAGCCTACATTCCAGCTGCTGAGGTAAGTACTGAAGGGCCTCTGCCAACAGGGGCACGAGGGGCACTGCTGCTGCTCCAGACATGGAGGGTGAGGGGATCCCCTGCTGCCACTCCTGGATGGGGCGAATGAGGCTCTTGGCACTGTCCCTGCCTCTGTGGGAGTGGAGGGGAGGCGCCCTGCAGCTGCAAGTGGGCCCACTGGGGTGGGGCCCAGCTGGAGAAGAGGATGAGCTGGCCACAAGGGATCCTGTAGGAGTTGGGTGCCATTCGAGTGGTAGGATCAGCCCTGCCTCTCGTTCAAAAACTGCTTTTTGGTAATTTCCAGCCCCCTCCTTTCCCATGTAGTCAGGAGCGGAGCACAAAAGGGGGTGGAGAGGCATGAGGGGGAAGCAGATGAGTGGTGGGAAAAGAGGGGCACAAGGGGGGATCTGGAGGAGTCTTGAATAAATCCTCCCTAGCCCATCTACCAGGTTCCTAAAGCTCTGCTACGTCTTTCTGTGGATCCTGGTTACGAGACAGGGAGTCAGGACTCCTGGGTTCTATGACTCCGCTGTTCCCAAGTTGTTGTGGACACTCAGGCCTGTGCGCTCTTAGCTCCCCATGGTTTCCAGGGAGAACCCCTAGTGTGCCAGCCCTTCTTGAGGTCACCACCTCTTTGCCAGGGTCGAGCTGCAGACTCCTCCGCCCCTTGGACTGCTCGCTGCAATCCCCAGGGGAACCCTGTTACCGCAAAAGTCCTTCTCTCTCCTAGGGCCAAGCCGCAGGCTCCTCCGCCCCTGAGACTGCTCACCGCAGTCCCCAGGGGGACCCCATTACTGCACAGTCCTCCTCGCTGGTCACACACTCCCAGGGGTTAACCATCCCCCGAAACTGCTCCTCTCTGAGCCTTCAGCACGCCTGGTGCTTGTCAATCCCCCTTCGTTTTACTGCTCCCCAGTCACTTACTGCAGGAAGCACCATCCGTGGGGTGCAGTACATCCCACCGCTGCCACCACTTGTCATGGCGTCCCCGGGCGGTGCTCTGGAACTGCTCCCCATGAAGCCAGACAGGACTCTGGGGAAGTCTCCTTTCTGTGAGCAGACTGTCTTCAGGACACACAGCTCACACAGCTTCCACCTTCCTGGGTCTGACCTCGGAGCATTCAGCATCCTCTGCCCCTCCATGCGCTTCCCACAGCGAGTCCGCCCAGGCCGGGTCCTGGGGAAGCCAGAGGGTCCTGCACCCCAACTTCGCACTCAGATGTGACTCTCAGCCAGCCAGTGAAACAGAGGTTTATTAGATGACAGGAACATGGTCTAAAACAGAGCTTGTAGGTGCAGAGAACAGGACCCCTCAGCCGGGTCCATTTTGGGAGGCAGTGAGCCAGACAACCACGTCTGCACTTCACTCCATGTCCCCAGCCAGCCCCAAAACTGAAACTCTCTCCAGCCCCTCCTCCTCTGGGCTTTGTCCCTTTCCCGAGCCAGGAGGGCACCTGACTCCTTTGTTCTCCAACCCTTTAGCTCTCACCTTGCAGGGGGGAAGGGCCCAGGCCATCAGTTGCCAGGAAACAGGGTGTTGGCCATTCTCTGTGTCCAGACACTGCACACACCTGCCCTCTAGGGCTCTGCAACGATCATACACCCTTATCCCACCACCTAGATACTTAAGAACTGCATAGGGGAAATGGAGGCACCCCCACACTATTCAGAGGAAACATTAAGAACAGTCCTGCTTCGTCACAGCCTGGCTCTGCCCATAGCTCACCACATGACCTTGGGCAAGTCACTTCCTGGTTTAGTTGCCTCAGTTTCCCCATCTGTAAAGTGGGACTGAGCATTAATCCCGCCTTTGGAAACAGCTGTGAGGCCCCATAGCTGGAAAGTGCCATAGAAGAACTAAGCATTGAAAAAAAAGTAAATGCCCAATCGGTTTCCACTAAGCTTCTGGCAGTTTGGGGAGCTGGGGGCTGGGGCAGGCGCACACACACACACTGGGCTAGGCAGGAGTGTGTGTGTGCGGGGGAGGAGGCCGTGAACTCTCAGATTATTGGTTCCATTATCCCAGGGATTAATTTGGCCTGTTGGTTGGTCAGGGTAGACGACGGCTCTACCCTGACTCAGGTGGCACCGGAATGCAGCTAATCAGTAACAACAACAGGCAGGACCGTGGAAAAGGCACAGCCAGGTGCTGGAGCGCGCCGTGCTCCCTGGGTCAGAGATTGTCCGTGGTAATGCTGGTTCTCAACGAACCTTTCCTGTGGCCATGAAAGAGCCTCAAGTACTGACTCTCCTGCACTAATTCTAGTTCCGTGGTTACCGTTTTCCTTCCAATTCTGTTGGCGACGTGACTCTCCTACGGAGTTCAGGTGCATTCTCAATAGCTGCCATCGCCCACTGGAGGGGTGGGGATATACCCATGCACAGATCAGGGGAGCAGAGGCAGTGGAAGGGGGGGGTCAGAGTTTTCGGCGCCTGCAGAGAAGTTGCTTGATCAGGCTAGGGGATGGGCTGAGAGGTGCAGTACAGATTTCTGGAGGCTGCAAGAAAAACGCATGGTTCTATTTCCCTCCCGTCATGTTGCGAGGTTTCTGTATCACAAATCTCTCGGTGAGACAGTTGCTCGGCTGGAAAATCGTTTTGCCCACCCTCTGAGTGTATCGTGTTTCCTTATTGCCAATATTCCCACCCAGCTCCGTGACTGGATAATGGGCACATTGAGGTGTCCCCCTGCAGTCAGGATGGCACAGAGGAAAGGTTAGAGCCATGTTTCAGTGGGAGAGGGGCAGAGAACGGAGGGAAGTGGTTCATCTGTAACAGCTATGCCCATGCCTATGGCAGGTGGATTGAGACTAGGCGCCAAATTTACCCCTGATGTAAATCCATTGAAGTAATGCAGGTTTCAGAGTAACAGCCGTGTTAGTCTGTATTCGCAAAAAGAAAAGAAGGACTTGTGGCATCTTAGAGACTAACCAATTTATTTGAGCATGAGCTTTCGTGAGCTACAGCTCACTTCATCGGAGCTCACGAAAGCTCATGCTCAAATAAATTGGTTAGTCTCTAAGGTGCCACAAGTACTCCTTTTCTTTTTTGAAGTAATGCAGTTATATCAGGGATTAATCTGCCCTTGGAGTCTGAGTCTCTTCTTCACACCAGTGCAATTCCATGGACTTTAGTGGGGTTCCTTGTGCTTTTCACCAGTGAGAGAGCAGAATAAGGTCACAAGCAATTTTAGGTTATCTACAACCAAAGTTGTGCCACTTTGCACCAGCTGAGACTCTGGCCCGGAGTTTTGCCAGGCGGGAATTGTTGCCTCTGGAGCTGCTGCAGCCCTTTGCACTAGTGCAGCACAAAGCTCCACCAGTCCGAGCGGGGCACGTTTCACGCTCGCTTTGCACTGGTCTAAGTGGCCACACAAGGTGTTGGGCAGCGGAGGATCAGAAGCCTATTTTGAGGCAAGCAAAATGTGACCCTGCCTTCATCCTGATCTCACACCCACTTTATATCAAGGAAACTCCACTGATTTCAGCAAATGCCAAGCTGATTCACATCCTTGTGAGAGCAACCCCAGCCCCTCCGCCCTCCCCCGCCCTGCCTAGGGTGGGTGTTTTGCTGACATTGCTGGCGTGCTCAGTATCGGTTCATCCCTTCCAGCAAAGGCGAGTTGCCGTACAGCGTGTGTGAAGCACAGCGCATAAGCATGCAAGAGCATTCTTGACTGGTCACCCGGAGCCCACCAGCACCTTCAGAAGGTTAAAGTGCTACCGAAGAGGCTCTGGGGCAGCAAGTCCTGAGGGTGGATAAAGGTCATGTGAAAGTGTGAGCCCACTTGTGTTTGCCAGGAGTTCATGATGATGAATGAGAGAAGCTTCCACTGAAGCAATATCCTGCTAGGTCCAGTTGGCGGCTGGTTTTTACTGACTTAAAAAAAACCAATTAATTCAAAAGTTTTTGACTTATCCTCACTTCCAGATCAGAAAAATGCATCCACAGCTGTCTCTTCATTTTGAAGGCGTGCTGCTTACATTGCACAAATTTTGCAAGTGCATCGCACTTACACATGCCAAGACCTGACTGTGCGTGACAAATTGAAGTGCTCTGTCCTCAGAGCAGAAACATCACAGAAATACAAGCTTTCCCCCACATTGCCCTCCCAATGTGCCCCAATCCTGAATGCCACTGATCTCGCTATCTGTACAATCTGCTAGGAACAAGGTCAGTCTCCCCACTCCAGGGTTTCTCTGCAGAGTGCCAATAAGAGTGTTGTCACTTTCATTGCTTTTCCTTGTATCTTGCAGTTCCATGTAACTTTCATTTACCCTCCCTACCCTCCTTGGTTTAATTTCATGTCACTGTAGGTTTTTCTACACGCAATTTGTCTGTTGCTATGGGAAGTGTGATCTCCTAAAATCCCAGACTGCCCAGGGCTTTGCTGGCAAGATGGAGCTTACACGACACTCAGTTAGGGTAGCATACTGTACGGGGCGGACTCACCCTTACGCTGCCATGTATGCAGTTATTTACATCAGTGCAATGTGGGTATCAAATGGGGCCCTTTTGGGGCCAGCCTCTGAGCTGGAGTAAATCTGCAAATCTTCATTGACTTCGGTGGAGTTTGTTCTGATTTATGCCTGTGTGAGTAAGAGGAGAAACAGGTGAAGATAGACAGGTGCAATTCCAAACCTCTGATTGAATGCTCAGTTTTGGACAGCTGTTCCTACTCCCACTTCCTTTTGCTGTTGTTGATTAGTTGAGACTGCTCCACACAGGCTGCTATTATTATTTATTATTTGTGTTATTGTCATGACTAGAACACACAGAGATTTATTTTGTGTTTACAGGGAGAGAGTGCACCTAATCCAGCACCACACATGCATTCTAAAAGCCAGAGGCCTAAATGGAGGATCAGGTGAACCACTGTTCCAACCAAGACAACTGGGGATAAAAAGCAAGATATAGATTACCGCAAGTATACCGTGTTTCACGTGATTGGCCGATATATGGCCAGAATTGATCAGCGCCAAAGATACATGACCACTAATTCCATAGGGTAAAAAAGAATCAAACAATATTTGCATGAATTGTTCAGTGTCAGCTTAATTGGAAGATCTTAGTCAATTTCAGCCTAATAATCACCTTTCAGTTTGCAATATGTGCAAAATACCAGTATCAGATGCCAGACAATAAAGACAGTGAAAACATGGGTGCTGGGGACACTATAGCTTGCTCGTGCGTTAGTGGACGTACTGCTGGTTTTGAATGAAGTCCAGTCTTTGCAGAATTTCTCCAAAATATGTGGGCTGTGATGCCTACAGTACTGGAATCCACTTGTTATCAATATTGTACATAAAGGACTGCTTCCCTGGTACTTCTGGCAGATAAGTACCTATAACGAGAAAGATACATAAATGAGCTAAATGCAAATTTCAGATTATTGACTAATATAGGAACTACGGTGTCTTGTTTGCTCAGGGGGAGGGGTAAGAGAAAGGGCGATAAACCCTTGACTGTATTTTTCATTAACTGCATGGAGCATCTTCAATTGGTAATAAATATGGCGAGATTCCTATACCTTTATTCATGCTGAATAAATACCTAGTTCTGCCATTGAAGTCAATGAGGAGTAAGGACATATTCAGCATGAGTAAAGGAGAGAATGCTAGTCTGGTCTTGGGAGACCAGGGTTCAATTCCCTGCTCTGCTACAGACTTCTTGTATGACCTTGGCCAAGTCACTTAGGCTCAGATTAGTATTTAGGTGTCTAACTCCTACTGAACTCAATCAACCTTTAAGGATGTGGGCCTCAGGCTCTCTCTGCCTTCGTTTCCCATCGATACAATGGGAATGCAAGGCACTCAGATACTATGGTAATGGGGCCATACAAGCACCTTAGATAGATAGTGAAGACAGCCAAAGGTGGCCCATAGTGTTGAAAGGTTTAGTGAAGGCAGAAAGATGTTTTTTTTCTCCTTGAGTATCTACTCAGATGTGTATGACAACATGTCAGTTCAGTGTGATAGAAGCGAGCAGCCTTAGCCTTCTGGGCCTTTGGTAATATGCGTGTATATGCTGTTAAGTTACAGAGGTATGGGCAAGCCGTGCTTTCATTAATACCCGTATTAATATTCATTGTAATTAGAGAAGGGTCTGAGCTATGACACTGGGATCTAGTTCCAAAGTTTGGCTCAGATCCTGCGTTTGGACCTTTCTTTAATATTTAGTGGGATCCAAAGTTCATCGTGATTATTTTTTGTATTGACTGTATCTTTCTCGGTGGCTTTTAGGTTAAATGAGAAACCAGGAACCCTGGAAGTAGTATGAAATATCTGGCATCTTAAAAGCCAGCCACCAAGTACTTGGTGACCAACCATCCCTTAATAAGGCTCCTGCAATAATATAAGCCTATGAATTTAATTGTGTGGTGTTTAGATTGTTCTTATTCTGATGTCATTGTTCCCTACAAAGTACATGCACAGCACGGCAGATCTGTATTATAGACTCATAGATATTAAGGTCAGAAGGGACCATTATGATCATCTAGTCTGACCTCCTGCACAATGCAGGCCACAGTATCTCACCCACCCACTCCTGCAATAAATCTCTCACCTATGTCTGAGCTATTTAAGTCCTCAAATCATGGTTTAAAAACTTCAAGGTGCAGAGAATCCTCCAGCAAGTGACCTGTGCCCCATGCTGCAGAGGAAGGCGAAAAACCCCCAGGGCCTCTTCCAATCTGCCCTAGAGGAAAATTCCTTCCTGACCCCAAATATAGCGATCAGCTGAACCCTGAGCATGTGGGCAAGATTCACCACCCAGATACCCAGCAAAGAATTCTCTGTAGTAACTCAGATCCCACCCGATCTAACATCCCATCACAGGCCATTGGGCCTATTTACCATGAATAGTTAAAGATCAATTAATTGCCAAAATCATGTTATCCCATCATACCATCTCCTCCATAAACTTATCGAGTTTAATCTTGAAGCCAGATAGGTCTTTTGCCCCCACTGCTTCCCTTGGAAGGCTTTTCCAGAACTTCACTTCTCTGATGGTTAGAAACCTTCGTCTAATTTCAAGTCTAAACTTCCCGATGGCCAGTTTATATCCATTTGTTCTTGTGTCCACATTGGTAGTGTTACAGGTAAGTCATACAGTACTGGGCGATTTTGCATTATATATTAATAGTGCACATGGGCTAACGCTACTTTAGATTTCATTGCAGGGAGCTTTGCCCCACTGGAAGTTTCTTTCTTGTCTTCACAGCTAGCGGTAAAAGATTAAAAAGAATGGGATTTGATCTTTTCTAATGCCAGAAAGGATGCTGGCAGGGGTGAGTGGGTTTGTTATTATGGGAGATGTCCTGACTTTTCACAAGTTAACAATGCATGTGCATGGTTTTTAATTTAATACTATGGGATGGAAAAGCTTTAGACTCTTTTACTGCCTTCTGTTCAAAGTATTTCTAGCCCCACTCACTTCCTCTGCTTCATCTTTGCTTTAATTAAGGTGCATCAATTTACACAAGCTGAGGATCTGGCCCAACATTTAATAAGTAGACCAGTATTTAGGGACATCAGCATTTTTGCTGAAGCACTTGGCATGCTCAGCGTTTGAAATGTAATATGGACAATGGTTATCATGCAATCCTTTAATAGAATCTGTCCCGCTGTTTCTGCTGCCACAAGACCCCCGGGGGAAATGATGGCACTGTTTTAGCCTGGTATGACATTCCCCAGCACTCTGTGGATGTATAAATTCTACAGATGAATAAAATCATATACTGTAAATAATAGCAAAATTGCTATTGTCTGCTTTCCAAACCAGGCATTCATCTGTCAGAGGGACTTAGGGTCATGTTTCTTGTATTGTTTCTTTTCTCGAATACACCTAACTTACTCACTATATGAAAATAGTGTTACTCATGGCAATTATTAATTGCACAAAGGGCACTCGGGGCCAGATTCCACCAGCCTTGCTCACCCTCAGCAGTTCCCTACTCCACACGCACGCCAATACTTGCAGAGTAAGGAACTACTCAACGTCCGGAAATGGTGGCAGAATCTGGCCCTTCGTTTGTCCCCTGTATGTTAGCAATCTTACCATCAAAAGGGCCAGATCTGGATCCCCTACGCTGCTGAGCACCTAGTGAGGTGAGCGGGTCGTTTGGCTACAATGGGACTGTGTGTATGAGTAAGGACTACACAATCTAGCTTTCTACATGCACACTGGATATACTGGTAGGTAATTAGAACAAAGCATATCATACTCATGGAAATGTTAGTACATTTAACACATGAGTCTCTGTGAGTAGGTCCCTCCTTCGATCTTCTGCAAGCATTTTCTGGATACAATTATGGGACCTGCTTCGTCTCCCACATATGCTGATGTAAATCAGGAGCAACTGCCCTGGACTCAGTGGAGTTATACCAGTGTCAGAGTTAGACCAGTGTTAAGGTGGCATGAGGCAGAGGAGATTCAGGGCTATGATGCCCTGTAAGGTCGCTTTCCTCTTGGACTTTGCAAACACTTTGCAGTTTCATGAGTCAGTTTTCTTCCTTCTCCTCTAACTGCTTCCTCCCACCCCACCCACACAGGGCTTTACGGCAGCGCAGGTAAAACTTTGGTTGTAATAACAAGAGCTGAACGGTAGTTTTCCAAATACAAACATAACTCCCATAAGCTGTTTGTCAAACATGCTGACAGTTGGTGATACTTGAATGGCAATTGCAGTGCAAACATTTATGCTTTTCTCAAAATAGTTTAAACACATCGTCTAATGGTCCGACCACAGGGCTGGGAGTCAGGAGACTTAGGTTCTATTCCCAGTTCTGATACTGACTCTCGGTGTAACCTTGGACAACTCACTTAGCCCCATGTTTACAAAAGTAATTAGGTGCCTAAAGATGCAGATAGGTGCCTAATGGGGTTTAATATCAGCGCCTAAGTAGGTTAGGTGCCCAACTCACTTAGGCATTTCAGTAAATTCCACTAAGGCACCTGTCTGCATCTTTAGGTGCCTAGATACCATTGTACATCTGATCCTTAGCTTTTCAGTGCCTCAGTTTCCCTATCTGTAAAAAGGTAGATAACACTGCTTAATCAGCTATGGAAAGTGCTTTGAGCTCTATGTAAATACAAAGTATTTATCAATATTTTTATTTTTACCTGGCCCAGGTATCCCTTGCTGAGATGTGTCCCCTCTCCACCGTCCCGTGTTTGAGACAAATACAGCACTAGAGATGTAATGCTTTGGTGGGCCTTCGTAGTCCACTATTTCATACTGCCCTGGACCAGGCAAAGGTGGATTTTTTGGGGGTGGTATGGCTGGGGCGGAGAAATTCAAGTTTTGCTTTCGCCTATTAGAAGAAAGGAAAATTGAGATACATTGTAAATTGATGGGGTTTGAAGGTTGAGAATAAAAGCTGCGATGTTCAGTGGTGCCTAATGGAGTTAGGTGCTGACATTTCATTGAAATTCAGTCGGTGCTAAGTGCTCAAATCACATAGGCTCCTTTGAAAATCCCAGCTAAAAGCTTTAAAGAATGCCCTAGAAAAGAACTATCCGGCTCCTCTCGGATCACACACTTTGCAAATCGGGGTACATGTACAAAGCCACGTATCAAGCCTCTTAACTTTCTCGCAAAATATATTGACGCGATGATGGGCCCGATCCGGCTGCTATTGAGAGCCAGGGCCAGATGCTCAGCTGGTGTAAATCAGGGTAGTTCCCCTGAAGTCAATGGAGCTGTGCCAGTGTTTTCCACCTGAGTATGTGGCCCCATAGGTGTAAATCAGTGACTTAAATGGGAGCCGGATCTGTCTCTAAGGGTACACCTACACGGTACTTACATGAGTAGCCCTTAGCACAGGTATAAATAGCAGTGGTGACCGTGAGGTACAGCTTCGGCGAGTAAAGACACACTTGAAGGGTGTGGCTACGTTCTCACGTACATACCCTACATGGTTCTCTATTCACCCACACCATGCCGTGCTGTCTATGCTGCTCTTTTTAGCACTGTAGTGTCCTGCTGCTTCCCAGCTGGTGGAGCCTTTCCCCAGCACAGGAAAAGACCCTGGCAGTGAGGAAAGACTCTGGCAAGGGGGAGGCCGCGGGGAAGGGCTCCTCTAGCTCCCTGGTGCTGGAGCCTTTCACCACTGTCCCTCCCCCGCCAGCCCCTTTCACTAACAAGTGTAGCTACAGACTGTAACTTGCTTTTCACTGGAGCGTGTAGCTACACGTACCCTACACGCTGCCACCAGTGGACACAGCCTAACTTTGGCATCTGGACACTGATCCTTCTGATATTTGCGGATAATGTAGATTAATAATCCTCTCACTTGAGGTTTAATTTAGCTTTCCGCCCTAGGCCGCTGTGTTTAGCACATGCTGTCTGGCATTGCTTCTCTCTCTCCCTACACCTTCCTACTCCTTTCACCAAACCTCTGTTGTAAGATACACCTGCCTGTGTGCAGAGAGCTGCAGACTTGCCCATGTACTCCTCATACCTTTCCCTGGTCAAGAATTTACTGTTGATCTTAATCTTATCTCAGGCAACCCAATGTCACTGTCACCGGGTGGGCATAATAAATCTACTTGAATAACCTGCTGAAAGGCAGATTTATCTGCCTTCCCAGAATGATGCCAAAGGGGAAAGAAAGGGGCTTTTCCTTTTCTTCCTTTATTCTGTTTTGGCCTGAACTGAAGGAGCAAGTGTTTGAAACCTTGCAGGAAGGCCTGTTGTCCACCTCACTTCTGCAGACTCAATGAAGTTCAGAGAAGCATCTAAGCTTTACCCAAACAGAGATGTGGGGTCTGTTTCCTGTTCTGCCACTGGGTCATGTGTGCCTCAGTTTTCCCCATCTGTAAAATGGGGATCATACATCATACCGACAGCACAATGGGTGTGCGGTATTTGATAACAGTTTGTGTATTTTGCTTTTCAGTGTTACCACTGCTTTCACTTCCCAAGGGAGCCATCTTTTGCCCCATCTGTAAACCAGTGGCAACAGAGGCAACCGAGTACGGGCTTGACTGTGATACGGTGGAAGAACTTTGCAGAGAGCCAGGTGTGAGCTCTTCTGCTGCAGGTGTTGGGCCCTCCTGCAATCTGAGGTGATCACAAGCAGTGACTGACAGTGAAAAAGCATACAGGTTAGCACTCACATGGAAGTGGTCTTCTTTGCTGCGTTAGTGGGTTTGCTTAGCTGATAGGCTGCAGGCCCTGGGCTTATTGTGTTCACCTTTGTTTCACGATGAGTATTTGATTTGAAGCAAGACACTAGAATCCTGGGGGACTTCTTGACGAGGGATTCGTTGATTCTGTAATGGCCTAATAACACGACAAGAAAAGGGATGTAAAAACCAAACAAAGCCGCAACTATTGCACTAGGGCAGACATAAGAGGGGATGAGTCCATGAAAGTAACGGAGGTAAAAGGAAACAGCACAGCAGGGTGTTTTGGGGGGAAAGCATTTCTTGAGATGACAAAAACTGCTTCCTAGAGCAGCTTACCCCTTGGGCACAGAAGATGAGTGACTACTCTAGTGACTTAATCCTGAACACAGGAGCATCCAGGGAGGAAGTACAGGTAGGAAAACTAGCAATTAAAAAAAACAGAAGAGATGTTGACTGTGAACATCACTTGCAGTGACACCACCTAATGTAAAAATGACTAGAGCCAACCATCCTCATGCTTCAGGGTATAAACTTCATGAGGCAGTGGGGCTGGGAAGAAGTTTCCTTCTATGGTAGCATGACAGATTTAGGTGTATTATGGTGTGCGACGTCACACCACTCCCTGAGCCCCTGGCACCCTGGAGGGAGCCCGAGTATGTTCTGGCAATTCCCCTAAGTTCCATAAATCTACACACAGGGGTGTGACTATATCTGGATGGGTGCTTTAGTAATAATTCCAAGGGGCCCATCCTGTAGAACTTGGAAGTGTCACCCACTAATGCCCCTTCACCTATGCAAAATGTCATATCCTGAGTGCCTGGATATCCATGGATTTCAGTGATGGTGGTGAGCACCTGATAAGATCAGACTCAGACTCACAAGTGATGCTTTTCCTCCCATCTCAACAGCTCACTTACACGGAGAAGGCCATTTTTCTGTTTTATCAGTGCTTAATCCTCTTGTCGTTTTGGACAAAAACATCGCCCGGGCACACACGTTGTTGCTTTGCTTGCAGAAATCTAGAGAGGCCTGTACAAAATGAAGTCTCCATGAATTCCTTTGAATTGACCTTCCTCTTGGGTATTTACTAACGTAACAAAAACTATGTTTTTTTAGCTCCAGTCTCCATCGTGAATCAGAACTGCTCTAATGATATAAACGAATGCAATATTAGGGCCAAATTTTCAGGCGCGCTCACTGGTTTTCGGTGTCTCCGTTTCTGACTGCCCAACTTGTGAGGGTTTATTATCAGAGGTGCTGCGGACTGGCAGCTCCCACTGAAAATTTGGCTGCATTTCTTTGGTTGCTGCTGCCAGTCGTTGCTGCACCAGCTTGATCTAAAAGTGCCCAACCTCATTCAAATAACCGAACCAAGCATGGGGTCTGAAGGAGTGCTTCCAGTGCACCCAAAGGTGAGCTGCATGATAGCACCTGGAAGAGCATAAACAAACTGTTGCAACTTTGCCCTTCAGGGTAGGCTAGAATGACAAAAATGTAGCCACTAGTTTTCTACCCAGCCCAAAATCGTTCTTCAAAGAGATCAAGTCTATCGTTTAGGGGTTAATCCTGCATGCCTCAAAGCCAATGGCAAAATTCCCCTAGACTTCAGTTGAATCAGGCTAACTTTACCAGGCCTGCTCCATCCAGTGGAAAGCTTCTGATTGATACTGCTCCCAGGATGTTAGAGACGCAAGGTGGGGGAGGGAATATCTTTTATTGGACCAACTTCTGTTGGTGAGGGAGACAAGTTTTGAGCTGACACAGAGCTCTTCTTCAGGGCTGGGAAATGTACTCAGGCCAGGTCTACACTACAGACCTATATTGGGATAACTACATCAGTCAGGGGTGTGAAAAATCCACATTTATATTGACCTAACCCCCCACCCCGTGTAGCTAGCACTATGTTAACAGGAGAGCTTCTACCGTCAACATAGCTGCCGGCTCTTGGGGAGGTGGATTAACTATGCTGGGGAGAAGCTCTCCTGCTGGCGTAGTTGTGTCTTCATTGAAGCAGGGCCCCTGAATGGGAAGACAAGCCCCTCAGAGTGTCACAACTATTCAAGGTGAACAGATTGTTAAGCATAAGTTTCAGAGTAGCAGCCGTGTTAGTCTGTATTCGCAAGAAGAAAAGGAGGACTTGTGGCACCTTAGAGACTAACCAATTTATTTGAGCATAAGCTTTCATGAGCTATCCACTAGTACGCCTTTTCTTTTTGTTAAGCATAAGTAGTTAACACATATTTCAAAGGACTATTCAAGGTGACCTGGCCAATTAACACCCCTCCAGTCATTGGGGGAAAAGAAGGCAGGGGGGAAAGGCAGCTGGGGCAGGGGTTGTTAGTGGGTTATAGATTGTTTTAATAAGCCATAAATCCAGCATCTCTATTCAGTCCATGATTTTTAGTGTCTAGCAAAGTTATGAATGTAAGCTACAAGGCTCGTCTGTTGAGGGTGTTGTGCATATTTCCTTTGTGGATGAGTGCTGAGAGATCAGACATAGAGCGATCATTGCGTGAAAAGCGTTCTCCCACAGGTGATGTGGTGTTTTGTCTTTTATCATTTTCCCCCTGTGAGTTCATTTAAGAGTATAGTGATTGTCTGGTTTCACCCACATAGTTGTTATTGGGGCATTTAATGCACTGAATGATGTACAGCACATGTTGTGATAGGCTGAATTTGGCCCACACACTGAAAACATTATTCCATACAGTTTGGGACACTGCTTCAGCTTTATTTTCTGTTGCAAGCCTGGGTTTTATCAACACTTATTAATTTCGGCTGAGATTACACCTAAGCCCTGATTTGCAGTTTTAAGGAAAAACTCCTGTTGACTTTAGTGTGAGTTTTGCCTGTGTACAGGACTGGGCCCTCTGTTTCTTCCCAGAGTGTCTCTTTGCCTATGGTCATAAATTATCAAGCACTGCCATCTTTTAAATGGATTGTTTCCTGTTGTGCTTCTTGAAGGTTAGACACCATCCCTTACAGTAAATCACAAGACAGTAATTAATCCAGGAAGGTTATTCCCAGAAGCAAATTTTTACAATGTTAGAAATAACATGCTACGAACCCATTATGCTATGATATGTCAAATAATCATGATCTGCAAACTAGCTTAAACAACAGAAAACTTGTTGAGGCAGATCATCGTAGCTGGAAGGCATTGTAACAAAGTCCAGTGTTTTAACCAGAGGCCATCTTTTGGAAAGTCGGCCTTTCTGCAACAGCACAGTCCCTATGCTGGTGCGTTGGTTCAGAATTCACTCAGAGAAAAGGGGGGCAGTGTACTGAATCACCAAAATCCCCTTAAATCAGTGGAGCTGTGCTGGTTTACACCAGCTGAGGATCTGATCCCTTTATAAACAATGAAGACACGTGATCATTGATTCTGACCAAGCCTATAAATGTATCACTCATTTCTAACCTACAGCCGTGCTGCCTTAAGTGGGGAAAAAGAAAAGGAGTACTTGTGGCACCTTAGAGACTAACCAATTTATTTGAGCATGAGCTTTCGTGAGCTACAGCTCACTTCATTGGATGCATACTGTGGAAACTGCAGAAGACATTATATACACAGAGACCATGAAACAATACGTCCTCCCACCCCATTCTCCTGCTGGTAATAGCTTATCTAAAGTGATCATCAAGTTGGGCCATTTCCAGCACAAATCCAGGTTTTCTCACCCTCCGCCCCCCCCCCCCAAACTCACTCTCCTGCTGGTAATAGCCCATCCAAAAAGAAAAGGAGTACTTGTGGCACCTTAGAGACTAACCAATTTATTTGAGCATGAGTGGTCACTTTGGATAGGCTATTACCAGCAGGACAGTAAGTTTGTGTGTGTGGTTTTTGGAGGGGGGTGAGGGGGTGAGAGAACCTGGATTTGTGCAGGAAATGGCCCACCTTGATTATCATACACATTGTGAAGAGAGTGGTCACTTTGGATGGGCTATTACCAGCAGGAGAGTGAGTTTGGCGGGGGGGGGGGGGGGGCGGAGGGTGAGAAAACCTGGATTTGTGCTGGAAATGGCCCAACTTGATGATCACTTTAGATAAGCTATTACCAGCAGGAGAGTGGGGTGGGAGGAGGTATTGTTTCATGATCTCTGTGTATATAATGTCTTCTGCAGTTTCCACAGTATGCATCCGATGAAGTGAGCTGTAGCTCACGAAAGCTCATGCTCAAATAAATTGGTTAGTCTCTAAGGTGCCACAAGTACTCCTTTTCTTTTTGTGAATACAGACTAACACGGCTGTTACTCTGAAACCTGTCCTTAAGTGGGGAGTTAGTCATGTCTAATGCATTGAGGATCAAGCGTGGCTGCTACCTGCATGGCAGACAACCAAGGAAAACTGAGGAAATGGTTGGAATGATTCTGTACGTAGCACTCATCTCTTTAAGCGAATTCTGAACCAATGCACCAGCACAAGGGCTGTGCTGCGGAAGGACTGTCTTTCCAAGAAGGATGGTGTATGGCTAAGGCATTGGATTGGGACTCGGGAGAGCTGGATTCCCAGTTCTGCCCCAGACTTCTTGTGTGATCTTAGGAAAGTCATTTATTATCTCTGTGCTTCAGCTCCCCACCTGTAAGATGGGGATAATACTTCCATTC
The DNA here is from genome assembly GCF_965152275.1 of Natator depressus. Lineage (NCBI taxonomy): Eukaryota > Metazoa > Chordata > Testudines > Cheloniidae > Natator > Natator depressus. The sequence continues at coordinate 8,344,567 of NC_134252.1, forward strand.
TCTCTCGGTCTGTCTTGTCTACTTAGATGGTAAACTCTTTGGTGCAGGGTCTCAGTCTTACTACGTGTATGGACACCACCTAGCAAAACGGGGACTCAATCTTTAGGCACTATTTGTAATATAAATAACAACAAGACAGGATGATCCTGACCAGCTACTGTCATTAACGGTCCTCTGGCTCTTCTTACAGAAATAGTGGAGTTAACTACAGTGTCCTGGCCAAATTCAAATGTAATTATATTTTGCATAAACAACCTAAAACTCCTTTGCAGTTTCAGTTGGCTACAGTTTTCTTCTTCACTCACTGTCCTAAACGGTTACAGTGTTACTGTGTGCTTTGAGACAAGACACATTCCCCCCCTGCATCCCACTGGATGTTTATCACACTTGAAGTAAGTACATAGTGTGAAAAAACTCTGGTGAAAAGAAAAGGAGTACTTGTGGCACCTTAGAGACTAACAAATTTATTTGAGCATAAGCTTTCGTGAGCTACAGCATCTGATGAACTGAGCTGTAGCTCACGAAAGCTTATGCTCAAATAAATTTTTTAGTCTCTCAGGTGCCACAAGTACTCCTTTTCTTTTTGCAAATACAGACTAACACGGCTGCTACTCTGAAATCTGGTGAAAAGAGCATTGTGTCAATATAAGAGATTCCTGTTCTAAGTGACAGACACTCAGGGAACTACAGCAGACATGGTTTGCAGAAAAAATTATAGAGCAAATGAGTTGAAGTAACAATGATAATAAATCAGCACTGCCTAGATAACAGTGAAATCCATGACCAATAGGTATAATATTTTGATAGGCAGCTATTCACAATACTTTGCATTTCTTTAACAACTTCCTTTCAAGACTCTCAAAGCACTTTGCAAACATTCATGGAGTAAGACTTACAACACCCCAACGAAGCATGTATTATTGTCACCATGTGACACATGGGACGAGGAGGCACAGAAAGGTTAGTGCCTTACTCAAGATCACACAGTGAGTCACTGGCAGAATCAGGAATAGAATCTCAAGGCCAGATCCTTAGCTGGTGTAAACTGGCACAGCTCCATGCAAGTCAGTGGAGCTATGCTGATTTACATCCGTGGAGGATCTGGCCTCTGATTTCCAGCCCTGTGTTTCAACCACCAGACCACACATCTGTTAGAAATAATACATAAAATGTGAAATCCTGGCTGCATTGAAGGCAGCGGCAACACTCCTGTTGAATTCAGTGAAGCCGGGATTTTACCCAAAGAATCCTGTGGGGCTTTCAACACCTCAGGTTATACTGTGGTGGGAAGACAGAGGGTTGCTGCAGTGGCAGATCCTGGATGCATACTGGCTGCCTCGGTGACCCATGTGCTCTGGATGCACAGAGACTGAGACTGCTCCTTGCACAGGGGTCCGATCTGCTTTCAGTGAAATCAATGGCAAAACTCCCACTGACTTCCAAGGAGCAGGAGGAAGCCACAGGTGCATAAAGAGAAACGCCCTCTCCTCCCCTTGCACACCCTTGTTGGGCCAGCCATGCTCTGGTCCACACAGGATTAAACACAGTACAATGATTTCCTTATAATTCCCCATATCTCACTTAAAGTTAGTTTTACATTGGCTTTAACCTCCTGGTTTTTGCCCCTTACGTTGTATTGATTGGGCGCTGGGGTGGACGTTTGCTCTCTCCTCTTAGCGATTGGTTGCTGAAACATGCTGGAGTTTCCCATGCTGAAATCTTGCTTGGATTGAAATGCCAACGAGAGGTTGTAGGCATTTGCGGCAGGGTAGCTGGGTTTTCTTTTCTGTAGGAGACGAGCATCCTGGAAAGAGACAAATCAAAGAAATCAATAGCAGTTGAGCAGCAGTGCTGGAGGGAGACTGGTGAACAGTTTGGATCCAGTCTTTGATCTCTGGTATTTTACATATTGTTATAACTGGGTAGGGAATAGCCTCTGTATTTTACATACAGCAGAACCCCACTAAATTGCATGAATGGTTGGGAGTCCCATTGCAAGGGGTCTGATCCTGCCAGTGAGGTGCTGAGCACCATTAATTCCCATTGACTTCCCTGGGAGAAGAAGATGCTCAGTGGCTTGGCGTGGAAGCCAGGCACACTTTGTCAGTGCATCAGATTATCCTCCATTGTGATGGTTTGAAAATGTGTTTAAAATTCTGTGCAAAATTATCGGCGTTCAGCATTCATATCATTAAAAGGACTGAGCAGATTTTCTTCTAACTCGGCTTATGATTTGTATATCTCACTGAGATTCACAGAAGAACTGACTTTGTTGTCACTAGCTTTAGCCATTTTCAAGCTAGGGTGAGTGCAACATTTCCAGTTAACCCCTCGTGGGAAAGAAATGTGGGGGTTTTTCTTCAGACTTCCATAACTCAAACACAGCTCAGCTAATTTTGCTCCAATTTTCTACTCCAAAGGGAGAAAAATCACCTTTGGATTGAGATCAAGCATAGAAAGTTTTAGCCCCAGAGGAATTTGTTTTAAAAGTTATATGAGCAACTGAAAAAGAAGGTTAGAATGGAGAATGGAATTCAGCCTTAATTATAGCAGTGTCTTCCAGTGACTGATATAGCGATTGCCTGTCTATCTTCGGTGTTTGTAAGGTGCCCCACCCCTATTGTATCTCAGGCCCAGATCCTTCAGGGCATTTAGATACATAACCCCAAATGAAGACTCTGATTTGAGGTGACCTAAATTTAGGCAGCAAGGGATGAAAAATAAGATGTGATCATTACAGGCTGATGCAATAGAAGTCAACAGAAAATCCCTTAGACCCAGATCCTCAACATTATTTAAGTGCCTACCTCCCATTGAAATTAATGGGAAATTACATTAAACTAACTCCCATTAATTTCAGTGGAAGGTAGGCACTTAAATACCTTTGAGGATCTGGGCCTAATTGACTTTAATGGGCGGTGGATCAGGCCCTAAACAATACAAACCCTTTCCCTTACCATGGAAGGAAAGTAGCCCGTTCCCTTCTTTGACAGTGAGGTGCTGTTAATCTCTGCAGATTGGTGAACAACGTTATAGAATCCCGGGCCTGGAATTTCATTCTAATAAGGAAACATAACACATTCAGTAACAATCATCCTTCTGAACAAACTCAAAACATTATTTAGGAAGTTTCAGAGCTGTGACGGCAGAATTTAGGAATTGCCAGACTGGATCAGACCAGAGATCTAACTGGTCCATTATCCTCTCTCTTGGTGGCCAGTACCAGATGCATCAAGAGAAGGTGCAAGAATGTCTTAATGGACAGTTATGGAATAACCTAAATGGGCTGTTATTGCTGGGCTGGGGATGAGCTCACAGCTCCTATAAAGTGCCCCCAACGGCCAGCGAAACCAATCGCCTCTGACAGCCACACACCCCATCACTTGCATTCATGCAGCAGAGGTGTTTCTGTGAAAAGTGGGGGTGTGAAAGGCGAGTGTCTGTCACCTATAAAAAAGGCAGACTGCTCGGGTCAGGCAGGGGTCTTCAGCCTTGGTAGGCTGCCCGTCTAGGAACTGGAACTCCAAATGTAAACCAGGGGTGCCATGCTCTCAAGGTGGATGATCATCCTTGGCAGACAATGGCACTAGATGCTGGAGAGGAGGTGGATGCCACCAGCATTAGTGTCACTGAATCTTACCCAGTGAAGCATGCCTTATAAATATTGTGTCCTCAATAATGTAACTATTGATATCGTCGTTATCAGTGAAAGAATCTAAACATTTTAAAATCCTACTGACACTTGGCCTTGATTATATCTGGTGGCAGTGAGTTCCACAGGTTATCTGTATTATTTATTATTACCATAGTGCATAGGCACTCCAATTATACACCAGGACGCCTCCATGCTAAGTGCTGTACAAACACGGAATGTGCATTGTGTATACAATTATTTCCTTTTATCGATTTTCCATTTGATGGCTTTCAATTTCAGTGAATGGCCCTTGTTTTCACATGATGAGAGAGGGTAAATAGGAGCTCCTAATTTACCTCCCTTATACATTTTTTTACATTACACACATCTATCAGATCAAATCTTAATTTTCTCCTCTCAAAACTAAACAACACAGTCTCTCTCCAGGACTAACCATTTTGTCAGCTATTTCTGAGCCCCCTCTGTTTCTGCTGCAGCTTTTATTTTGAGATAGGATGACCAGAACATTCCAGTTGAAGGCGTACCCTGGACATAAATAATGGCATTATCATATTTTCAGTATCATTTTCCATTCCATTCCTTGGGCACCTGAACGTTTTGTAGTAACTGTCATTGTGCAACGAGCAGATGTTTTCATTGTGTCAAAATAATAATCTTATTTTAATGTGAGTCTCAAATTGCACAGAAAAATGAATATGAAATGGGAGATTAAGTTTCCTACAGGGCAATTTATACAGACTGGGAATTCAGAGCAACTGCAAGTCTGAAATCTCACTCGTATATCTGACTTGAATGAATGAATTCAGCATGTGGACGGAATGCATTATTTGCAGTTACCGCACCCTTCCTGACTCAGCTGTCCTCCTGAGCTTTTCAGAAAGAGAACTGGGTGGGATTCTATTTATAGAGCAAAATAAACCAAAACCAGCCTCAGTTCTATGCGATGACACCTTAAGCTCTTGAGGCCCAGTTCCCTGCAAGATGCAGAACACCTTCTGTAAGGTGCTGGGCTCCCTCTAATCCAAGGGACGTCAGTGGGATTTGTGGAGGCTCAGGACTGTTTGGGATGAGACCCCTAGAAAGAAATATACCTCATGTCAACATGAATGTTAGATGATTTAGGTATGTAGGAATGGAAATATCTGACACTCCTGACCCCTGAGAGCATATCATTGTCATGTGACCTTGTCTGTCAATTACCAGTGGAAAATATTTTGTATGGAGCACTGGACAAGTATATGAGACTTTATAAGCACATAAAGAGGTCCTGTCCTGTCTGGTTCCTGTCCTGAGGAGTGTATGCTCAGATTCAGACAGAGATATACAATACCCAAGAGAAGATAGTGTGGGAATAACACAGAAGAGATGGGTTTGAAGAGGAGAGAGACGGCAGTTGGTGCAGAGGACATCGGGAGCAATTCCAGCCACACACTCCAGTCCTGCAATGAGCTACACCTGAGTGCAGGCATCTGACACCCCCACTTCCCCTGTGCAGGACTCTGGCAACAGGAAAGAAAGTACAAAGCTGGGAGTGGGGAAAGGAGATAAAGGGAGAAGATAGGAGAGATGTGGGAGAGCCACAGGCAGTGGGAGAGGGTGTAGGAGGAATATATAAGTAATAAAAGCTAGCATCCAAGCAGAGTTTACATTGATGGCCATAAGGCATAGGCAAGTAAGGAATGACCTTGTCACCTTTTTAAGAGGCTACCAATCCAATTGGCCAGACTGGCACTCCAGTGGTAATGTGCTACCATGCATGACATAGAATACCAGGGTTGGAAGGGACCTCGGGAGGTCATCTAGTCCAACCCCCTGCTCAAAGCAGGGCCAATCCCCACTTTTTGCCCCAGATCCCTAAATGGCCCCCTCAAGGATTGAACTCGCAACCCTGGGTTTACCAGGCCAATGCTCAAACCACTGAGCTACCCCTCCTTCCCTGTACCTACAACAATGGGACCCTGATCTCAGTTGGCACTCCCATAATGCGAATAATACAAATATACCAGTATGAAACTGGGCAAGCCCTGAGTCTTCAGTGCTGATTACTTACACAGAGAGTTCCACAAGACTCTGCCATCCTTATAAAAAATGTCATGGGAGTTACAGTGTGGATGGCCATGTAGATAAATATTCGGCATAGTTTTCTTTATAGACAGATACTATAGGTTGCACTGAGGACGGATGTCAGTGGTGCAACTCCATTGATTTCAATAGGTTTGTCCCTACTTACACCAGACTTCAGTAGGTCGCTACATGACTAACGCTTCCTGGCTGGAAGATACATAGGGAGTTAGGCACCTAATTGCTATTTGTGCCTTTAAAAATCTACCCCCCGCCCCCCGAGCTAATTACATACAATTAGGCCCTTCTACCTCCTTGAGATCATAGTCTATTGGTGAATATAGAAGGCCACTAGGTCACAGTATTAGTTGATCAGAAATATTTTGCATACAACACCCAATAATATACATCAAAGTTCTAGTGGGGAGTGAATCCCTGTACCTGTAGCTATGTGTTAATGTACTCTATAGTATACTGAAGTTCTGTGGAGACATGACCAGGTGCGTTTGGAAGGAGAAGCTCAGAAAGCAGCCCTAGAAAGAGCTAGTATTTGATGCAGTAACCTTTCCCTAGGGATAACGCTTAAGCAAAAGTCTATTAAGGTCTTGTGTCGCTTGTGGTTTGGCCCACTTGCTGCTCCATCCTTCCGGCAGGAAATGCTCGGAGTAGAAGGGAGTGTTTTGCGAAACGACCTTAAAACTCTACCTCTTCTCTTTTAGAACTTTGCATCAGGTCATCTGGAACTCTTGGAAGCTGACCAGACAGACAGACGGCGCCTGCAAAAGGCAGTTAAGCAACGTCCCCACCTTGATCATTTCCCTTCATCTTTGGTCCTTGATGTTGATAGTTATTATTATTATTCAGGCCTGAGATAATGTGCTCTTGATATCGCTGAGATGAGAGAGACAAGCAAGAAGGAAGAGAACAAAGGCAGAATAAGAAAAAGAGAAGATACCAAATAATTCTCTGATCTACCCACTTGGAAAAGGGTTCATGAAGCTACAGAAATCCTCAATTGACTTAATTTTCATGGCATTCTAGGGAGCCATAGCAGTGTTATTCACCAGATGGAGAGCAGGGAACTTTCTGCAGGAGGCATGGAGAATCCTCCTCCCATCAGAAGAGGAAGTAGTTAGGAAGCTGAACCCCAAAAGGCCCCTTGCACATAGAGGATGTGTCAGCTGTATTGGCTAGAGAAAAAGAATTTGAGTTGATGTCTGGGTGACTTGTACAGTTTTACAGCATCTTACTGCTTCCCCCTTCTGGCCAAAGAGGAGTAGACATCATAGTCTTTAACTAGTATGAGGGAGTTTATGCACAGAGAGATCAGGATTAAATAAAGGAGTCCTAAAATGTTGGGTCATATTCTGCATGCATTACACCAGTGTAAAATCTGGAGTAACTCCATTCACTTCAGTGGAATCATTCCTGATTGGTAGTGGTGTAAATGAGAGCAGAATGTGGGTCTTGGTGGCCTGGCAGTATTAGAATCAATATAAAAGACTAGGTGTAAATAATATTTAGGTTGTAAAACAAACTGACAATCCAAATCAGTGATGAGACATAGTATCCTTCACCCTTAGCACCGAGGATAGGGAGGCTGGAATGGAGAGGAGGAAAAAAAAAAGCACAAAAGCTATTTTACAAAGGAGCCTAAGAAAATTAGGTACCTAAATCCTACTGAAATTCAGTGGTGCTCCACTGGTATTGTTAGGGTGACCAGATGTCCCGATTTTATAGGGACAGTCCCGATATTTGGGGCTTTGTGTTATATAGGCACCTATTACCTCCCACCCCCTGCCCCGATTTTTCATACTTGCTGTCTGGTCACCCTAGGTATTGTACAGCATAAGTCAGTGGTGAATCAGGCTCTTGAGTGTTAAATGAGTAGTTTCATACAGTTCTTTATCAACAGGGTCACATGATGCGTTTTCATCAAACTACTTCAGCATAGCTGATTTTCAATAACACTTCTCTTTTGCATTGCTGTTAGTGGTTTTTTTCCCAAAGCCTGATCCATGGAATACTATATAAAACATGTATACAAGCTGTGTGTCCAGTTCAACTCAATCAAACTTATTATAAGACAAGATCACTAAGACATAATAGGAACATAAGATTGACAGCAAAGATCATAAATCTCAAATATTTCTACTGCCTACCTGGTTATACTGAAACCTCTTTGCTTGAGAATTAAACCCCTTTTTTTCTGAGTTTGGGATCACTCTTGTCTGGTATTTGTAAGGAATGGAGGCGACCTTGTAACCTAAAAGGTAAAGCCGATAAAAGCAAGATCCTGAATGTGGAGATACAGGAAATATGTAACGGTAGCAACAGATTTCATTTTAAATAGGAAACAGACATGAAATGCAAATCTATCATTAATGCAATCTTCAGGTCGAGAAATCATCCTTTGTTTTTGCATTGAATTTTCCTGTTTTATTTAAGAAGTAAAGAAAAAACTATCACTGCAGCACTTTAAAGGTCATGAAGGGCTGTAGAGCTGACCCAATGCTGCTAAATCACTATTGCCACACCTCCTTATTTAGACCTTTGCTGAGACATCCTGAAGTCGGACATTTTAGCAGCCCATCTCATGGGCCCGATCCTGCAAAAAGCTGAGTGCCTTCTGGATGATCCTGAGCATCCTGAGCACCCTCTGCTCCTATTGACCACAATGACGGTTTAGGTTACTCAGAACCTCCCAGGAGACACTCAAGCCCAGATCCTCCAACGTAGTTAGGTAACTAATCCCCATTGATTTCAACAGGAGTTAGGCACTTAAATACCATTAAGGATCTGGGTCTCTATGCTGTGCAGGATTGGACTCAAAGGCCTTGTCCACACTGAGATTTTCTTGCCATTTCCCACCAGTGCAGCTCCTACTTTGGTAACCAAGAGGAGCCAGCAGCTGCTGTGTTTTTACCACTGTGTCATCCAAGTAATGTTAGTTGACGTTGTGGTAAAATCGCCAGCGTCTTGTCTACTCTAGCACTCCCTCTGTTGCAACATATAGTGGAGCTGAACCAGGAGTAGTGCAACAGAGAGAAGCTCAGCGTAAACACAGCCATGCTGTTGACAAGGGAGGAAATATGTTTTAAGATGATCTTTGAAATTAAATGGAAGGTCAAAGAAGGAAAGAGATACAGGAGGTCTATTCTAGAGAAACTGTAGAGGGGAGAATGATCTCAAACCAATAGTAGGGAGGCTGTGTGAAGGGAGAGGTGGCGAGTGCTAAATGAGCAGGAGGAGCAGAGACACACGGACTATGATACAAATCCGCAGAAGTTTTAGAGGAAAGGGGCATGATTGGCCACTGCCTTGCACTGCGTGTCATCATTTACACATTTGCATAGTGGAAGATTCTGATGTGATGGCATTTTATGTTCACTTTGCACTGGTTTAAATAGCCCAAAGAGAACAATTCTGAACTGGATCCTGAAATGACTGGAACTGGCTGTGGATATAAATTGCTCAGGATGTCACTTCCTATTGATTAGCTTCACTGGTGCTGCAGTTTCAAAGAACAACATATTTGTAGCTATTTTGTCCCCTTTTCAACTGCAAAGTGGTTATTATCTGATTCACAATACTGTACCTCTTGACGTTTTCCCGATCTGCGCATCTGCTCCTTTGATACTAGTAGCTACAGAAAAGTTCTCAAAGCAGGCAGCCATGTTACGCAACTACTGCCCACTGGCTGGAAACACTCTCCTCCTCAGGGTCACCATTTTGTTTCTAAAACATCAACTGGAAATATCAAAATGTTATGAATTTAGAAGAAAAAAAACGAGCCAGAATTTCTAAACAAGGCTGGAATGGTGAAGACTTAATAAACAAGGTAACTTCCTTTTCAGATTATGATTATTATCTTATTTTACATTCATACGGGGGGGGGGAATTTAACTCAGTGGTTTGAGCATTGGCCTGCTAAACCCAGGATTGTGAGTTCAATCATTGAGGGGGCCATTTAGGGATCTGGGGCAAAAACTGGGGATTGGTCCTGCTTTGAGCAGGGGGTTGGACTCAATGGCCTCCTGAGGTCCCTTTCAACCCTGATATTCTATGAATCTGTCACCAAGAATTCTCCAAATCCCTGCAATCCTGACCTCAGTGGGACTGTGGGGTGAATGAAGGCTGCAGGTGCAGGCCCTACACATAAACATCAACCCTTCTGTCACCTTTGGGGTGGGGTGACATGATGCCAATCAAGCTTCACAGCTGCGAGGGAGGGAAAGGATTTGATCAGAAAAGATTGAGGCAAAGCCCTGTTCTTATGAAAAAGGCTGTGGGAATTTTTTAATGCCTAGAAGGAGCACACTGGCCCTCTGTTTTTAAGGTTATTTTAAAGAGAACGCTGGAGAAGGCGCATGAAGCCCAGGTATTGTGTTTAGTAGTAAGAGCATCTGCTAGGTCAGGTGAGAGGAAGCGTTGCACGCTAGGACAGTGGTTCTCAACCTTTTTTCATTTGCGGACCCCTACAAAATTTCAGACGGCGGTGCGGACCCCTTTGGAAATCTATTGTCTGTCTATATAGTTGAATTCTATTCAGTCAGTTTCCAGTTTAAGTCTTTCGTGGACCCCTTAGACAGGCGAGCCACGGACCACAGGTTGAGAACCACTGAGCTGGGACTCTAGTCTCTGCGGGGCCAGAGCAGAGGAAGTGTTGCATGCTGGGACCCTGGTCTCTGTGGGGCCACAGGGAGGACGCGCTGCATGCTGGGACCTGCCATCCCTGCGGTGCCACCCCTGCCTACCTGGCTGCCGGGGCTGCTTTAGAGAAGGACTCTGAGAAAGTTTACACTTGGTTGCCTAGACAACAGCAGAACCAGGTATTCTCCAATCATTTTGCTTGTTACTTTGGCATCTTACATGCTCCTCCAATCACAGAAAGGCTTTCAAAGTGGCATCTGGTTGCCTTATGCCCTGCTCAAGTTAGGGTGCGTGTTCCCCTAGTTAAGGTGGTCCCGAACAACCTCCTCTGCACATGGGTCTTAAGGCAGCTGTGCTCACCCCCACGGACCCTGTTACCAAGGGACCACAGGGAAGAGTGGAGCAGCCCCTTCGTCTGCTCCCTGCTCTTCATTAAGATAGAAACACAACTTGTCAGGCAAAGCCCAGCCAACCCCACTCCGGGTTATTTCAGACACTTCCCCAGACTGATCACTCTAAATGCTAACAAGGTTTTATGTTGGCCTAGAGGGGCTGAGCCGGCTTCTGCTGAGGTCAATGGCACAACATCCACTACCTAAAATTGTGCAGGCTGCTGGCCCAGATTTTCAAAAGCCCTCAGAGTCAGCTGGCCCTGTGACTAGGTGCTGGCCTGGCAATCAGGAGACCAGGGTTTGATACCTGCTCTGTGTCCTTTGGCAAGTCACTTTGGCTCTATATTCTCTCTCCCTCCTTGTGTCTTCAGATCTCTCTGGTGCAGGAACTGCCTCTTGCTATGTATTTCTACACCAACAAGCACAATAGGCCTGATCTTAGAGCCTCTAGGGGCTACTGTGATATGAATAAAAGCTCAGCATCCATAGCTGTAGTCAGAATTGCTCACCTCCCATTTAGACACCTAAATAAGGGTCAGATTTTTTTTTTAAGTGCTCACCAGCACCCAGCAGCTGCCAAGGTGCCATGTTAAAAAAAAAATCTGACCCCTTATGGAAGTGCTTAAGTGGGTAGTGAGTTATTTTGGAAATCGGTCCCACCATGTCTAACATTAAGTGATATAATCAGAACACTGAAGACCCCTTTGATCATCAAATCAGTTAACAAGCATTAATGATTACTAGGACTATTGTTTTAGTATGGTAGACAATGCACTGGCAGCAGAATCCCTTTCATTGGTGCAGCAGGCTGAATCCAGGAGGCTGACTCCAAAGCACATCCATTTAACCAGTGCATCTTTGGGCTGCATTGGAGAGATGCTAAGCACCTGTAACTCTCAATGATTTCACTGGGGTTTGTTTGTGCTCGTCATCTCACAGGATCGGGCCTCAAAAAACGAAAACTGCATGTGTTCTGAGACAGAGCCCCAATGCAGCGTCCTCCCCTCTGAGTGCAATGAACAGGAGATGAGGGTACTCCGCATCTCTCAGAATCTTGCACATTTGGGCCATGACATCCCATTTATTCTGATGCACCCACAAAAGTGGCTTCCATGCAAATACAAAATTGTGGCCACTAGAGGCCACCCCACAAAATGGCATGAAAACACAGCTCTGGGTCTCTGCTTTCATTCTCTCTTCAGTATCTTGTACTTCAAACAAGCTTTACCTTTCCCAACCAATAGGCAAGGCCTGCCCTTTAACACCCTGCCTAGCAGCCAGTAATCTTAATTACACAGGAGACTCCCAACTGACTGGCAGGTCTAGCACCAAATCACAGTACCCTGGGAAGAGCAAAACACTGCAGCAGACTGGCAGCCCTAAATTGGGTAAGAAATTAACAGCAATTTGTGCAAATCCATATCCCTGGGTGTAAAGTAGCAGCAGAGATCCCTTCATCACTGATCCAAAGAGGAAAGCCAGATGAGTGTGTGTTTGAAACTCAGATTGGGTGAGTGACGTCCATGGCTTTGCCTGGGCAATAGAAAGTTCATGAATTATCTATAATTTCTGGTCTGATTCATGTTTTCTGTCGGTCTGGGAACTTATGTGTCTTATTTTGATTTGTTCCTGCTGGGCATTACTTTAAGAAAAGCCAGCCTGTTTTATTTTTAGGCTCAGAAGGAGCCCGGAAAGGGCAAGGTGGGTTGCCTAAACCAGGAAGTGACATGGAAGAACTTTTTTTGTTTGTCTAGCAAAGCTCCTGATTTGGATTGTGCTTGGATAGTGATTCAAAAATCAAATCTTGCTCTTCCCTCGGCACCCTGACCCAGCTGATTTGCTAGGTGGCTTGCTTCTTCCTCTGCTGGGCATGTGAAGGGCATTTGCTGTATTTGTTGTACCCACTATCACTGGGGGTGGCCAGGTAAATCCTTTATAGGCCTAAGGCTTGGAAAGAGAGATTGTGGTTTGTAGCCAAGGCATGGGACTGAGCAGTGGAACTACCGGACCCTTGTCCCATCTTTGCCACTTACTTATTCTGTGACCTTGGGCAACTCACTTAGGGTCTGATTTTTGGGGGGTGCTTATCATCCATAGCTTATATTGGCTTCAGGATCATATAGTTTCAATGGGAGCTGTGGGTGCTCAGCACCTCCAAATATCAGGCCCTTAAACTGCTCTGTGCCTTAGCCTCCCCAGCTATAATAAGGGATCACTTTGTGAGTCTCTGTTCTTGAGTGTTTGTAAAGTGCTTTGATGTTCTCCAGTGAAAGGTGCTTATCAAAGTGCCTGCTACTGCTAGGTCCTTCAGGTGGGCATGGTGCTTCCCAGACAACTAGAGTGAGTCTTGCCCCTAGGAGCTTGAAGTCTCTAAGGGCCCAATCCTGCTCTCACTGAAGTCAATGGGAGCTTTCATCAAAATGGGGGCAGGCTCGGCCCCCCTGGTTAGAGGAAATGAAAAGTGGCACTATGATCTCTGTTGGGTAGTGGTGGAAGGGCCTGCGATGTTGTCTCTCCTGGGTGTACAACACAAGGTCACTAGGCACTAAAGGAGTGTAAAACAGGACATGGAGGACAGAAAGCTTTTTGACTATGGCTCTTCCTTTGGGTGGTATTAAAAAAGTCAGGCCATCGCATTTGAACACTTGCCTTCAGTACAACATGCAGTTTAAGTATCGGCTCAGATGAACTGAGTTCTATGCAGTTGGTGCTGTGTGGGTCTCTTGAGGAAAAATCTTAAACACTGAGGTCCCATCTGATGTGTTTGAATGTTAGTTTGATTCTGGGGAACTTCTTATGAGAGTAAAGGTTTGCCTGGTGTACTTGACCAGAATTTCTCATCCCATCCTCCCCCAGTTGACCACCTGGCTACCTGACACTTGTGTGTGTCCATGTCACTATAAATACACTGCTCTCAGGTGGCAAGTGTTGTGATTATTGTTCATTGATTTACCTTTTATTTTTAAATCTTTCTTAGTGTCTAAAATCTCAGGAATATAAGCTGCTGTGCTGTTGACCTACTGGAAATATGGATTGATCCACACCTCTTCCTGGAGTGACTGTCTCGTCCCCGCTTTGCCGTGCGGAGAAGAAGGAGACAGCAGCAGATCAGCAATTGTGGGGGTGCTCGGATTCCACTGACCAGCCCATTCCTTAGCTCAGGGGCAGCAAGATGGAAAAGGAGAAGTGGTGTAAAGTGATGGGCCAGGAGGCACCGGCCGTGCCTGAGTCTCTTCTCTAAAGAGCGGTTGCAGTTGTTGAGGAAGCCGCAAGGGAGATGTGTGAATAAACCAAAATGGAAGGAGGGAATGGCCCAGATCTGCAGCTCCAGCAGCTTCCACTCGCAACAGCTGCTGTATCTGTACTGCCCCATGAGGATCCCTATTCTTACAAGGTCAGATGTTCACCAAAGGCACTGCCTATTAGGCGTAAAACTTGACCTGAATGGCGCTGGGATTTATGTCAGGCTTGGAAATATAAATATTGTCTTGAATGTGCTGAGCTTTCGGATCATGTGCTGTGCATTTGTATTACAGCAGCGCCTAGGGGCCCTCAGGTGCTAGGTGCTGTGTATAGACCTCGTGAGGCACAGTCCCTGCCCTGAAGAACCAACATCAAGAAAGATGAAGTGAGACAGGAAGGATTATTACCCCCCACTTTATAGAGAGGGAGCTGAGGGACTAAGGCCCAGATCCTCAAAGATATTTAGGCTCCTAACTTTCACTGACTTCATTGGAAGTTAAGAGCCTAAATAACTTTGGGGAGCTGGGCCAAAGATGCTAAGTGACTTGCCCAAGGTCACACAGGGAGCTGGGAAGTGAACCCAACCTTTTAACCAGAAGCCCATCCTTCCTCTCTAACTGGTCCTGAGGCTGGAATTTTCAGAGGATCTTAATGAAGTTAGGATTGGGATTTGGGCTTCTGACTCAAAGGCCCCTTTGAAAATCCCAGCTAGAACGACTGTAAACACTGTGCAAGGCTCTTTGCTGAGGATGCAGATCTGAGTGCGGTGCAAGTCTAAGTGCTGCTGAGAGAACTGGCATGGGCACGTTTCAGTATGTCTGGCCCTCCTGAGCCAGCAACTCTGAGCTGTACGGCCGGGGCTGTTTGGTGGAGGCAGTGCTTCTGCCATGCCCTTCTAAACTGAGGTTTGGTTGATGAATCAGTGGAACCTGCTGAGTTTCTTAGCATGGAATCTGGTCGGGTTATAATATTGTTCCCCTCCTGCTGTCTGCAGTGGGATGTTCTCTTAGGGCATGTCTACACTGCAATCAAAAACCCATGACTGGCCCATGCCAGCTGGCTCGGGGTAAGGGGCCGTTTAATTGCAGTGTAGACATTTGGGCTCAGGCTGGAGCCCAGGCTCAAGGACCCTGTGAGGGGGGAGGGAGACTGCGCCTCACTGTGTCTATACATAGTACCTAGCCCCTTAGCCCAAGCCCTGAGTCAGATGGCAGCGGTCAGCTGCAGGTGTCTAATTGCAGTGTAGACATATCCTATGATACTCTGGGAGAAGTTAGCTTGATGAGACTCATTGCTTATTAAACTCCTTTTGCACCCTAATCACCTTCAACTTATCAAAGGGCTTTCTGTCCCACTTACATATGTAATTCGTTACTTTAAAGCCACTGCCTGAGTGGGCATGAAAAAATAATGACAAGGCCTTTAATATCAATAGTTGCGGGGAGAGAGAGAGAGACACACACAAACACTCAGCTATCCCAAATAAATCACCTTGAAGTACCCGCTATACCTTGGATAGCTGTGTTTGAAACTAAAACTGTTAATGATGCTCTAATGCGATTTAGACTGTTGCTAGAGGAACGCAAATGGTAAATGTCCCTACTTGACAGAGATCACTCCAAGCTCTTCTGGTAGCATCGTGATGTGCATCTCTTCTGTGATTCATCCTGACTTTCATTCATTGTTGCTTTGAATTCTGCCTCTAGCTTGTTCAAGGTATTGCTGGGCTGTAAACACTAGTCTGTCAGGAGTGATTTCCACCCCCTTTTCTCTGGAATGACTAACTGGTTCATTTAAAAGGCACATTCTAAATCTCTTCCTGCAAGCTCTTATCCAGCCAGTTGTGAAAGCTGGAGGTCAGTCAAGATATTTATTAGAGGCTGAACCTGGAATTGAAGAAAGGTGCTGAAGAACCTGCCTAATCCGTACTCTGGTGAATACCAAATTCTCAGGTCCTTTATGAAAATGGATTTTTAGGTGTGCTACTTACTGAAAAAAGAACATGGTGCAGGGCTACATTACCTTCCTGATGGGGATCTGAAAGAGCTCCATAAACATTAAATTAAGCCTCACAATGCCCATGTCAGGCAGGAAAGTATTATTCAACCCCATTTTACAGATGGGATAACTGAGGCATTAAGAGACTAAATGACTTGCCCAAGATCATATAGGAATAGTGGCTAGATCTGGAGACAGAACCCAGAGACTCAAAAGAGGTATTCAAAAATCTGCTTTCTATCAGGACTGTCCCTCTCCCCACCTTCCACTGGCTTCACGGGGCAAATCTAATATCTGCATGTTTGCTTTGCTTTACAGGAAAACTTGATTGGTGCATTACTGGCTATATTTGGTCATCTAGTTATCAGTATTGCACTCAACCTCCAGGTGAGTATCATGAAACAAATATTGACCCTCTCCCAAGCGTCCTTTACTTAAAAAGCAGTAAGGATCCCCAAGTATCTGGGTTTTTTTAATTTTTATTTTTTCCTTTCTAGAAGTATAGCCACATCCGGCTGGCAGGTTCCAAAGACCCTCGGGCCTATTTCAGGACCAAGACATGGTGGTGTGGTCTGTTTTTTCTGCTGCTGGGAGAACTGGGGGTGTTTTCGTCCTATGCCTTTGCACCTCTTTCACTGATTGTGCCACTCAGTGCAGTGTCTGTTATAGGTAAAGGAAAAGGACTCGTGTATCTTTGTTTATGTACCAGTACAAGATTGCTTATGAAAACGCAATGCACATAACTTTGTTTGTCCTTTTTAATAGCTAGCGCAATCATAGGAATTATATTCATTAAAGAAAAGTGGAAACCCAAAGACTTTCTGAGTAAGTTTCACTTCCATTATTCTGTATTCTTCATTTCTGCTTTGAATGCTGCTTAATTTTTACTCCATTACTTCATATAGTATATAGCATGACAGTTATTTAAGGGACACCAATGCTTAAAATGATGTTTTTTCAGTAGAAAGGTTTATCTGCTGTTTTTACAAATGGATTTTCCATATCTAGGGTTGATTGTTGAAAATGAACCTGTAAGGTCCCCTCCTTGCTTACTGATCTTAGAAATAGTTTGATGTGGGGTTTATTGGAGGAATCTGATGGAGGCTGATGGCACATCCTTGATCCTGAAAATCCCTTAAATATTGTCTCAGTTCAGATTAACTGCACCTGTATTCCCCCTTGTCTGGTTCAGCAAGGGCTCCCACTCTCAGGTTTCTGGCATCACCTCTCTTGGGTGGAGACCCATGTCTCTCTCCCTTCTGACCAATGTATCTCCAGGCTCAACAGTTCCCTTTCCTTCACTATGTTGTTCCTAGCAGAGACAGGGTACCCAAGCAGACCTGCTTGCTTTCTCTGCGGAAATGGTTAACAGTCTGACTGCCCACCGGTATAAGGTACCCCACAGCTCTTTCTAAGCAAGCCTATTTTATTCTTAACATAACAAGCATTACAGAGAACCTATTAAAAACAATTTTAAAAAACCCTACTCCTATACTAATAAGTCTACCAGAGATCACCCCAACCCTAATGTGGGCTCTGGCTGGAGCAGTCCTTCCAAACCCCACCCAAGGGGTTTCCTTGTGGTTTCAAGCTAATCACAGCTTCAGCTCAGACCAAGCATGCTCACAACCTGTTTAATCCACCTTTTTATACAGCTCAAGGGTCTTTGATCGAGAGTTTCCAGGACCAGATAATCAATAGACAATGGGTTTTCGTTCCCCAGGCATAGCTTAAAAAGGTGGATTTGAAATGGGTCATTTGCATTCCCCTTACTCCCAGGTATTTTGTAGGAAATCCACCTCACTTGTCTTTTTCAAAAAAAAACCTTTGAAGTTCCTGATACCTTCCAGAGAGCACATTAGTCAGTCTCCTAGTGAAGTTACATACAATTCCACAATAACACATACACAATTACATTTTTAACATGATTGACCGCAAAGTGTATTAAACCTAATTCAGAATATTGCAGGAAATTGTCAATCTGTCACAAACACAATCAGAGTTCAGTGGAACGACACAGATGTGCAAGTATTTGCTGGTTCGGGGCCTTAGTCTTTCTGCCTCCTGACAGAATGAACACTGCATTGTTAAAGAGGCATTGCCAGGTAGCCTAGGCCCAAAATTTAGCACTCACCCTCACCTATTTGTTTAGAAGACTTTTTATCTTGTGTTAACTCTTGGTTCTCAGCTCACAGCAAATATATTGCTTGTTTTTTCTAATATTTTGAAAGTGGGGCACAGAGGGTGGAGGAATGAACTATTTCCAGGGGGAAGCATGATCTGTAGTTATAACGATCACTATGCATGTGCAGTGTGTAACCCATGCATCTGTACAGATCCACTAACATGTCTTCTGTTTCTTGTCCTTGGTTTGCCAAAGGACGCTATGTTTTGTCCTTTGTAGGCTGTGGTTTGGCAGTCGTTGGAACTTACCTGCTGATAACATTTGGACCCAACAGTCATGAGATGATGACAGGAGACAATATCACTAAGCATTTAGTCAGCTGGCCGTTTCTTTTATACATGGTAAGGTGGCCCATAAAATGTGGGATGGATTCCATGCTTTCTGAAATATGCCTGGCTGGGGCATTCACTTAAAATGGATTTTCATAGGTACTTGCTGCATTTTCATAGAATCCAAGGCCAGAAAGCACCATTGTAATCATCTGGTCTGACCTCCTGTATAACACAGGCCATAGAACTTCCCCGAAATAATTCCTAGAGCAGATCTTTTAGAAAAACATCCCATTTTGATTTAAAAATTGTCAGTGATAGGGAATCCACCATGACCCTTGGTAAGTTATTCTAAGGTTAATTACTCTTGCTGTTAAAAATGTATGCCTTATTTCCAGTCTGAATTTGTCTAGCTTCAACTTCCAGCCATTGGATCGTGCTATACCTTTCTCAGCTAGATAGAAGAGCCCATTATCAAATATTTATTCCCCATGTCGGCACTTATAGACTGTGATCAAGTCACCCCTGAACCTTCTCTTGGTTAAGTTAAATAGATTGAACTCCTTGAGTCTATCATTATAAGGCAGGTTTTTGAATCCTTTTAATTATTCTCATCGCTCTTACTTGGCTCTGTTAATGACTCTAAGAGCTTTTCCCATAATTGTCTCCCTAGCTTGGAGCATGCATGTGTATGCACAATCTAAAGCAGAAGGTGTATTTTCTAGAACCGATTGGTTTTCAGCTTCCCTTCCCTGTCTGAATTATTGTGCCAGGATTCAAGCACGCTGAAAATATTCCACCCCCTCCCCAACCTGCCACTGTTAACTCCTGGTAACAGACTGCAGATTGGCATCAACTGTGCCTAAGATGCCCATGTACTGTGATTCATATCTGTGCTTTTGCCAGAAGGCAAAAAACCTAATGTTCTCATAATTAGGACCTCATCCAAGTCCCGCTTGAAGGCAGTTGAAAGAGTCCTATTGACTTGAATGGGTGGTGGGTTGGGTCCTCAACCTCTTTAGAAAAAGCTGAATGAGAACAGTGACCTGGGTGCACAATTGGGGTTATTTGGCCTGGTTTTTTGGGGTTTTTTTTGTTTTGTTTTGTTTGGTTGGTTTTTTTACTTTAAGGAACACCATGTCCCCAGAAATTCCCACTCCACTATTCTTGCAAAAGTCACTGAAGATCTCATCCATTCAGATCAGGGCTGATTTGACCTATAGTCTTACTAGATCCTACCTTAGCTTTGATGGATGTTAGCAGTACCACAATAGGAGAAAATGTGCACAGGATCGTTTCCATCCATCAAGTTTCATGGGACCAGGCAGTTCTGTGGCATCAAATAAAGCTATAGTATTACAAGGCTTATGGGAGGTAGTGTGGCCTAGCGGGCAGTGCACAGAACTGAGACTCAGGAGCCCTGGGTTCTATTCCAAACTCTGCCACTGGCCTTCCTTGGTGACCTTGGCAAGTCACTTCCTCTGTGTCTCTGTCTCTGTTTCCCTACCTGTAAAATGGGGATAATGATACTGACCTCCTTTGTAAAGCTTTGAGATCTAATGATGAAAAGAGCTAAGTATTATTCCTATTACCAACATGAGCATCAAAGCCGCACATGCTGCAAGAAAAAGGATTTCCCACCCCATCCCTCACTTTCTAATACTTATTTCTGCATTTTTTTCTAGCTTGTAGAAATCATACTGTTCTGCCTGCTGCTATATTTTTACAAGAGGAAAAGTGCAAACTATATAGTAGTTATTCTTCTGCTGGTAGCATTGCTGGGTAAGTTCAAATGCGTGCTTAACATTTTTCTAACTGTGGTTTAATATCACAAATTGGAGTGAAGAGCTCCTGACGGTGGGGAACGTTAATGCATTTTATGTTGCTAATCACAGCAATTAACTCCAGAAATGTTTATGAAAAGCAAATAAAGCCTGTATCTTGCTATAGTATTTCAGGTTGAAGCAAGTAGAGATGGACAAGACCTATTGGACCATCAGTCCACTCCTCATGGAGGCAGGATCTAGCCCCCCAAATAGACGCTATGTCAGATTCTAAACCCTGCTAATGACAATGTGTTGTGTCCATGTATGCAAAACACTGTGAAGTGTCTTATGGCTTTAGCTGAGATGGAAGGATGATCTTGTGGCTAAAATACAGGATTTTTAGTCCGGGAATCTTTTTGGCTCTGACACTGACTCCCTGTGTGACCTTTGTAAGGCATTTGACCTCTCTGCATCTCCATTTTCCCCATCTGTAAAATGGGAGGCTGGGATGTTGGGGAATCTAAATTACATGAATGTTTGTGAATTGCTTGCTTTTGAGCTCCTCAGTTGTAAGGTGCTAGAGGAGGATGGAAGATGATTACTGTGATTGTTGTATGAGCCATTATAGTCTTAAAGGAAGAGCTGCGACACTTTCACTGCAGTTGTATTTATGGCTTCTTGGGGCTCCAATACAATACTATGTCAACAGATCCATGTTGAGTCTAGAAGAAGATCTGGAGATGGGGCAAAATCCTGGCTCCATTGATGTTAATGGGAGTTTGCCATTGACTTCACTAAGGCCAGGATTTCGCCCCTAGCGTTTTCCTTCCTGTTGATCTGTCATCTTAAGAAACACCAAGTGAACGAAATAATAGAAAGGCAGAGAAACAAACTGACGTGCTAAAGAGTTTGGAGTTGAAGGTTCTACTTGGTGTATAACTAGCTCCGTGATCCAGTGCTTGGAAAGCAGTATTCAGTGTGCTGCAGTGCTCTCTCAAGCTTTGCTATATATGTAATATCCATCACTGTGGTATCTAGCTTAATAACTGGAGGCCTGACAGGGCAACCAAATCGTGGACAGGGTGACCACCTTAATTCTGAATTGCCTTGACTTGTGCTTGCAGAAATGGGGAAGAGAATTAGCTTTTCTCAATCCTAATTCTTGAGCTGTGTTTAGAAAATTTCTCCATTTTAGTAATAAAGCTGGTACACCATCAGAAGTAAGGCATATTTGTACCCTTCTAGTCCCTTTTGTTTGATCTTAAGGCTCTGTTCAAACATTAATGGAGATTGGGTAAATACCAGCATTCTACAGGTGGGGAAGCAGCCACATGCAGAGGTTAAGTGACTCACCCAAAGTCACATGGTGAACCAGTGGCAGAACTGAGAACAGAAGTCAAGAATCACACTCCTCCCCGTTTTGTCCTTTGCAAAAGGAAGGCTGAGGCTCGTCACCTTTTGCTTTGCTAGCAGCCACCTGTTGTGCTGGAGATTCCTGTTAACAATCCAGTGGTCTGTGCTGCTATGTTACAACCAAGCTTTGTTACATATTCACAGGGTCTATGACTGTAGTGACTGTGAAGGCTATAGCAGGCATGATTATTGTCTCAATACAAGGAAGCCTCCAGCTCGGCTACCCTATATTCTACATCATGTTGGTATGCATGGTTGCAACAGCAGTCTTTCAAGCAAGGTGAGTTGATCAGGTCTCTTTTCCTGTTGTGGCTTACAGCTGTGGAGTAGAATGTAGTTAAGATGTTTAGAAATCAACCCACATGGATAAGAATAGGTAATTAAATTGCTCACTGTTATGCTGGCCCTGACAGAGGGAAGTTCTTCATCTCTTTGCTATGTAAACACCACATCCTTCATAATAACCGTAGTACTGAGAATTAAAAGAAAGATACAAGATTGTAATTCAAAATAGAATAGTGGCCATTTCTCTGAAACCATAATATTAATGAAAACTTGATGCTGACAGATTGCCAATACCTGTAAGCCAGGCTTTATCATTAAAGGCCTGTTTCTACTCACACTGAAACCTATGGGAGTTTTGCCACTGACTTCAGTGGGAGTGTTAGCCCTGCGCTAACACTATTGCCCAAGTCTGCTGTACACTACAGAAAGAAGCATTATCAGCACTCTCCTCTGACCCTGGTATTAGGAACGTGGATACAAACTTTTTAAAAATCTGGCTTCATTGACATCCATAGCAAAGCTCCCACTGGTTTCAGTGGGGCCAGGATTTCCCTTTGGGGGTCCAACTCTCCTTTTAAACTGCTATGATAAGGAGTGACTCCACTGAAGGTATAAGGAAGAAGAGAATCTAGAATCTTTATCTAGAGAGCATTCTTTTGAGAGGTGTCTTCAAACAGGGAAAGAACTATCTCCTACAGAAGCAACTTCTAAACACATTGAGAATTATTCTTCTTCTAAAAAAAAAAAAAAAAAATCAACCTGCATTGTTTGCCATTGTATTTGAAGGTTTCTAACCCAAGCCTCGCAGCTGTATGACTCATCACAGATTGCCAGCATAGGCTACATCCTGTCCACAGCAACAGCGATTACAGCAGGTAAACACTTGTGCAATGTTATCAGGTTTGTTGTTCTTTTAAAATAAGGGCAAAAGACTTTGGAGAAAAATCCTGATTTTCTAGCTGAGGAAGATAACTTGCATTTTCTTGCTGTTTTCTGTAGTCAGTTTCATTTTGTGTGAATTCTCCCATTAGGTTGTTGGAAAAAACTTTCTCTTAAAAACCAAATCAGCTATCCGATCTTGTCTGAGACTGGATTACTCACTCTGTCCTAATGTATAAAAAGAGTGGGTGTCTTGCAGTCTGAATGCTTGCTAGATGTGTAGCTAAGGTCCAGGGCTAAAACTCCTCTACTATTTGTTGGGGCTTGACTAAACATAAAAATTGTATTGTTTTAATTATACTGGTGTAGTTAAAGTGACACAACCCCCTAGTGTGGATGGAGTTATGCTGGTGTCTAAAGGTACTTATACCAGTGGAGTTATTCCCGTACAGGAAGAGGAATGAACTATACCAGCATAAGGCCCCATTATAACAGTATAACTGCATCCACACTAGGGTGTTGTACCAGTAAACCTATTTTGGTAAAATATCCAATCCTAACTGACAGATTTATACCAGTATAACTTAAGTGTAGAGCAGGCATTTCTATAGGCACCCGTTCCCCCCCTTAAAAATGATTTGATTGCTGGAGAAAGCAGTGATTTAAAATGTAGCTATACTTGCTCAGTCACATGGGGGAGAGAATCTAATTTAAGCTAAAACCTGTTCATGTTCTCTCCTCTTGTCTCAGGAGCAACCTTCTACTTGGACTTCACTGGTGAAGATGTTCTCCATATATGCATGTTTGCACTAGGGTACGTTTTTAAAGATACCAGGCCAGATCCTCAGCTGGTGTAAACTGGCATGGTGCTATTGAAGTGAATGAAACATTGCTGATTTACACAGATGCTTACTGTGTTAGCAAACTGAAATGTATTTCTCTATATGGCTAACCTTTAAAAAGGTGGGGGGAGGTTATTGTTCTCTGGCATGAATTTTTTTATTGAAACATATCTGGGACTCATTTATTCTACTGCTTTGTCTTCTAGCCTCCATTGGTGTGTAGGATAACATACCCTGAAAACTGTCCTACTAGAATGTAAAATAGCGCATGAAGTCCATGTCTTGTCTCTGACATAGGCCCAAGGTGGATGCTTCAGAAGGGTGTAAAAGGTCTGTTGTGCACGCAATTGTGCAACAACTATATCACGTGGGGAAACTTCTTCCTGACCCTAGATGGAGACCAGCTTATGCCCTGAAGCATGAATCTTCATACCAGTTATCTTTATCCCCTTTAACATTTAGAGTAAGGTACTAAAGGTGTCCCTCCTAATTTCCAAGCAGGACTAGAACAACCAAATAAATGACCGAGAACCCATCCCAGGTTTTATGCTGGGCTGGGGACAGGGTTTTGGGAGTCCAATCAAGTACTGCTTAGAAACTCATGCAGTGCAGACAGGATCAGTAAAGCTCTTAGTTATATATCTCGGTACTGAGTCTCGTTACAATGTGTTGATTTTTAAAGTAGCTCTCTCTAAGCAGGGGACACATTAAACTATGTTACAAATTAATGCAGAAACACAGACCCACTGAAAGTACTAATTAACCTTGTCTCTTCTCATTAGCATACTGCAGAAATTAGGGCTGACAACTGTCAGTACATTTACCTACAGAAATGCCAAAAAGGTTATACTGTTGAATCTCAGAATTTAGAAAGGGTGAATCAAACTTTGGGTTGTTACCATTCCCCTGTAATTCATCAAGACTTCAGCACTTCCCATAAGTGCAAATTAATAACTGAGCATTTTGCCAAGGGAAAGGTTGACTTGTTCTGATTACAAGTTGCACACAGCATGGATCTCAATAATGTGAACACAGTCATCATTCAACTAAGAGACACTGCTCCCTGGTGTAACTCTGCTCTGCAGGTTCCGTCTCTTCCAGCTCTGTGTTCTGTTCTTCTGGTGCAGGATGAACATTCAGAAAAAGCAACAACCTTGGCTTGTTGACTTCTTTTTTTTTTCCACTCACTTCACTAGGCTTTTTCTCCTCTTCTTCCCCCTTCCCGCCCCTTCTCTCTCAGGTGCCTCATTGCATTTTTAGGTGTCTTCTTAATCACAAGAAACAAGAAGAAATCCATACCATTTGAACCATACATCTCAATGGATGCTATGCCAGGTAACAGGAAAAGTCCAATATTTTGCCATTCTGCCTCTTAAACATCAATTATCAGAATAAAAAGTCATGTTTTGATTTTGCTCTACATTTTATTTTATTTTAGCATTTGTTCAGTGTCTCATCCTGTTGGGCTGCTGTGGTATTATTTTTTCTTCTTTTTATTTGTTAAATGGTTTATGCATCCATAACTTTTTCTCTTCATGATGGGTTGCTTCTATATCTTTGATAGCCCAGCAGTGTAAATCATCACAATGAGGTTGATATGATGAATGTAGCTTTGGTGTCAAAATCATTTTAAAAGGAATACAGAGGGTCTGATTCTCATTTACGCTAAGGATGCTTTATATTGTTCTAGTTGGCAAAGGGACCTTAAAGTGGGACTATATCCCTGCCAGAGTGGTGTGATGTTGCCTTAGGGTTCATAAAAATCGGGTCTAGAATCTGAAGCAAATTTAATAAAAATCAGATCTTTTAATCTATAAATCACTTTACAAACACCAGTTGGGGAGAAGCTCTGTCCTGCAGTGGATGAGGCAGAGAGAGTAGGGCCCAATGCCGCACAATGCTGTATGCTCTTAACTCCTACTAACCACAGGGGGAGTTGTAGGTGCTCTGTACCCCTGAAAAATCAGGCCACTAAGACTACATATACAGTGAAAAATGAACATAATTATACTTCACAGGATGAAGTAATCAATTCTTAGGTCCTGAATATTAATTGCTCCAAGCACTCGATGCCCCTCTCATGAAAGGTGCTCCAGAAATTCAAAAGATTAAGAATAAACTTTGGGGAAAGGGGAGGATTGTAACTAAATGATGTTCAAATTAATGATAGCTGACTGCCATCACCCGCCCACAAGGAGCTTAGCTGCTGTAATTTTCCAGGGTTATTTATGTCTTTCTGTTTAACACTCACACAACTGATAGGGCAAATTGCTAGCCCTGAAATTGTATAATTTGTCAATAACAGGGCGGAGGAAGAAGGGACTTCTCTTCCTAACCACTTAATCCCTGTCTTTCCTCCCCCTGTCGCAGGCATGCAGAATGTGCACGACAAAGGAATTGCAGTTCAGCCTGACCTCAAAGCTTCCTTTTCCTATGGTGCCCTAGAGAACAATGATAGCATGGCGGAGATCTACACTCCAGCCACACTGCCAATAGTGCAGGAGGAGCATGGTTCCAAAGGAGTTTCTGCACTGCCCTACCGTGTGCTGGAGCACAGTAAAAAGGAGTGAGTGCTCTTTAAGAAGCTGACTTAGGGCAACAAGAGTGTGGTCTTTATTTATTTATCGCTTTGGTTTTTAGATCCATTAAAATATAAATGAGTATGTTACAGCTGAACTCAGTATGGTTTAAAACTAGTCTCAAACTTAACTTTCAAGACGGATTATTTGAATAAAGGACTCTGTATAGTTGTGGACTTGGAAGCATTTGTCCTAAGCTAGCAGTAAATCATTGCAACCTTAAAAGACGGACTAACTTTGAACATGCAATGACAGGCAGTATTGTGGCTATCTGATATTGACCGGACAGCTGACACTGTGAAGATGCAGAGCTGTGTGAAGTACGACTGTCACTTTTCAGCTCGGCCAGCAGTAGGTACAACACAAACTGAAGTCAACCGTACTGAAGGGCAAAATTTGGTTTATCATGTATCAATTATGAAGGAGTTCCAAAAAGTTGGACCTTGATATGTTGGTTACCTCATGAACACTTCTTTAGCATTGCATTAAAATGTCACTGAACTAAAGCAAAGGAATGTTGCCAGTACTGTGTTTTAGGAATGGTATAAAACAGTAGAATAAGGAAGTAAATGATCTGATCCACCTTTTTTTTTTTTTCAGACCATAAACGTGCTGTATTTCTCAATAACCGCTACGCTCTGTCTAGTGTTGAGTGAGATGTGCATGTCAAATGTGTTTTGTAGCACCATTGTGTTAGATTGCACATCAATTTAGGACACAGATGATGGTCACCAGTTTTCTGATTTCAGAGGATTTGCCATGGACTGGATTAGATGGTGTAGAAATTGACACAGTGAAGTGCAAGAAATGAAAATGGCATTGTAGTTGGTCAAACTTTCGATTTACCAACTTGGTGTTCTTGTATTTCTTTGTAAGGTCTAAATTCAATTTTGTTTCCTGAACAAAAGATTCAGACCGAGATTTTTCAAAGCTGTCTGAAAGATTTGGATGCTCAATGGTGTCCAAATCCCTTTTGGCAGATTTGAAAATCTCAGCCCCAGTGCTGTGAGGTTTTGTTTTCCTTCAAAAGTAAAAAGGCAGCAGCCCATTACTTGTGAGCAATCCAACAAGAATAAATGAACATGCAAGCTTCACCACTTGTGAGCAGGATAACAATAACACAGCAGTGTGCATTCATTCATGATAAAGGGAAAAATATATTTAATTTTCTATCTTCTAAAGGGTAGTTAGAAGCAAATAGGGAGGAATTTTGTCAGATTAAAGGGAGATGGTCAAAATATATGTTTTTATGAGTATAATACATGCAGCTGCATATAACTTACATCTGCTTTTCAGGCAGTTGCACTTTAACTTTTTTTGTCCCCTATCTAAATATATCTGTCTGACTAAAGAATGGAATTTTAAGTCTGCTCAGTGCAATTCAGCCTATCTTCATAGCAGTGTGGCTGAACAAACAAGCAGAAGCTTCTTTGAAGTCAATAGCAATTGCTTTCTGTGCACTGCACAAAGTTACTCCTACACAAACTGGGCTGAGAGGACCTAGGATTTGCAAAAGCGGCTTTGTGTATTTATATACAGTGGGCCAGATTCTGCTCTCACTGGCAAAAATCCACAAGAATTCCATTGATTTGGGTAAAATATATCGTAAATGAGAACAGAATTGGTTCTTCTGCATCAAGTGTTTGCTTTGTTGGCTATAAATACTACTTACACCTGCAAATACTTGCCACTGCTTTGGTACTTTCTGAGCAGCTTGAAAAAAATTGTATAAAAGACCTCAGAACAGGTGGATGGCCACTTTATATATTTCTGCTTTACACAGAGCTGCTTCACTAGCTTGACACGTCTGACAATTCAGAGCTTATCAATGGTATCTTGAACATTCGAGCTTATGAAACCTAGAGAAATATCTGCCTTTTTTTTTTGCCCATCATGCTTAAGCAAGATAACAAAGTTAATGGACTAGTACTGCCAGAACTTTAAACTTATTGGATTTCCCCCTGATATTGATTTAGTACCATTGGCTTTCAATCCCCAGTAGTCAACTATTTGTGAATGTATGTGTGGCTTTTGTTCATTAAAGATACAAAGCAGAATAGTAAAAGAGAGGGTGTATGGGGGGAGGCAAGAATGCTCGCTTCTCATATCTCTTCCCTTTTAATCACTGAGGCAGTAGGCGTTTTGACATTGTGGCTATTAAACCACAGAAACATATTACATCAGTATAGATCAGCACTAAACCACAAATGCATACAAATTCAATGTTTAACATTCTAAAGCTCTCTATATCCTGGAGCCCTCTGCAGTAAATGACATTAACTAGTGTCTGGTTTAATGGGCCTGATCCTACTATAATAATGGAAGTCAGCTACCAGTTGACTTCAACGTTTGGGTTATTGATCCTGCCATGGGCTATATACAGCCCTTTGTGTTACTCAAATGTTGTTTTCATAGCTGCTTCTGGGATTTCTTAGTGGTATTTAAAAAGAAATAAAAAATTGCAGCTGAACAATATGCAAAATTCCCAGAGAGTAAATATTTAGGCTCTTTAGTACATGGTTTGTCTTTATTACTGATACCATGGAAGAGATTCTCTACTGTGCCTCTAAGGGACACAGCACAGAACTCTAAGCCCAAGGGACAGGGGGTCTGGTGACTTTAAGTCACCTTTTGTACTGTTCCTAGGCATAAAAATAATAGATAACCGCCTTCTACAGATCTCCACAGTGCTGCACCCACGCCCCTGACACACACCTCCTGCCCCTGACTCTTGGCACAGCATATGGCTGTCTTCTGCAGATCCTGCACTGGGGAAATCCATCCCTGGCCGGGTCCCGGGGGCTTTTAGATTTTCACATAGCTCTGACCCTTTTACTGGGTAGGGCAAGAGACTGTTTGGACTCTTTATAAAGATTTAAGCAGTTCAGCCTCATTTCAAGGGTTCATGGGCCATTCTTAGATGTGTTTAAATGTTCACTGCATTTTCTTTCAATAAAACTCGCTTTTAAAACTTTCTCACAAATGGCTCTAGTGACGGTGTGATGTGTATGGGTGTGTATATAACCTATATAAAAATAACAGCTTGGGCTGCTCCGGTGTGCCGTGTTAAGGCAGCACTGGGTGATCTCAGTATGCAACTTTGTGACCAAACACACTCACATAGGAGCAGCACCTTCACCAGTGTAATTTTTGTTTTTATTATGCTGATCCTACTGCCACTCATGACATGGCCAATAGCTTGTACTTCATGAGTACTTGCTGCATGTGTTCAGTGCTTGATATTTAAAATGGCCTCATAAATCACCTCCCCTGCATTATTCCTCAATACTGTGTTGCAGCCACCATCCCTGTTAACCAAGTAGAAGTGCATGGCACTCCCTCAGAAGCTACACCCATCTCTGCAGAAACCCTGCACTCCGATTAAGCAGTCTTCCAGCCCCAGCAGTTACAGAGCACAATTAGGTATCAAACCAAACTTCCCCCACCCACTTAACAGCCTAGAGCATGCTTACAAGGGCAGGCCCTGTGGACTGGTTTTAATTTCAATTTATACGCTCTTTACAAAATACTTTTAGGGCTGAGATGCCATGGATTACAATTCAGGTTGCAGCAAATATTTACAGCTAAACTGACCATTAGAATTTTAAAAGAGTACATATCCACCTCACTTTCACCTTCCACGCATCCCAATCCTCCTTGCAACTTCTAAAATAGTCTGTCTATTCTCAAATAAATATTTTAAGCAGTATATTTTTGTCTGCGCTTCAGTCAGGGCTTGATCCTGAGATGTAGAGAGCACTTTCAAAACCCACTGACTACACCCATTGAGGTACAACTTCTCAGAATCAAGCCCTTAAAGTATGCACAGAAACCAGTGGACTGCTCCCTCTCTTACTAAAATGGTGGTGTATGGGAATACTGCGACTGTAATCATCCCTTAACTCCTTCCTTTACTCCTAGAATTAAAAGCTGCTTTATGGAATGTAAGACACTTATTGCCTCCGCAATGGAAACTGCGTGGCTTTTCAATGTACCAGGCGCTTAAATATATTCTAAAAGTCTCTCTCACTTGTAACTTTATACTGTGGAATATAAGCCTGATGTTGGCTGATATACACAATGATTTGCCTACGAAGTTTTGTTCACATTAAAACGTGTAAATAAAGAGCCTTACATTATGAATTATAATAACTTCATTTTTCATAAGCAATGTTGCATGTTTACTTAATTGTCCTTTAGGTAAGCTCTTCAAAAATGAGACTTAATAAAAGGTTCTGGTAAAATCTATGGAACTCTTTCTTGACCAATAAGATAACAATTATGATTGCATTATATTCATATTAAGAGAGAAGTCATGACAGTGGAGCATTATAAGCAATGAATGATACATACATTCAAAGAGAACAAAGTCTGCTTTTGGATGGGTGACTTACAGGGAAATCCATGGCACTGAGACTGGGTTGGGAATTGCGGTGTTGCCAAGTCTCACAATATTTGGTGTTGGTTGGAATTTTTTAGCTGGAAAGCCCCATCTCCTGGATTCATGAAATTACATAAGAAAGTTAGTTTACATTTTTTAAAAAAATCTAGCCCTCGTGATTTCAGAGAAAAGCTTGAAAATGTGACTCAAGCGTACTTTAGAGTTATATTTAGCTTCTGGTTCTTGACCCTTTATTTATTTTTTTTAAATCTCATGATTTTGGGGGCCTGACTCATGATTTTTTGAGTGCTTGGGGTTGGCAATACTAGGATTAAGGAAGTGGCACTCTTCTCTCTGAGGTGCTACTCATCCATTACCCTGCTGTGATGACTGGGAGCACTGGAGATGCATGTCTTTGCTTTCAAGTCCAGAGGGATTTGAAAATGTATCAGCATTTCCTATCACTGCCTTTATGAAATAGAGATTATAAATTTAGAATACTGGCAATAAATCTTAATTGAATGCTTGCCAACCTAATTGATACTGACCATATGGGGACCATATTCCACAGGGATAAGCAGAAGATAACCCTGAGAATACTCTTAATTAAATGTATACACTGGGGACCCATATACAAGTGGAAAAAGCACTGGAAGCCATATGTCCTGGTGTTGAAAAGGCTTTTAACAGGAGTCACTACATACTACATTGTAAAATATGAAAGTGAAAATATTAAAACATATAGTACAGGGGCACTGGAAACATTCCCCACAGATTTCAGAGTGTTAGTCTGTATCAGCAAAAACAACGAGGAGTCCTTGTGGCCCTTAGAGACTAACAAATTTATTTGGGCATAAGCTTTTGTGGGCTATAACCCACTTCATCAGATGCATGGAGTGAAAAATACAGTAAGCAGTATATATATGAAAAGATGGGAGTTGCCTTACCAAGTGGGGGGTCAGTGCTAATGAGGCCAATTCAATTAAGGTTTCAGCTGGAAACAAAACCTTCCATTGTTCAGTAGAATTTTGCTGTAGTACATTGTCAAACAGTTACTGAATTGCATTCTGAAATGGCTGCATTTCATCATTAGGTGAAATTATTTGTATTACAGAGATTGTAATCAATTTGTGTTTTAGGGTCAAAGGAACTATATAAATATGCCCCTGCAGAATCAGTTGATAGAGATGGAAAAGAACTATTAGATTTATTACAGTCCCTATATAAGGACAGAATATATTATTGGCTCTAAGAGAGGAAGTATCACATAGTAAATTGATACGGCATTTGATCGCAGCCATAAAGGGTATGATAATAAAGGATAATTACATATTGCCTCTGTTGCTGTATTTAAATGGCAGAATTCCTTGCCTACAGAAGTGAAATTAAGAATGCCTTTCTGAGAATGCTTTGTTTATCTTCCTTCCTTCCATTACAGGAGAGCCTTTCTTTGAACCGATGTAAATGGGAAAGCTACTAGGGGAGATCAGACTAACGTTCTTTTCTGCCCTTCCTTGGCCATAGGTAAATTTTAGAAGAAAGCATTTAAACCAGGGTAAGTACAGCATGTTAAATTGAGATCCTGGCCTGCAGCAGCCCTCTCCCCATAGCTGCAGAGTGAGGACAAAAATGATCAACAAAAGGTTTTTAGCATTGGTGAAATCAAACAGCAATTTTTATTTACCTCTCATGGAATATAAAAGTACAGGCAAATGTTTGTAGGCACTTGGTTTGGATATAAACTTAGGTAACCATATGCAAATATATCACAAAGTTTGGGCAGGTAGGGGGTTAGGCAAATAATCTCATCACTGGATTGTTTTTACTTTGTGATAGATGAAATATTAATTCCTGCAGATCCCTCTCTTATTCTGCCATTTGTTCCCAACCCCTACCTAAAAAATGTGAGTGATGGGACAAAATTAAAATTTTATTTTGAACTTTTAGCTGTGTTAGTATGGATGAACATCATAATTAATAAAATACTAAAAAGCAACATGTCATATAAACATTATGGAACCCCATTTCATATAATTCTTTTCCAGTTTTGTCCATTTCCAGCTAAAATGTAGGTTAACTGTTACACGTGCAACAGAGGAAAATATGTTTTTGTTTTAACGTAACACTACTTTTTAGAAATTCTGGAGACTTCTGTAGTAGACTCCGCTTCTTGAGATTTGTATTGTAATTTCAAATAGAATGTAATGGAAGAAGGAAATTTCTGATATATAAATTAGGGCTGTCAAGTGATTAAAATAATTAATCATGATTAATTGCACGATTAATCATATTGTTAATAATAGAATACCATTTATTTAAATATTTTTGGATGTCTTCTACATTTTCAAATATATTGATTTCAATTACAACACATAATACAAAGTGTACCGTGCTCACTTTATATTTATTTTTGATTACAAGTATTTACACTGTAAAAAAAAAGAAATAGTATTTTTCAGTTCACCTAATATAAGTACTGTAGTGCAATCTCTTTATCATGAAAGTTGAACTTACAAATGTAGAATTATGTACAAAAATAATTGCATTCAAAAATAAAACAATGTACAATTTTAGAACCTGCAAGTCCACTCAGTCCTACTTCTTGTTCAGCCAATCACTCAGACAAACAAGTTTGTTTACATTTGCAGGAGATAATGCTGCCTGCTTCTTGTTTACAATGTCACCTGAAAGTGAGAACAGGCATTCGCATGGCATTGTTATAGCCAGCAAGTTATTTATGTGCCAGATGCACTAAAGATTCATGTCCCTTCATGTTTCAACCACCATTCCAGGGGACATGCGTCCATGCTGATGACGGGTTCTGCTCGATAACAATCCAAAGCAGTGTGCACCGATGCATGTTCATTTTCAATATCTGAGTCACATACCACCAGCAGAAGGTTGATTTTCTTTTTGGTGGTTCAGGTTTCTGCATTGGAGTGTTGCTCTTTTAAGACTTCTGAAAGCATGCTTCACACCTCATCCCTCTCAGATTTTGGAAGGCACTTCAGATTCTTAAACCTTAGGTTGAGTGCTGTAGTTATCTTTAGAAATCTCACATTGGTCCCTTCTTTGCATTTTGTGAAATCTGCAGTGAAAGTGTTCTTAAAATGAACAACGTGCTGGATCATCATCTGAGACTGCTATAACATGAAATATATGGCAGAGTGCAGGTAAAACAGAGCAGGGGACATATAATTCTCCCCCAAGGAGTTCAGTTACAACTGTAATTAACACATTATTTTTTTAACGAGCGTCATCAGCATGGAAGCATGTCCTCTGGAATGGTGCCTGAAGCATGAAAGGGCATACAAATGGCACATAAACACCATGCTGTGCCGGCTACAAAAGTGCCATGCAAATGCCTGTTCTCACTTTCTGGTGACATTGTAAATCAGAAGAGGGCAGCATTATCTCCAGTAAATGTAAACAAACTTGTTTGTCTTAGCGATTGGCTGAACAAGAAGTAGCACTGAGTGGACTTGTAGGCTCTGAAGTTTTACATTGTTTTGTTTTTGAGTGCTGTTATGTAACAACAAAAAAATCTACATTTGTAAATTGCACTTTCAGGACAAAGATTGCACTACAGTTCTTGTATGAGGTGAATTGAAAAATATTATTTTTTTGTTCATCATTTTTACAGTGCAAATATTTGTAATAAAAAATAACATACACTTTGATTTCAATTACAACACAGATTGTACAACACAATATATATGAGAATATAGAAAAACATCAAAAATATTTAATAAATTTCAGTTGGTCTTCTATTGTTTAACAGCGCAATTAAAACTGCGATTAATCGCATTTAATTTTTTAAATCGCAATTAATTTTTTTGAGTTAATCGTATGGGTTAACTGTGATTAATCGACAGCCCTAATACAAATTGTAAGGTCCTATGGGCAGGGACTGACTCCCACAATGTGTGTACAGCACCTAGGGTAATGGTGACCTGAGGTCACGGCACACCTGGTAGCTGAGCTTTGTGACTTTGTCCTCACCCACAACCATTTCAGATTTGGGGACAATTTATACCTGCAAGTCAGTGGCACTGCTATGGATACCCGCATGGCCCCACAGTTGCCAACATTTTTATGGCTGACTTAGAACGCTTCCTCAGGTCTCGTCCCCTAGCACCCGTCCTCTACTTGCGCTACATTGATGACATCTTCACTGCATGGACCCACGGGAAGGAGGCCCTTGAAGAATTCCACCTGGATTTCAACAATTTCCACCCCACCATCAACCTCAGCCTGGACAAGTCCACACAAGAGATCCACTTCCTGGACACTACAGTGCAAATAAGTGATGGTCACATAAACACCACCCTATACCAGAAACCTACTGACCGCTATACTTACCTACATGCCTCCAGCTTCCATCCAGAACACAGCACACGATCCATTGTCTACAGCCAAGCCCTAAGATACAACCGAATTTGCTCTAATCCCTCAGACAGAGACAAACACCGACAAGATCTTTATCAAGCATTCTTAAAACTACAATATCCACCTGGGGAAATGAGGAAACAGATTGACAGAGCAAGACAGGTACCCAAAAATCACCTACTACAGGACAGGCCCCACAAGGAAAATAACATAACACCACTGGCTATCACATACAGACCCCAGGTAAAACCTCTCCAGCACATTATCAACGATCTACAACCTATCCTGGGAAACGATCTCTCACTCTCCCAGACCTTGGGAGACAGGCCAATCCTTGCTTACAGACAACCCCCCAAACCTGAAGCAAATACTCACCAGCAACTACACACCACACCACAGGACCACTAACTCAGGAACCAATCCCTGTAGCAAACCTCGTTGCCTACTCTGTCCCCATGTCTACTCTAGCAACACCATCAGAGGACCCAACCACATCAGCCACACCATCATTCACCTGCACGTCTACTAATGTTATATATGCCATCATGTGCCAGCAGTGCCCCTCTGTCATGTGCATTGGCCAAACTGGACAGTCCCTACGTAAAAGAATAAATGGACACAAATCAGACATCAGGAATGGTAACATTCAAAAGCCAGCGTGAGAACACTTCAATCTTCCTGGACATTCTATAACAGATTTGAAAGTAGCTATACTTGAACAAAAACACTTCAGATGAAGTGAGCAATAGCTCACGAAAGCTTATGCTCAAATAAATTTGTTAGTCTCTAAGGTGCCACAAGTACTCCTTCTCTTTTTGCGGATACAGACTAACACGGCTGCTACTCTGAAACCAGACTTCAAAGAGAAACAGCAGAAATAAAATTCATTTGCAAATTTAACACCATTAATTTGGGCTTGAATAGGGACAGGGAGAGGCTGGCTTATTACAGAAGCAGCTTTGCTTCTCCTGGACACCTCCTCATCTATTGTTGGGAGTGGACTACATCCACCCTGACTGAATTGGCCCTGTCAGCACTGGTTCTCCACTTGTGAGGTAACTCCCTTCTTTTCATGTGTCAGTATATTTATGTCTGCATCTGTAATTTT
Organism: Natator depressus; assembly: GCF_965152275.1. Lineage (NCBI taxonomy): Eukaryota > Metazoa > Chordata > Testudines > Cheloniidae > Natator > Natator depressus. Next base: position 8,380,665 of record NC_134252.1, read on the forward strand.
CACTCCATGCAACTGAAGAAGTGGGGTTTTTACCCACAAAAGCTTATGCTCAAATAAATCTGTTAGTCTTTAAGGTGCCACCGGACTCCTTGTTGTTTTTGTGGATACAGACTAACACGGCTACCCCCTGATACTGTTCTTAGTGGAGGCCTCTAAACGGTACTGTAACAAAAATACAAACAATAAAAAATTTAAAAAATGAAACTGGGAAGAAGTCCGAATGGATTAGCAAGTTAGAGGGAGAGAGAAACCTGTGTGTGTACATGAATACAGAATATGGGAGGGGGGTGTTTACGCATACACAGAATATGGTAGGGGGCTAGAAATCTCCCTGTGTGTCTGTACACACGCTGTGGTAGAGTCCCAAAGGCTGCAACAACACTGCAGTGAGTACATTAGAATTATTTATAAGGGTTTGCTAGCTAAGGGTATCCCGTCTTTAGTGATAACAGTGCATAGCACTGACCCAGGCTCAACATGGGGAACCCCATAGCCCTTCCAGGAAGGCGCTGCTGCAACTTCAGCTTTGTCCCAGCTTCATCCATCAGTCCAGCCAGGGCTCTGCCCTCTCTAACGTGTCTAGCTCCCCAGTCCCTCCCCCATGTTACCCCCCAAGGCAATGCCCCCTTTAGCCCAGCCCCTCCCCCCACTATACCCCCCAAAGCAATGCCCCCTTTAGCCCAGCCCCTCCCCCACATTACCCCCCCAAGGCAATGCCCCCTTTAGCCCAGCCCCTCCCCCACAGTACCCCCCAAGGCAATGCCCCCTTTAGCCCAGCCCCTCCTCCACAGTACCCCCCAAGGCAATGCCCCCTTTAGCCCAGCCCCTCCTCCACAGTACCCCCCAGGGCAATGCCCCCTTTAGCCCAGCCCCTCCTCCACAGTACCCCCCAAGACAATGCCCCCTTTAGCCCAGCCCCTCCTCCACAATACCCCCCAAGACAATGCCCCCTTTAGCCCAGCCCCTCCTCCACAGTACCCTCCAGGGCAATGCCCCCTTTAGCCCAGCCCCTCCCCCACAGTACCCCCCAAGGCAATGCCCCCTTTAGCCCAGCCCCTCCCCCACAGTACCCCCCAAGGCAATGCCCCCTTTAGCCCAGCCCCTCCCCCACAGTACCCCCCAAGGCAATGCCCCCTTTAGCCCAGCCCCTCCCCCACAGTACCCCCCAAGGCAATGCCCCCTTTAGCCCAGCCCCTCCCCCACAGTACCCCCCAAGGCAATGCCCCCTTTAGCCCAGCCCCTCCCCCACAGTACCCCCCAGGCCAATACCCCCTTTAGCCCAGCCCCTCGTCCACACTGCCCCCCCCAAGAGGATACCCCCGAACCCAGCCCCCCCCGCAAGAGGATACCCAGGGGAGGCGGGGCTCTATCTCATCCCACACACCCCTTCCCACGCGAGTGGCTCCCCAAAGTCAGACGAATACCGGGCGACGTCGGGCCGTCAAGAGCCGGCGCATGCACAGGAATCGCCATCAGCCCCCCCCCCACGCGCGCGCGCTCGCTCCCTTCCCATCCGGGTCACATTTCCCTCCCCTCCCCCGCCACCCCTGTGGCGATGCGAGGACGGGAGCGCGCGCGCTCGCGCGTCCCCGGGGAGAACTACAGTGAGCGCGCCCGGACGGGGGGGGCCGTTTCCCTCAGCTGCTGCCATCGCTGCCAGCTCCCCCCCGCCCCCCCACCGTCTTTCGTCCTGCCCGCCTTCCTCCCAGAGGGCGCCGGGCCCTGCGCGGCGGTCGACGGGAACCCCAGGCGGGGACGGTGAGTCCTCAGAGCGGAGACTGAGCTGCCCCCCATGTTCTCTCTGTGCCGCTGCCCGCCCCGTCCCGCTTCCTTTCCCTCACAACGGCCCCCCGGGGGAGCCGCCTCGAGCCTCTCCGTGGCCGCTTCCTCGGGGGGCGGGCGGCCGGGCGCGCGCGGGAGGGGGGCAGCTAGCCAGCCGCCCTGGGGCGGCGGTGGGTTTCGCAGCCACCCCATGCTGGTGGTTTGCGGGGGCCTCCGCCGCGTCTAAAGGGCGGGGATGGGCGGTTGGCTCGGCTGAGTGTCCGTCGCCCGGACCAGTGCCTCAGGGCTGCTGCGGGCCGCAGGCCCCGGGTGTGAAGGGGGAAGGGATCGAGGGGCGGGGAGAGGCTCCCTCGCCCGCCTGGCCCCGAGCAGCGCTGGCGCGGTTGGGGTTAAAGGGGTGGGGGTGGGCCAGGGGCCGCGCAGGAGCTGCGAGCCGCCCGAAGTTCGGAGGCCACCCGCTGCAGCAGTGGCTGAGCTTTCCCCGGCAACTTCTGAAGCTCGCCGATCTCTTCTGGGGGCATGTGATGGTGGATTAACCCCACAAAGCTCCTCTCCTTCACGTGGGAATGGCTTGCCTGTTTGCTGCCTGCCCGCAGGCACCGATTGCTCGGCTGTCTCCGACGCAAGCGAAATCCTAGAGCTACACTACTCAGTTGTGCGTGTCGAGAATTTAAAAGAATGATCAAATCACCTCTCAGGGTGACAGAACTACAAGAATCGAAGCTGCTTTGTGTGTAGAAGCTCTTGCTTCAAAGCAATTTCTGCACTTCAGAAGATCCGGAACTTGCTGTTATTTGCAGCTATAATCGATGATGTGAGACATAAAAATAGGCATTTCATTTTAAGGTTACAATTATTTATCTCCAGTTCAGTACGCTGTGATAGAACACAACCTATTATCAACAGTCATGGCGTGGTTAGGCATCACGTGTTCAGTGTGCTGTTTTCTAAGTATATTGTTTGGCTTCCTGTATTTGTATGTTTTAAAATGGTCTTAAATGCTCCTGTGGTCTGAGAACCAAAGCAACCTACTTAACCATTTAGTTGACTCTTAATGCCTTCATTTCCCCTTCTTTGTTATAACAGAACATGTTATTTCTAAACTTTGGTGCTGATCTTGCAAACACATTGACTTAAATGAGATTACTCACGTAGGTAAAGTCACACATGTGTTTGTGTTGGCAAGATTGGTCTTAGACTACACACTTTGGGAGCAGATATGTCTGTCTGTAAAGTGCCATCCATGAATGTTTTGACCTTGTCAGCATTAAAGACTTCTGGAAATTTTCTGACCATTGCACTAGTAATGGTAGGAGACAGGAGATGCTAATGTAAATCACATGGTGCTGGCGTTCTTTCCGTTCTGTCTCATCTAACAATGCTCAGAGCAGGTCTAGAAAAAATAATATTAAAAGCATTGGTGGTACATGGTCACCACCTGTTCTTTCTCTCTATTGCTTGAGCAATAGGGGAGAATTTCCCAAAATCCTCATTGTTGACAAGACTGTATAAAGTTTTTTTAAAAAAAAACAAACACCTTGTCAGTATTTCTAAAAGTGCATATTACCTCGGTATCTAAGTGTGCCAACCAGATCATATTACTTCTCATTGGAATAAAGGAATTAATAAGGGGTCAAGATCAACTGAGTGGCTAAGGCTCCTGGTTTGGTTCACAGAATTGATGTAGTCCTAGTGTATGAGATCACTTAAGCATCTAAAAACATGAGAGAGAATTCAAAGAACATACATTAGCTAAAGGAAGATACTGTGTTTGGGATGCCTAACTACACACAAATTGCATTGAATACTGATATCTGATTATGCATTTCTATCATTTTCTGGGTTAATATTGAGGGATGGAAGGACAGAAAAAAAAGCAACAGAGAAAAATAAAAGTATTTCTGATCCGGATCCCTGCTCTGGAAAGAAGAGATGGTGACTCAGTAATCTGAGCCACCATCTTTCCTTCTGGAACAGGGAGCCAGGTCTGGCGAGTTCTAGCTTTTCTTTTTTTTTTTTTTTTTTTTTTTTAGGAGTTAAGCATGGACATACACATACATGTGTGTTATCTTCCATTACATTGCCTTACTCAAATATACATTCTTGCATTTACACTTAAACTAATTTATTATTAACATAAATGTATCTACCTAATGTATAGGATTTTTGTAACATAATCAATATTTTCACATACTTGAGTGGACCAAAATTTGGGTGAAAATGGGTAAAAAACAAATAATAGCTTTTATAAAACCAAGAAACTGGTAAAAATCATTAAAAAACCAAAAATGAAGTGTCAAACCCATGAGGTAAGTAAGATTATCCCCTTTTTATAGAAGAGAAACTGAGGCAGCGAGTTTGTGCTTCACAGTGGTGAGCCCATTAAAAATACCTAGATAGAGGTTGCTCTTTGCCCAAGGTCACACAGTGAATGAGGGTCAAAGCCTGTATTAGAGCTTTGGTACCACTCACTCACTACACAGTGCTCCTCTTTCCTGTCTTGACTAGTATCTCAAAAAGATGCTGTAAAATATTTGTATATAGTCTTTTAGAAGGTAGACTTCTCTCTGCACTGCTTGTAATAATAAATTCTTAAATACCATATGTACATCAGTTACTTTATTTGACTATCCCACTCTAATTTTAGTGGAGCATTGTATGGCTTTGTGATTAGCCCTTCATAGAGTTTAATGGTGGCTGCAGTGCCAGCTATGGTGTTCAGGTACTGATATTTCTGGCAAGTCTGCAAAAATAAATATCCTGTAAAAATTAAGAGTTGTAGATTTGTTATTTAATAACTAGAATTAGGGGATGCGTTCTCTCTTTTTTTTTTTTTTTTTTTTTAAACAAAAATAGTTCAAGCAGTGGATTTAAACTATTTGACAGTTTCCTTTCCAATTTTTTTTTTTACACTTGCAAAGAAGGTTGTAGTGTAAATAATGCAGAACTGCTGATCTTTGCTGCTAGGAGTTTTCTGCTCATTTCATCTAGCCACAAAGAAAAGATTTGTTAAAACTCAGTTTTGGCTAGAATTGGCACTAATGTAGATACTAAACCCTCGTTTACGCAGACCTTGCTTGCAGTAGTTGAAGGGAACAGCTGCGGTCTCTTCTGCTGCTTACAGCTACCCAGGCTTCCTCTTTTATACCCTAACTCAGGTATAAAATTATTTATCTGGTGATTCATTTTTTGTCAGTTTGAGGGAAACTAGTTATCTGCATCATGACACTAGAATTTGTAAGCTGCTACCATCACCCCAGAATAATTTAGTACTGTGCCAAATCGTCACTTCACAAACCAGAAAATGGTGTATAATATTTTTGTTGCTGCAATCAAACTATTCACAACGTGTTGAGGTTCATTTATAGCAATGCTGCACTTGAAGTGGGTGGGGCTTTTCACAGTGTGTAAAGTTGAGTGCATGTCTTTACAGGATAAGGGCCTTTTTTGGTACTTTTAATCAAGGATCTTAGAGTACTTTACAACAGTGGGTAAGTGGCAATTTTCTATTTTATAGTTGTGTAACCAGGTAACAGAAGTTGAGTAACAAGGCATCACCTCAATTCAGCAAGAGGCAGAGCTCGAAAGAGAAGCCAGGAATCTACCTACTGTGCTTTAGTCGAACAGCTTCCCTTTTCTCCAGTAATAATGTATATCTATATAGCATTAATATATTTAATAACTTCTTAAATTGATGTTCAGCAAAAGTCAGCATTTTCCTCACGTTAAGGGTGTTTATGCCGTAAATGGGGTAATGTGATCATTATGTAGTAGGCTGAGCACACATCTACAAACCAGGAACTCCAAGGCTCTAATCTCAGCTCTGATACTGAGCTGTGCTGGCCTTGGGCAACTCATTTTAACTTCTGCATGTGTGTGTTTTCTTTTCTATCTGCAAAAGAGGGATGATGATTGTCTGCCTCACCTCAGAGTGAGGATGAACTAGTTCGTGTTTAAGGTGTTCAGTGCTAAATGACCGTGTTATGTGAAAACACTTACAAATGGGTTCTTGTGTCCATGCTAAGATTCTTATTATATGATATTGCTAAACTTCACTAGACCAGTTTAGGTACAGTGCAAGGTCACTGTGACTTGTAGCCTCTTTCAGCTACTACATTTTACTTCCGTCTGCATCGTATTAGCTGAATCACTTCATGCTATACTTCAGCCACTTTACTGTGCGTTGTTTTGTACTGTACCCTAAAATTCTATCTGTATTTACATCGTTTTACTTTGTTGCTTTACTGTGTACAAGTATTGTTTACATAGTGTAGATTGTCTTTTAAACAATTTGTTGTGTATCCTAGTTACAATACACTTTTCCTCATTGTGTGTTAATGTCACAATTGATTATTGCAGCGCCTGATGATGTCAGTGTTGTGAAGGAGTAGACATTATTTCTGTTATAAAACCCAACCTGTAGGATTTTAAAACTTGTCTGTGTTGGAATTCAGCCTAATCATGAGTAGATGGTTCTCCCCTCTACTCCCCAGTCTGGTTTAAATGTTTCTTTTGGAATGCACGTCCTTCATCTTCTGTACACTGATTTTTTTTTCACTTGACTACTAGGAATGACACATTAATTATTTTATATTCAATTTAAAATGCCTATTATTTACCAGTCATACCAGTTGTTTTTTATTCACTAACTTTGTTAGAATGTAGAGTTGCTTGATTATTAAACTCTGACACCAGCTCCTGACTCTTAAAGTAAAGGCTAAAAAATACAAGGATTGAAAGTGTGTGAGGGTGATGATTTTGATTCAAGGAGATTTTTCATTCACTTCATCTTCTCTCCAGTTCAGGATTTATGCCTATGAGTCTGAATAACCGCAATTTAACGAGTAAGAGTGAGTTTATCTCAGGAGTGGGATGATGGTGGCTAATGTTGATCTGTAGCCGACACGATAATGTTTTTCAGTGAATAACTTCTAAATATTTGGCATTTGTTTTTAAATTTGTCACTCCTGTTTGTATTTCAGACATAATGAAACTTACCAACATTGATTTTATATGAACAAGTTTGCTGTGATTAGTAAAATAATGCTAAATCACTTCAAGTTTAAATGGAATGAAGTAACTTTGATAAGTACAGCTTTGTAATTCGTTTTGTCAGATAGCAAACACTACATTTCACATATATTAGAAACAAAACATGATTTGATTGCTCAGATTTTTATATAATGTATGATATGCAAAAATCTGTTCTCAAGTACTTAACATTTCTCTAGTGCTTTCCACTCAAAGATCTCGTAGTAGTTTACAAACATTAATAGATTAGTCTCACAACCCCACTGTGTTGTGAGACTAATCTCCACTTACAGCTAGGGAGACTGAAGCACAATTAGTGAAGTGACTTGCCCTAGGTATCCGTACTAATTTGTAGTTTAACCACTATTAGCACCTTTTTTCAGAGTAACAGCCGTGTTAGTCTGTATTCGCAAAAAGAAGAGGAGTACTTGTGGCACCTTAGCTCACGAAAGCTTATGCTCAAATAAATTGGTTAGTCTCTAAGGTGCCACAAGTACTCCTTTTCTATTAGCACCTTGCCCTCCTTCTGACTCTCAGTTCTTTTCTTTTAAATCCAGAGTCTCTGCAAGAAGACAATAGTTATTTTTAAACCTGTTACTCCTAAAATGCATTGTGCCTGTGGAAGCTTTGTGTGTTAAAGATATTTCAGTAGTTGTTGGTCAGTTGACCTACAAATATTTAACCAGTCAAATATCAACTTTGCTTACCTCTGTGGAGGAAACAAATCCACCAGAGAGCAGAACGAATTTCCGCTTGCTTGAATTACCCTTGTGGAATATTTTAACAAACTCAATTTATCCTATTGATGTAATCAAACAAACATGTAGGCTTCTTTTTTGTTTTTCCTTCTTGGACTCTTGAGGACACACAGATCTGGTCGCTTTTCTTTCGACCATTCTGTGTTGACAGTTTTAGCGCACAGAGTGCTGTACTGCACAAGCCCAGCATATGCATCAAATTGTAAATGTAACATGCTGTCTTAATGTGGTCAGCTACTTTTCTGATAGCTGTGTGTGCCTGTGTGTAATAAGATCCAGGAATCAATACTCTTACTTTTCTCCAAAATCTTTCATTTTGCAGTATATGGTGATGTCTTCTCAGGTTTCAGTGTGAATGCCCCCAGAGCAATACTCCTTTTAAACTCTCAGCCTGGCCAGAAAGAGAAGTTGTATACTTTCAGATGCGAGCCTCTAATTTAAAATCGAAAACAAAAAACGAGGATTTGATTTAAAAGGATATTTACTTTTGTTTTTAAATTTAAAACAACTATCGTTATTTTTTAAATCGCTTGTATATAGTCCATGACTACTTTTGTATAAAATCTTTTACATATGCTCTTTTATTGCACTTTTCATGCATGATCTCAAAGCCCCTTCCCTACAAAGCCACATTTTACAGAATGGGAACCTGAAGTTCAGAGTTCTGGGACCCTCGAACCCTGCAGGGTTCTAGAGCCGGGGCTCCAGCCTGAGCCTGGAAGTCTACACAGCAATGAAACACCCCTGTGAGCCCGAGTCGGCTGGCACAGGCCAGTGGCTGGTGTTCCTTTGCTGTGTAGACACACCCTTAAGGTCACACAGTGAGCGTTAGCATATATAGGAGTAGAACCTAGGTCTCCTGTTCCTCAGTCCCATGCCTTTTGCATGTGTTTCCTTCCAGTTTAGTATGTCCATATGCTGAGCATACACAAACACATGCTCACTATGTCTTAGTTACATGAGAAAAAATGTAAATATTCCATCTACTTTTCAGTCATTGTATTGTTTAGTGTCAGTAATCTGCAGATTAGAGCTCCTTAAATGACATAGTAGAATGTAACCATTTTGAAGGAGCTGTAATGGACTCTGATGTTGATAATCCATGGAGTAAAAAAGCCTTTCTCACTTGGAGTAAAGAAGTCTTTCTTTTCACTGTGGTTATGGTTGCCAACTTTCCAAATGCAGAAAACAGAACAACCTTACCCAGCCCCCTGCCCTGCCCCTACCACACCCCCTTCTCCGAGGCCCCGCCTGCACTCACTCCATTCCCCCCCCCTTCTGTCGCTCACTCTCCCCCACCCTTGCTCACTTGCTCATTTTCACCTGGCTGAGCAAAGGGTTGGGGTGTGGGAGGGGATGAGGGCTCTGGCTGGGGGTGTGAGGGCTCTAGCCTGGAGCTATAAATGAGGGGATCAGGGTGTGCGTGGGGGCTCTGGGCTGGGGGCTGGGGTACAGGGGGGATGAGGGCTCTGGCTGGGGGTGGGGCTGTGGGTGTGGGGTGCTGGAGGAAGTTCGGGGTGCGGGCTCTGGGCTGTGCTTACCTCAGGTGGTTTCTGGAAGTGGCCGGCATTTCCCTTCAGCTCCTTCGCGGAGGCGCGTCCAGGCAGCTCTGTGTGCCTCCCCAGCCTGCAGACGTTGCCTGTGGTTCTTAGCCAATGGGAGGTGTGGAACTGGCACTTGGGGGGGGGCAGCGCGGAGCCCCCATGGCTGCACCTCTGTCTAGGAACCAGAGGGAAGTGCCAGCCGCTTCCAAAAACCACGCAGAGCCAGGGCAGGCAGGGGAGCCTGCCTTAGCCCTGCTGCACTGCCGATCAGACTTGTAACAACCCAGTCAGCAGTGCTGACCAGAGCTGCCAAGACGCCTGTCAACCCTAACCTGGTGATGGTTTTTACTGTTTAAAGATATGCGGGGGAGGGGTTTTGAGAGAGAAAATGAAGACATTCTCTGTTACAGTAATTAGTTAATTTTCCTTTATCACCCTCTTTGCCTTCCCTCAAACTTCACTGGCTTGATTGGTTCTTCTGTGTCAAGTTCAAGTTACTTGACCTTTTTCAAGGCTCTCAGTAACTCAGCCATATTTAGTGTGTCTGTCCATATGTCACCCTATCTCCCCTCTTCCTCATTATTCATTTAAACCTTCTGTTGTCATACCTTCTTTTATGCCATCCCTTACAAAGTCCCATTTCTCTGTGCCAAATACCCTTTCTTTCCTCCTTTGCACATCTAAAGTACTTTTCAGATAGATTGTTAACTTTGAGGGGCAGAGTCCCTGTGGTTTAAGCCTTCTGTAAAAGGGGTGAGTCCCCTTGTCATTCTATGAATAATGCAGCTAGTATTTTCAGTGCGATTTGCTCATGGCTCAGTTTGACTTTGTGTACCCTCGCCCTCTTAGTGCCCTTGACTGACTGGCCTGGAAGTATCTCTTAAAATTCAGAGCTTCCAAACCACTCAGTATTTTTTTTTAGTCTATATTTATGCTTTTTTTTCTTCACTTTTAGATGAGTTAGCCCTCAGAAAATAGTGAATTCTTTACCAGTTACACAAGCACATTCTGGCGTGACATCTCTTTCCCCTGGTGTTTGTATAATCAATGCATTTGAAATAGTCTGTTCAGAAAATGTGTAAAACTCACTTTTGCTGGTCAAGTTAGGTCAGATCTACACACAAAATTGTACTGATTTACTGAATGTCTTGATGTTGAGCTGATGCAACTTTGTGCATGAGTGTTCTTAAGTAGGTTGTAAATGTATCCACATGCAGTTTCACTGGCTTAACTAAATAAGTTAACATCACATGTTTGGTTAATCCTTTGTAATTTCTGTGTGTGAACAGGCTTGTTTACATTAGGTCATGGGATGTAAACTGAAATGCCAACTTCCACATATGTTTCAAAAATGTCCTCGTGTATTTACAAGTGTGGTGATCACATGAATATGGAGCCTCAGCACTACAGTGCAGAAGCACTTTATAAATACTTAGATCAGTAACTGGGGGTATCAAATAATTTTTTTCCTCATTTCCACAAATTTTGTCCTAAGGGCTTGCTTTAAACAAACACAAGTTAGCATGGATTGATTTATTTTATTTTTTTTCTCATACACTTATACTGGTTACAGGTAATGGCATTTTTAGCTGACTGCTTCAAAGGAATAAGCTAGTTAAGCAAATAAAATATTCAAAACAAACAACTGCAGATAGTTTTTCTAGTGTTCTGTGCAACTTACTCCCCACCCTTCTTCCAGAGATTACACATTACTATATTTTAATGTGATAATTACTTTTTTCTCACCACAAAAGTGCTCCTGTGTTTTATCAAGAGTTGACAACATGTGTTCTATAAAGTGTAGTTGCTTATGCAAAAATAGTTCATATTCTAAGGTCTCTGGTTTAGTATCCTATATGATATCTTGTTTGCATTGCATTTTGTTTCCATCTCACATTTATTGAGGATTGCATGTATAGCACTGTGCAGACTACCCATACAGCTTAGAATATTTTTTTTCTATTCATACAGTGTCTGTTGTGGAAGACACTGTTGATCTAGCAGTTAGAAAAGGGGGCTTGGAGTCAGGAATATTGGGTTTTGTTCCTGGCTGTGCTGCTGAGTTGCAGGGAGCTTGTGCAAGACACTTAACTTTACAGTGTGCATGTTTTTTCCATCTGTAAAATCCGAAGACTGCACAATTCACATTAGCTGGGTGAAGCTTGTTTATAAAATACTTAGCATTTTTTTCTCTGAGTATGTCAATTTAAATGCAAAGTATTATGGCATCAAGGAAAGCTTGTAGAACAGTTTCCTAATACTTTAATGTTCTATTACGCTGACAAAAATTGTTTACATTTATTAGAATGGATGGTTTCTTACATTCCTTTTCACAGCTCAAACAGGTGAGTCTCAGGTTTATAGGAATGAGATAAAGTGGTTCTGTACTGTAGGCTATAGGCAGCCTTCACACTGATTTCTCTTTTCTGCATAAAATGATTCATCTCAAAGAATAACTATAGCAGGAAAATGTGATTTACTGGTAAATTCAGTACTTGTAATCCTCCATTTTCTCTCAATAGATTCCTGCTAGAAGTCCTGGCACATAAAGAAGAGTTGTGTTCGGTGGACAATGCTCAGAGACACTATGAAGTCCTGGAGTGACAGCCAGACAGACATTTACAGCAGTGACCAAGAAGAGGAAGAAGAAATGATCTTTGGAGAAAATGAAGATGATTTGGAAGAGATGATGGATTTAAGTGACTTGCCTACCTCACTCTTTGCTTGCAGTGTGCCAGAAGCTGTGTTTGAGGTACAAGAAGAAAAGGTAAGAGTACATAGGGTATAGTGATGTAAATTGGTGCAATTGTAGTTAGAACATATTTTGTCTAAATTTTCAGTGTTATTACTTATTCTAGCGGGTGAAAAATAACTAGATTTGCTAACGAGTTCAAATTGTCTTTCAGTGCTGCTTGCCAATAAATTCAAATAGGCCGTCTGCATGCTGATCTCCTGCCTTACATTTTATGGTCCAGGGAGAACTCAAATATTTGATTCCAGGACAAGGATCACTGTTAAAAGAATTGTATTTGTTCACTGTATACTTTGTCAGACCCAATGAATAAGAAATAACAATTTGAAAGTGATTTGAAATTTCTAGTCCAAACAAGACTTCTTTGGACCATTATCTTATTTTTTTTATTCAGTCAGACATGAGGTTATCCTTTGCTTCTAATGGCAATCGGGAAGAATCTTCTATAGCACATGAGTTCTGTAGACTTAGCACATGAGTTCTGTAGACTAACAAAACAAACTATGGCTGAAATGTGAGCGGTTTATGTAATGGAGGAGAGCTTGATCCGTAACTTCCTTCCAGTTTTCATTCACAAAACTATGAATCCTACTACAGTTCTGTCTAAAATTTTGCATGCTGCCTGGGGGAAGGTGTGGTATCAGCTAGGAAATCGGGGATGCTAGATGGTGTCCTTCAATTTTAAATCAGCCTCTTAAAGGCAGTGGCAGCGAACTGCACTCCTAAACTATTAATCGCAACAAACAAAGCTATTGAAACTCTACCAAAGATATTTGTAGGCTGCTAATTGCAATAGATGCAAAACACAATTATAAAGATCATCAAATTGGATTCCACTCTTGCCATCCTAGGGTTTCACTTAAACTTGACCATCCTTTCTTCCCTTCTTCCTCCTTTTATCTTCCCCTTCCTTTATCCTCCCTTCCATCAATTATTACAAGGAAACTTCTGCCAAAATGCAGGCTTTGCACTGGACTCTGAAGCTGGGCAGACTAAGACTCATTCTCATCCAGCAGGTGTTTTACAATCTAGGACCCCAGCACTGAGAATGCCTTACTGACAGCTCTCCCTAGAGATCCTTGCAGTTTCCATTTCCTGAGGCGAGGGATTTCTGGAGCAACGGCTTGAAATATATGATCTGACTGCAGACAGTAAATGCTGATACTGCAGTCCTTATTCTGTAAGGGAAAGAATGTCAGGCCTATGATTTATAATGCCACTTAAGTATCAATATATTTGATTAGGGCAGCCTTACAAAATTCTGCTTACCTGCTTCCCCATGATAAGTAGGTTTGGATTTTTTTTTGTTTTTTTTGCAGAAAAGTAAAATATCATTATTTTTTCTTTTATCATGACAAACAGCAGGCAAGTAGATTTTGTTTGTGGACAGGTGTATTTTTCGGGATGGTTTTGTGCGAGGCTGGATTAGATATCTTCAAATTATGATTTAGTAACGCATGTTAAAATTGCTGCCAAAACATACATGTTTATGTCAAACACTCTGTGAAGCACTGGGTTGATTGTTAAGTTTGATTGGGGGGAGGGATAGCTCAGTGGTTTGAGCATTGGCCTGCTAAACCCAGGGTTGTGAGTTCAATCCTTGAGGGGGCCATTTAGGGATCTGGGGCAAGAATTGGGGATTGGTCCTGCTTCAAGCAGGGGGTTGGACTAGATGACCTCCTGAGGTCCCTTCCAACCCTTACCTTCTATGATTCTAAGTTCTGTGGGTTGAAGATCAATTTTACCTGTGTTTCTTCTGAAAGAAATATTAGAAGAAAGTAAATAATTTCTTTAAACAACCTGTTTCATCGACAATATTTTTTTAAATCTAACACCTCCCTTCCCCGCACCCTCCCACACACATTATTTGCCAGTTTAAGTGTTAGTTTCCCTCTACCGTCTTTCCCTTGGAGAGGAGCAATCCTGTAGTTGTATCCCAAGTCAGAAATTCATATAGAAACAAATTTGACTTGTCCAATACACTCATTATCCAAAAATGTCAGTGCCCTGAGATATGTGGATAATTGAGTTTTACACCTAATACTTATATATCACTTCATATTTCCAAAACACCAGACAAATATCATCATGCCTCTGAGATATAGGTATATGTAATTATCCCCATTTTTAGAAAGGGAAACTGAGTTACAGAGGGTGAGAGTAGCTCAAAACCACACAGCAAGCCAGCCTTAGAGCAGGATTAGAATGTAGATAGATGTTCCTGGATCCCATGACTGTGGGTGGAACAAGACTATTACTTTTCTCGCTGATACAGTTTGGGGCTGTAACTAATTATCCAAGGCACAATGAAGGGCTCTAGCCTTGTGGTAATAATGTATCTTTGTTAGAGCTAATCACACACAGAATTTTTTTGTGAAAAAAGCCAACTTTTCAGCAAAAAATTGAAAACTGAAGTAATTTGGCCAAAACCCAAAGTAGTTTGATTTGGAAATACAGCAGAACTCCATTTATCCAATCTAATTGGGACTGGGGCCAGATTGGATCATCAAAAATTTGGGTAATCTGGAGAATGGCTGCAGCACCATCTAGCTGCCACAGGAGAGATCTGCTTCTGGACCTGTGTGCACTTGTTGTTCGGTTAATAAGGAAAGCCGGATAATGGAGGGTCAGATAAAGGGGCTTCTACTGTACTGGTGTGGTGTTTCATGGGGATTGTAGTTCATTTGCCTTACACTCCCGTTCTCCTCTATCAGCCAGGCTCTCTGGTCAGATTACATCTTCCATGATGCTTCATACTATCCTCTCTGTGTGGGGAGCCAGTGCCTCATCGGCTTTGGTCTAGTGACCATGGTGCATCATGGGAGATTGTCTGGCTGGGAAGCCTGGTCCACATAGGAGAATGGAAACATGAGGCAACCAGAATAAAATGCCTGTGAAATAGCATGGCATCCTGTCCCCACTGAGATATTTTGGTATTCAGCTAAAATATTTTTCGTTTTTGGTCCAAAATTGAAATCTTTTTGTTCTTTACACTTTCTTTTGTTGAAAAATCAAAATTTTCTACAGTAAGAAGACAATTTTAATGAAAAATGTTGTTTAATTGAAAACCCAGTTTGGCATCGAAAAACAATTTTTGTGGACAAAACTTAATCTGCCTTAATCAGCCTTAATCTGTGTATATAGTTTTGTTCGTTCCAAAGCACTTCATAGACATACATGCAGCACCACAGAAATGCTGCCATCTCTGGGATGAAGGGTAACAGCCAGGTAGCGTACATGGCATTGGGTAACAGTGGGAGAAGGGAAAACAAGGGGCAAGTTCCTGATCTTATTAAGTGTCTTGGGATTTCTAGTGTCCTCATAGAGCAGACAAGGCTTCTGATGAAAAGACCTACACACAGCAAACAGCATAGAGCTCAATTTATCTGCCCCATAAAGGTAAAGAGCTCATCCATCCCTTCCTAAATCGGAAACTGTTTCCAGGGAGTCTCGATATTTCAGCATCTTGCTGTAGGACAACTTAAATAACAAACTTGTGCTGCATATTAGACTCTGGAGTTAGGATTCAGCCTCCTACTCCCAGAAATGGAGGTGGACAGCAGGAGGTCAGTGCAGAGTGTGTGTGTATGGACTCTCTCTGCATGTTCATGACCCCTAGATAGAAACAAGGCTGGTAATCTAGATCTAATTTTAGGCCTACCTGCCTAGAGTGCCCATTTAATAAGTAACCTACAATTCAGTAAGGATGCTCTTGTCAAAGATGCTTCACTAGTGGTTTTGACAGCTCTTTATATATCTAGTAGTAAACTGTATTGGCCCATGGGATAAGAGTGCATTTTTTTTAATGCTTTGCAAATCCAAAAGAAAAGCCTCAAGGAATGAGGACTCTTATGCAAAGGTTTACTCGTTACAGTACTCTAGAAATATCAAATCTTAATCATCCCTCTTCTTTTACTGCAGTTCAGATAAAACCGCAGATGGCCTGTGTTTAAGAGCCTTTGAAAGGGAAAGGGTATTCTAATCTTCTGACCTATGTCCTGAATACAAATGATACTAAATATAAAAGTGAAATATTGCTAATATGGCTTTGTGACTTTCAGGCTTTTTCCCTTGTGAACATCTGTCCATAATTTCATAACTGCCCCCCAAATAACTTATTGGTAGCTATCTATCAGTTTTATACATCTTTCCTGCTTGTTAACAGATCACAGGAAGGCCCTGCCCATGCTGAAAACCATGTCTAAATACAGTTGTTGCTAACAGAATTCTACCATGGCTTCCCTAACCCCAGAGTAGAAATACATTTTTTTTTTTTTTAAAAAGAACCACACTAGCCAAGCCATACTATAGAGCCACTAGCCTCCATAGCCCAGAATGCAGTTTTATAATACAGTTCTGACACAGTTTTCAGATTGAAAAAAATCCCTGCCTAAACTGGTCATGGAAACAGTGCTAGAATTCTGTCGGCAATAAGTGTTTAAATACATTTCAGATCCTACGGTCTTGGAGGTCTTTTTTCTTCATTACCCTTGATCACAGAGGCCTATATCACGGTCTTCACTGCATTTTTTCTGGTGTTAGGAAAATGTCTTTCAAAAGCAGGTTTCAGAGTAGCAGAGTAGTTAGTCTGTATTCACAAAAAGAAAAGGAGTACTTGTGGCACCTTAGAGACTAACAAATTTATTTGAGCATAAGCTTTCGTGAGCTAGAGCTCATTTTTAAAAACTTTCTTGAAACATTATTGTACCCGATGATTGGGATAAGACTTGGCTTACGGAGACCAGTCCATTTCAAATCACGGAGAGTGAACTTAAAGAATTACAAAAGGAGAAGTTATGCTCAAGGTGGGCTGCTCAGAATATATCAGCAAGATATAAACCCGATTAAACAATTCACAGAACAGAGTGTGTATATCCCTGCAAAATATACAGGTCGGCCAATTTCCCTTCTCCCAAATAGGAATCTGTAAGATGGCATCAGCAATTTCAGGGAGTAGGGATTTCACTCCCTGGCTCCCCAACATCACTTCCAGTGGAGGGGGGTAGAGGCAAAAGAGCCCAGCATCCTATAGAACAAATTTGAAATGGTGCCCTGTCAGCGATGGCCAACATACCATGTTTTTAGAAAATCTAGACATTTTGGCTGCTGACTGCTGCCCTTTTCTCGTTTTGCATTATCCTTTAGATACTGTGGTCGTCCAGGATTTGGTCTTTTCGGTGCGTTGTAGGTGTGTTCTTTGTTCCTTGTTGATAGAACATATTTGTCTTTTAACCATTGCCTCGTGCAGATGCAGTTAGTGTGTTAACTAGCGTACACTGGTTTATGTTCTGTGTGGAACTCATTTTGTATTCTAGTGAAGTCATTTGCAGTTATTCCTCCTGATGCAAGTGTACTTTGTTCCCTGCAGATATTGCAGTAGCTACAAGGACCTGTCCAGTGGCTTTCATTGTAGAATACCTACAATCTGATGATTTTTTTTGTTCACTATAATCCTCATTATCTTATCTCCAGTAGCTCCATGAACCTTTATCCTATAAGTCTGATCAACTCATCTAATTCCAGATTTATTTGCTTTATTTCATAGCATTTTCTGCCTCTGCATGTTAATTTAACACCATCTGAAAATGTAATAACTCATGAAATTGTGCCATTTTCAAAGCCATTTAAATATAAGGTCAACCAGAGTGAGCATGATAGTGAACTAGTTTGTCTCTCTCCATGCTTTACATTTTTGTTTTACCAATAGCCTCTGCTTCTTATCTCTAAGCCACTTCGCAGTCCAATTTTAATTGCTCTTTTCCAAGTACAATATATCACAGCTATCGACCTTGGAGATCCTTAATGCTAATGCCAGGAGCACTAGAGCTAAAGGCTCAAAGGGGGGTTAACAAAGAAAATATGTTTCTATTTTTGGCAATGGGTAGCCTCAGGCATCCACACACTAGTACTTCTGTGCCTCACTGACCCTAACAAGGGCGTGTGTAATGGGAGGGTTGTTAGCACCCTGGCACAGAGGCTAACCAAGGAGTAGCCAATCTGAGAGGCAATCAGAGCCCCTTTTATTCTTTTCTGTTTTAATTTAAAAAAAGAAAAGGAGCTGTAGCTCACGAACGCTTATGCTCAAATAAATTTGTTAGTCTCTAAGGTGCCACAAGTACTCCTTTTCTTTTTGCAAATACAGACTAACATGGCTGCTACTCTGAAACCTGTTTTAATTTAATTTTACTCTCACCATGGCTTAATTCTTTTGGGGGTCTGTTTTAATATTAGTTTTAAACAATTAACTGTTAAAAAAAAAATCTGTACTATAGAAGCTACTGGAAATGGATAGTGCAGATAGACAGGAGATGAAGCATAAATCAGATATGCAAATAACTTTTAAAGCAGCTTACAGATCTGCACTCAAATAGGGGAGGGGACGTTATATAATAAGAGCTGTTGCTCTGTCAGCCTGCTATAATTGTATTCCTGTGGTGCAGGAGAAAGGTGCCAGCTGTTGAGTTTTTCAAATGGCTTATTTTCAGTTGCAGAGCTTTCATTTTTTCTTCTTTTCCCCTGCAGAAAATACCTGGTTCATCAGCCATCAATGTTATATGTAGTATTACCCACATCTTTTCAGTTTAGTGTGAGCATGGGGCTTTTCTTTTAGTGTGAGCTAGCTTTTCTGGGGACCTACACAGACCTAACTTCCAGCCCTATATGTTGGCACTAAACTTCTACTAAAGATGAGTCAAGTGTGGCCCAAATATATTTATATGAGTCATCAGTGAACAGAAATACATTGGACTACAGGCTGTCAGGAACAGTATCCCCGATAATGTAATGGCAAACCTGGTGACTGAACTTTGTGACTTTGTCCTCACCCATAATTATTTCACATTTGGGGACAATGCATACCTTCAAGTCAGCGGCACTGCTATGGGTACCCGCGTGGCCCCACGGTATGCCAACATTTTTATGGCTGACTTAGAACAACGCTTCCTTAGCTCTCGTCCCCTAATGCCCCTACTCTACTTGCGCTACATTGATGACA
The DNA here is from genome assembly GCF_965152275.1 of Natator depressus. Taxonomy (NCBI): domain Eukaryota; kingdom Metazoa; phylum Chordata; order Testudines; family Cheloniidae; genus Natator; species Natator depressus. The sequence goes on from NC_134252.1 coordinate 8,399,526, forward strand.
TCTTCATCATCTGGACCCATGGAAAAGAAAGCCTTGAGGAATTCCACCATGATTTCAACAATTTCCATCCCACCATCAACCTCAGCCTGGACCAGTCCACACAAGAGATCCACTTCCTGGACACTATGGTGCTAATAAGCAATGGTCACATAAACACCACCCTATACAGGAAACCTACTGACCGCTATTCCTACCTACATGCCTCCAGCTTTCATCCAGACCACACCACACGATCCATTGTCTACAGCCAAGCTCTACGATACAACCGCATTTGCTCCAACCCCTCAGACAGGGACAAACACCTACAAGGTCTCTATCAAGCAATCTTACAACTACAATACCCACCTGCTGAAGTGAAGAAACAGATTGACAGACCCAGAAGAGTACCCAGAAGTCACCTACTACGGGACAGGCCCAACAAAGAAAATAACGCCACTAGCCGTCACCTTCAGCCTCCAACAAAAACCTCTCCAACGCATCATCAAGGATCTACAACCTATCCTGAAGGACGACCCATCACTCTCACAAATCTTGGGAGACAGGACAGTCCTTGCTTACAGAGAGCCCCCCAACCAGAAGCAAATACTCACCAGCAACCACACAACAGAACCACTAACCCAGGAACCTATCCTTGCAACAAAGCCCATTGCCAACTGTGTCCACATATCTATTCAAGGGACACCATCATAGGGCCTAATCACATCAGCCACACTATCAGAGGCTCGTTCACCTGCACATCTACCAATGTGATCTATGCCATCATGTGCCAGCAATGCCCCTCTGCCATGTCCATTGGTCAAACTGGACAGTCTCTACGTAAAAGAATAAATGGACACAAATCAGACATCAAGAATTATAACATTCAAAAACCAGTTGGAGAACACTTCAGTCTCTCTGGTCAGTCGATTACAGACCTAAAAGTTGCAATTCTTCAACAAAAAAACTTCAAAAACAGACTCCAACAAGAGACTACTGAATTGGAATTAATTTACAAACTGGATACAATTAATTTAGGCTTGGATAGAGACTGGGAGTGGATGGGTCATTACACAAAGTAAAACTATTTCCCCAGACGTTCTTGTCAACTGCTGGAAATGGCCCACCTTGATTATCACTACAAAAGGTGTCGTCCCCGTCCCCCCCCGCTCTCCTGCTGGTAATAGCTCACCTTAAGTGATCGCTCTGGTTACAGTGTGTATGGTAACACCCTTTGTTTCATGTTCTCTATGTATATAAATCTCCCCACTGTATTTTCCACTGAATGCATCCGATGAAGTGAGCTGTAGCTCAGGAAAGCCTATGCTCAAATAAATTTGTTAGTCTCTAAGGTGCCACAAGTCCTCCTTTTCTTTTTGAAAATCCATCTCTGTTTGTAAGGACTTCAGTGCCTTCAGCATCGGCTACCTTTCAGAAAGTTAGTAAAACTGTAACATTAGTTAAAAACAAAACTGAAGAGGAAATACTTTCTTAAACAAGCTACCCAAACTGCTACAGTTCTTCCTCCATAGAGCTGGCACTATCCCATCGTTCCTTCTTTGTGTGGAAAGTATTGAAGACATGCACCACAAGATATTGGCTTTATAATTTGTTTCATACATGTCTCTGATAAGTGTCACTTGTCACCACACTTCTGCTCCAAAAGCATTACCTGGGCACATGAGGTTAATGTATGGAGACATGCTAGCTCTCTGTCTAATGACACTTGGATAATTGGCTGCCACATGAAATCATTCTGTAAGGTGTTTGTCACGTGGGCTTTCAGAATGCAACCTGCATTGGCATGTAAATTCACATGGAGCCTTCTTTTGAACTGATATATTTTAGGATTTGGTTAAATTTTCTCTAAATGTAGTTTGTGAGCAGTACTGATTGACCTGTTAGCAAGCTCATCTGAGTTGGTTGATTTTAGTAGATAAGACATTATTTTAGAACAGGCCAGGATTGTGTGTTAGGTCTATAAATGGAAAACTTATTATGCAGGCTTATTCCTAATGCTTGCAAGAACAGAGCTGCTTTGATATATTATTTGGCTTTTATCTGTTTTATGAAACTCTGCTTTGTCAGCCTCTGGACATAGACTTCAGTAGCTTGATTTAGTTCTCCCTGTATCTTCTTTTAAGGGGTGAATGCACAGCAGACACACTTACTGAATCACATGGAAAATGTGCTGTGTGTGCACATACTGAAAGTGCATCCAAAAATCAGCTCTTTTGGGGGGGCTTGCGGGGTTATCCCATCCATTCATTTTATTCTTCTAACTTTTCTAGTGAATTTGGTGCTTGCAAAAGGTGCTGGATTGACAGATCTGGAGTCTGATTTCACTCTCTAGCTACATAATCAGAACAGCATGGACCTGTTTCTCCTATGCCGCCCTCCACACCCAACTTGCCCTCCTGTAGTTCAAGGAAACTTCAAGCTCCATTGGCAAAACTAGTGGAGTTTTCAAGCTGTGCAAGCAGAATATATCTGGACCAAAACATAATCTTCCCTCTTCCCCCATTCAAGCCCCACTTTGCAATAGTTAAACCTGTAAATAGTGTATATGTATTGCACAAATATTTTTCACATACCACTTTTCGTCTGTAGCTCTCAAAGCTCTTTACATTGGTGGGTAATGATCAGTATTCCCATGTAACTGATGGGGTGGGCACTGAAGCTAAAAGAGATGCCATGAATTTGAAATATAGATATTTAACTTCTATTTTTTTTTTTTGAAGTATTTTCAGGTACCAGGCCTGCCTCCTAGTCATCTTACAATTTTTGTGATGTTAATGATATTTTGCTATGTCTTTTTTTTTTTTTTTCCACTGATGCTTTGGTGAAGGCTCGCCCAACCAAAAGGTGAAACTTACTGACTGCAGTGTATGTATAATCAGCTACGCAGTGAACTATTTTATTTCAGCTTTTAAAAGGCAAATACATGAAACATACACTTACAGAAAGAGTTGTCAAATGCAGAAGTTAACAAAATCCTTTTCAGGGTTTTTTTTTCTCTGCTGTAAGTGGAAGAAATTAATCATTGGAGTTGCATTTAATAATAGAAGGCAGAAGAATTCAGACAGAACTGACTTATGTAGTGTCATAAGAACATATGAATGGCTATACTGGGTCAGATCATTGGTCCATCTAGCACAGTATCCTGTCTTCCGACAGTGGCCAATGCCAGGTGCTTCAGAGAGAATGAACAGAACAGGCAATCATTGAGTGATCCATCCCCTGTCATCCACTCCCAGCTTCTGGCAGTCAAGAGGCTGGGGACACCCAGAACATTGGGTTGCCTCCCTGACCATGAACTTATCTAATTCTTTTTCGAACCCTGTTGTAGTTGTGGCCTTCACAACATCCCCTGGCAATGAGTTCCACAGGTTGACTGTGCTTTCTTTACATGAAGCTGTGGTAAACTTGCTACCTTTTAATTTCATTGGGTGACTCCTGATTCATGGGTTATATGAAGAAGTAAATAACACTTGCTAATTCACTTTCTCCACACCGTTCGTGACTTTATAGGCTTCTATCATATCTCCCCCTTAGTCGTTTCTTTTCCAATCTGAAAAGTCCCAGTCTTTTTAATCTCTCCTTATATAAAATTAATTCCATACCCTTGCTCATTTTTATTGCTCTTCTATGTATCTTTTCCGATTCTAATGTATCTTTTTGAGAGAGGATGACCAGAACTGCACACAGTATTCAAGGTGTGGGTGTACCAAGGATTTATATAGTGACATTATGATATTTTCTGTCAATCTATCCCCATGGTGTTTTCGAGTGCCATAGGTGAAAGACCCACAAAAGTGGAAATATCTTTATGTTGAGCTGTCACTAGATGGCACCATATGAATTAAGATCTATAGGCCTTTGTTTACATGAGTCCAAATTACTATAAAAATGGAGATGGAATTGACAATAAAACAAGGATTAGAGTTTCAGGTTGGTTAATTTCTCTTACAAGCTTCTAATAGAAGAGATGTCCAATACATTTGCTGGGCAAGTCTGTACTAAACTTTTAAAATCAAGGGGGTGAGTGAACTAGAGAATCTTCAGGTTCTAAGGGAGTAATTTAGTTGAAGAAACTTAACTGGAGGGAAAAAGTCAAAGGAAAATGTATTTTCACTGAATGAAAATCTTCATTTTGTGTTTGAAGAATCTTTTTATTTCACCTTTAGGAAAGATTCGAAGCACTTTTCACAATCTATGATGATCAAGTGACATTCCAGTTGTTTAAAAGCTTTAGAAGAGTAAGGATAAATTTCAGCACCCCAGAGGCAGCAGCGAGAGCACGGATAGAATTGCATGAGACAGACATCAGTGGGAAAAAGTTGAAGCTGTATTTTGCACAGGTACGATGCAATGTGTAGATGCTCTAAATGCACCCTTATTTCCTCTCCACTCTGTACTTACTGATGGGTTCTCATTCCTGACAGCATTCTGAAGTTCCCTCTAACCACACGCACATGCATCCTTTCTCCAATTCAGCGTGAATCTACACATTAGGGACTCTTTTTCCACCTGCAGATGATACAGCCCCGCAATTGGCTGGAATGGTCACTCTTGAGTGACAAAGCTCTCCCCTCCTCCACAAGCTGAATGCACTCCTTTTCTTAAAGTGCAGTCCTGCTTCTCCTCTCCACAGACACTGGGTCCATATACAAATTGTGTTGGATTAGTGGCTCAGCATGTGTTCTATACAATGCCAAGTTCATTGTCAGCATTCAACACAGTAACTAGAAACAGTCGGAGGAAATTGAGAGGAAAAAGTAGACTTAGGCTATGTCTACACTACGCACCTATTAGCGACACAGCTGTGCCGCTACAGCCGTGCCACTAAAAGGCGAGCAATGTAGCCACGGTTTGTCAGCAGGAGAGAGCTCTCCCGCCAACAAAAACTTCCACCCCCAACAAGCGGTAGTAGCTTTGTCTGCTGACAAAGCGCTGTTCACACCGGTGCTTTTCGTCGGCAAACTTTTGTCGTTCGGGGGGGTTCCACACCTCTGACTGACAAAAGTTGAGTTGTTCAGGTTCCCATGTAGACAAAGCCTTAGTATTAGGAAAAACTTTGTGACCATGAGAGAAATCTCCCCGTGGAATAGTCTCCCAAGGAAGTGGTGTGAGTTCTGTTGCTTGCAGCTTTTAAAGCTAGACTGGATAAAACACTAGAAAGGTGTTATGAAGAACAGTCCTACATTGCAAGAAAACAATATCTTTTCTTTCTCTATTAGATCCTCTAGTCTAACTTCTGTGATTCTGTTATCATGGTGGCATTGTTTCTTCAGGTCCAGGTGTCCAGTGAAGTAGGAGACAAGTCCTACCTCCTTCCCCCAGAACCTGTCAAACAGTTCCTGATATCGCCTCCTGCATCTCCACCAGTTGGGTGGAAGCAGAGTGAAGATGCAACTCCTGGAATAAACTATGACTTACTCTGTGCTGTTTCCAAACTGGGTCCAGGTAAGAATGTCGTCCTGCTTTTGTTGCTGTTCTGCTTCAGAAATGTCTGTTCAGTAGCTTTCTTCATCTCTCTAGGAAAAGGAATGGAGTATAGACACAGATCTCCTGTTTGTCCCTACGTGGTTGCTTGTAGGGACAAAATGGTTCAATGCCTTTTCTGCCAATTTCTTAATCGATTGAGAGAGCTTCAAAGTTTAGCACTCTGCTGGATTGGATGCTCTTGAGCGAGAGCCACATATTTACTTAATTTTGCCAGTGAAATCTCAGTGCATATTTAATTGAATGAGAAACACATGGAAAGGTTCGGTTAGTTGGAGTGATCTATCTTAGCTGTTTTCTAGAGTGCCAATCACTGCCATATTTAGATATGGTCACCATGTAATTTAACTGTCAAACCTTTTAATTGACCTTTTCTGGGGACCTTGCCATTTCTTTCCCTTGACAACGGAAACTCCAACTTCTCAGTGCATGGTGTGACATGCTTTGTTACTGACTTGATGTGTTACTTTGGTCAAAAATCCCTTTCCCTCACTAGAACTCCGTTTGTTCATTTGTAAAATGCATAAAGTAGTAACATGACTTACTTCAGGGGGAGGCTTAATGTTTGCAAAGCTCTTTTGAGATCCTCTGAAAGGTGTGGTAGACGTGCATAGTGTAAATGATATTGCTTCAGTTTTGTATGCAAATTAAGACAAATATAGCTATAAACCCTTTAACAATGCACGTAAATTTGTTTCCATCTCTCCCTCCAAAATATCAATTAAGTGTTATTAGTGTGCAGAGAGCACAATTTACCAAATATGGTGGCAATGTATTTCAAAACATGTAAGCAGCGCTAGTCAAATCAAGTATGAAAGTGGACTAAACTAAAGATGAAAAGGAATTAAAATGAATCTTTAGATTTTTAGTACATCATTTACTGTGAATAATAATGGAAACATGTTTTGAAATAAAAATAGTTCAGTGATTATTTTTTTATTTCCTGTGGGATGCTGTTATAGGTTGCAGAGTAACAGCCGTGTTAGTCTGTATTCGCAAAAAGAAAAGGAGTACTTGTGGCACCTTAGAGACTAACCAATTTATTTGAGCATAAGCTTTCGTGAGCTACAGCTCACTTCATCGGGTATATATAGGTTATAGGTTGGTTACTTTGAGTTTAACTGTCAGACCTTTTCACTTGCTTTTTCTTTGTGTTGTACTCTATAGGGGAGAAATATGAGCTTCATGCAGGAACGGAGTCTACTCCTAGTGTAGTCGTTCACATTTGTGAAAGTGAAACAGAGGAGGAGGAGGAGATGAAAAATCCCAAACAGAAAATCCTGCAGACAAGGCGCCCAGATCCTAACAATCCAACAATACTAAATGAATCTAAAACATTTGATTGTACACAGGAGGTAGGGGGTACCATGCACTGCTAAGTCTTGTGATGCTGTAAACAATATCTATATGAGGATATTAAATTAATACATGTATTGATGTCTGCATTGCTGCATTATATATGGCAGCGGGAGATTTTACTTGTAGTTGTCTCTCATGTTCAAGTTCTTAGATGCCAATATTCTAAACAGCACTTTAATTTTTAAAGACTAACCCCCCAAATGTAGCAAATCCACCAGATTTAAAATAATGGCAAAGGAAGAGTTTGGGTTTTTTTGAAGATATGTTACCATTTTCTTGATATTGTATAGCACGATGTACCGAATGCTAAAACAATATCTTATCAGTACCATCTATAATGTTGGTTACAAAATAGTTTCTTCTGTAACAGTCAAATGTGGTATTTTTTGTACTGTACAACAGCTTCTAATTAATATATTGATTAAATATAAGTGTAATATACAGTGTACACTAAAATTCCTACACAGATTGGCCCATTTTTGAACATGTTCCGGTTACTTTTCTCAGAAATGCCAAATACTTTTTATTTTAAAGGTACCTTTATGATTTGACATGAGGCACAAATACATGTGCAGAATTAAATAAGTTGTAGTTGGCAGAACTGCAATTAGGAAAAAAAATAAAGAGGGAAAACCACAGACCGCTTAGGAGGCAGATGGAGTTTGCCTCTAAAATATTATGCTGCTGTAGGGTGGTGTTACACTGATAGGTACAATTGTTCGCATTGACAGTTGATTAAAATAAAAACGGACTTACAGTATGTTGAGTGAAACATGGTTTTGCCGATAGAATGTTAAGCCTCCAGCCCTCTCTAACAATACTGTAATGTCCCCCTGTCGTGGAGATGGCCTACGTTATATGTAAAGTGAATAATCATTAGATTATGATTGTGATGTTAGAGGATAAGAGGTCCAGGGTTAGTTTTTAACTTTTGCTCCTAAACTTTTACAGTTTGCTTCCTTTTTTTAAGACAATCAGTTGCTAGATTGGTTCAGCTAATCTCCACTCTGTTTTTACCCAGGTTGCACTCCTGATTTACTGTTCTGATTAAAAACATGGTATTTTTCATGGCATCCTGTATGGCTGATAGCATATCTGCAACTTCTGAAATAGGAAGCACCTTTTGAAATATACATTTGTGGTTTTGTGAATTTCTGTGTTAAGTGTTTTAGTAGGAGGAAATATGCCTCAATATAGTGGCACATGCTCCTATGGTTTTATGCTATTTTATAAGCAACCTTTTTTAGCCTACACAGATTTTTTTCTATAAAAAATAGTTAAGAAATTCTTCGTGAACAAACTAGGCTGTTTAGGTTCATATTTGATTCTGTACATAAATCACTCTGAAATTGGCCTTTACCCAAATCATGATACTGTTTTTTAATTATGTATAAAGTGTTTATTGAACTCTCAAAAGCATTTTGACTTGATTGACAGCAAGAGTGCGCATTAATGGTGATAAATTCAAACAGGCACAGTAGATATGACTTCAGTATTGTGCCAGCTATTGATTCTTTCCTGCCATCAACTTCAAGTTGCAAGATGGGATCCTGCAGGCAGGGCCTCGTTTTGGAGACAGGAATAGTATACATTTGAGTTGCGGGGTGTGGGGGGAAGTAAGAAAAATCTTTCCTCTTATGTGTCTTGCTTGTATTGACATAACATTTATGTAGCTCTTTATTATCAAGCCATTCAAAGCCTATCTTACCTTTTTCACTGTTCCCCACCTCCAGTTGCAAACTTATATTGTCAGTAGGGACTTGTGCATTGTAAAATGCCAGAAATCAATTTGGGATTTTCTGTAATGTTACATTTTTGTTAGTTGTTCATTTACCCCCTAGTAAATGTTGTTATAAAGTGGAAAAACTTCAGGAATGCCGTCTTATTAGGCAAATGATCAAGTCAGTAATGCTATTGTGAAAGTAGCTTGTGTGAAATGTATGACGTGCATTCCAGCATAAAAGATCCATGGTGTAAAAAAAGACATGGAATAAAAATAACAGTGCCATTCAATGTTTTCCATTAACTGTATCAAGCTTGGGCCCATATGGAATATGTAATTTGTCTTTTTTGGAAGCTGGGCATCCTAACAAAATCTGTATGCTTGCAAGTTGAACGAATCGTCAACACCAAGGGTTTCTGGTTTGTGTTGGTCTTCGTTCAGATTTGTGGTGTTTGTGTATAAGCAAATTAGGAGTAAGACAACGTTTGTGTGGCTTAAAAATACTGCCTTGAATTAAATATAAAAATTGCCCATGCACGTCCACACTCTGAATGCTTGGCTTTGAACTGCTAGTGCCTACCTTGAGCTAATTTCAGCACCGCAAAAACTGTTGATTTTCAACATGTTTTGTAAGAACAAACTGTTCTCACGTTGTTTTTGTTTTGGTGAGGTTATATCATTTTATCCTAAAACTGGAAAATGCTAATATCCCAGTCCCTTATTGTAGCTGATCAGAACATTCACCTTGGAAAGTTTTGGGTGGGAGGGTCGTTTTGTTTTTCTTCTTACTAAACTTAGTTTCTCCAACTCAGTTGGTCAGGCAAGTTTTATTTGCAGCAAAATACCAGATACTTTTTCCTCCACTACAGAAGAAGTCCATCCTCTATTACCACCATTGGGGAATATAAGTTATTCTTTAGATAACTGGAGTGAGGAAAAGACCTTGGTGCAAGAGATGAAAGAATATTTTTGATCAAGTAAACCAAGATGTTCTTAAGCAGTCTCTGTTGAAATACTTGTCTGGTATGTAATAGATGCTGCACTGGCATTGGTTGACATTTGCTTGATCAATAAATCCATCTTATCAAGCCCTTGAGTATACAGCCAATATGGGTCAATCATTTGGCCCTGAGGATCTGCCGATAACCTCTATGTCCCATATATCAGATCTACCTTGAAAAGAGTTGAGGTGCATGCTAAACAGCCAAATTCATCCCTGGTGTAATTCTTACTAGTCAGTGGTGTTTCACCAGGAATTAACTTGACCCCTTCTTCCTACCTTGAATGTTATTCTGATCAGTGGTATAAGAGTAGTGTGAATTTTGACTGGGAGTTCTTTTAAAACATAATTATTTGAACTTCTATGAAAGTAAAAGGGTTGTCGACCCAAAAGTTCTGGGTATCTTTGAGAAATAAAATTAAACAGCAAATTACCCTCAACAGCCAACAGAACTAAACCTCCTACAAAATTCTTCTCCCCCCCGCCCCAAGATCTAATCTCTATCAAGCCCCCCCACTTTGCAGCACCCTGTACAAATAGATGAGCCTTTGCAGCATTTTAGTTGAATTATATCTCTTTGTGACTTATGGGATGTTTATACTGAGCAGTCAGCAGACCAAATTAATAGGAAAACAGCCCCTTCTTTGGGAATGTGGAATGAGGCTCTTTCACATTGCTTTGTTCATCTTTGCCATGTAATCCTAAAAAAAGGAAGGTATCTGACTTCATGATGCCCGTGGCAACATGCTTAATTTAAATCATATTGACTACTCTAGTTTGTAGCCAGACTGACTGCTCAGCCTGAAAATAAGCTGCAAAGATGACAGAACTGTCTCACAAGATGACACGTGGTTGGAGAAGACCAGTTAGGTGAGATACTCAGCTGGTGTAAATCAGCACAGCTCAGTTGAGGACAGTGGAGCTGTGGCATTAGCTGAGTATCTCGCCCATCTGCTGAACGATCAAAGTTTTAAGAAAGTAATGAGTTTTCAAAACTATTTCCAAAAGCAAATACTAGAAAGCACACTTGTTGCTGGTGCTTCAGCACTATGTGAAAGGTTCATTGAAGAGATGAGAAGAGCTATAGTTTCCCAGTTTGGATAATTCACTTCTCCCCTGGCTCAGATGATAGTAACTAATTAGTTGCAGCCTGTGTAACTCACGTAATGAAGTAATCCTCTTTCTCCTTCTCTCAAGATATTGGGTCTCCCTTTGTGAATCCTCTTTTTGGAATTAAAACAGACTACATATGATTTGTAAGAGGCAATGCAAGAGAAGTAGATGGACAGTATTTACGGGCCTGTTCTCCCATTTGTTTTGGTGGGAGGCTACACAATTAGAGAACTCGCCCAAAATGGTGATTTTTTTTTTTTTTTTAAACCGTGCAACTACAAGGTAGGAAGTTTGAATCCATGTGAGGTTCCACAGTGTCTCAGTCTGTCGTCTGTCTTCATATTTTTATGGCTCTCCTCTTCACCATATCTGAGCACCTTGCACTCATTAATGGATGTTATCCCTGATGAGGTAGGGAAGTACTGTTATCCCCATTTTACAGATGCAAGAGCTGAGGCACAGGGAGGATGGTGTCTTGCCGAAGGTAACATAAGCCATGTGTGGATGAGCTAGGAATTGAACTCTGGGCTTCTGAGTCCAGTGCCCTGTCTGCTAATCATCCTTCCTAGGCTTGAGCCAATCACTCTTTGGGTTGACAAACTCCCTGCTCCTGTATGTTGGAGATACTAGATTTTTTTGACGGAGTTTCAGCTTTCGCTCACAATTGAGACAGTCAGTTTTCCCTCCATCCAATAGAAATTGCCATTTCACCTACCTGATCTTTCCCTTAGCCCATATTTTGCTTTGCTTAATCACTAAGGGCTTGTCTACACTGCGAAGTTGTCAACAAAACTTTTGTCTTTCACAGGTACTTCAAAAAGCGCTCCCCCCCAAAAAAGACAAAAGTTTTGCCAATGCAAGTGGCAGTGTGAACACAGCTTTGTCGGCAGAAGCACTCTCCTGCCGACAAAGCTAATGCTGCTCGCGGTGCTGGAAGTATTTTGTCAGCAAAAGTGCCGACAAAGTACCAAAAAAGAACATTTACACACACTGACTTTTAGCGACAAGGCTGTGTCAACACAGTCTTGTCACTAAAAGCTGCGTGGTGTAGACAAGCCCTAAGATGGGTTTTACTTTCTCATAGTGCAGTTCCCTGCCAGCAGTTGTTCATTTTACAGGTGCTGAATTCTTTTCTCAAATTGGGAACTGAACATCAGATGTATATTCACACACAAGAAAATTGCAGTGGTTGTAAGTGTGGAAATTTGTGTATCAGAGCACTTTTGTGTGCCTAAAAACAAGGTTCTGCAGGCCAGTTGCCATCACATACAGTACTTGCATGGTTTCTGATATGTACCTCCTTAAAAAAAAGAACACTATATCGTGTCTATCTCCTGGACTTCATAATGTCTTCTTTGGAAATGTACATTTTTTACTGGAGGGTTCTGTGTCTATCACTGTTTAAAATGTTGACTTTGAACAGATCTGGACTTCAGAGAACTGATCTATTAATTTCCATTAAACCAGTACTTTTTAACACCTAAACATTGCACAATTAAAGGATTACATTTGAGAAGCAAGACGAATGCATCAGTTGAGAACAATGGTGTCTGTCGTCCTACTTGATTTCTATCTCTCACTCTTGCTGCTACTTTGCGTGAAGTGTTATAGTTCCAGGAAGTATTCAAGTAAATTCCAGCTGTTAATCACATGACAACTTGTTCCATAGACATATGTTTCTCTTGCACATGTGATTTCTGTACTGTTTGGTCTTTGCCTAAATCTTCCATCACTTTCATGTCAGTATGTGACCGTTTAATTCAATAACATTCTTTAGGAATTGAGAGTACAATCAGTTTTTCCTAGATGCAGTTTTTGCCTGGTCTGTCCTGTATTTTAGATGTACATTACCATTTTTGTCCACCTGTCGATGCGTGGTATGTCTGTGTTCTCGAGATGAACTATAATAACATGCACTCCATATTATATTGTACCTGATGTGACAATCCAAGCTGTAGTCCACGTGGACTGGCTAAATATGACCATGCTATGTTGCTCTGACAACAAAGTCTATAATGTTCTGTAAAGATGGCAAAGCAGAATGTGTGGTTTGGGTTTTTTTGTTTGTTTGTTTGTTTTTGAAGCTCTTGTGATTCCTGGTAAGTTTTGTTTTTCAAAACTAAGAAATAAAATTAGTTTATTTTTGTTTTTTAAACTCATTGGAGGAGACTTCTTTCTACTTTGTGTATGTGTGATGTCAATGTATCCCGTGCATCAGACTACCCTGGGGTTAATATTACTGTTTCGATATTGTGGTGCCTAATAAGCGCCACTCCTGGACTGTACAAGTGGGAATGGCTAGCCTCTGTTTTAGCTGTTGAGAGAGGGAGGATGGTCCAGTGGTTAGTGCACTAACCTATTTGGAAGACCTGGGTTGATGTGCCTGCACTGTCATGTATGACCTGGGGCATGGCACTTAGCCTCCCATAGCCTTGTCTGTAAAATGGGCATCAGAGCACCTAACGGGTGTTGAGGATAAATACATTCAAAGTCGTTTGGGGCTCAGAACTATGTAGTACAGGGGCCACATAAATATGATACAATACAGACCTTGGGATTTTGGAATGGTGTGTGGAGATTGTCAACCTTTTAATATATGGGAAAGGCACCTAAAGGTTTGGAGAGATGCATTTTAATGTCTACATAAATCTAAATCAAACATACACAGATATAGATATTAAAGGGAACAGCTCTCGGATTCTAGGTGGGGCAGAGAAGGGTTATTAATTATGCAGCTGAGGGGTGGAGTTAAAGTTGAAGGGGGAGGTTGGGAAATCATTATCTCTGGGTCAGGTGTGTGTTGATGGAGTGGGGTGGTTTTCTCATGTAGGATTGAAGGAGTATGTCAATAGGTTTTGCTTGGGGAATTTTGTGATCTGTGAATGTTTCTGTGTTCCTATGGGGTTGGAGAGACTACAGTGGGCATTTCCTTGTCCTTTACACTAGCCCGTGCCCTTCAGCCAAACCTTGTGGCATTGGAACTGGGATGGGTTGGGTGCCATCCCTTGTTTGGTGCATGTGAGATGCTCCAGGGAGAGTTGGGGGGGTCATTGTCTTTTTTGTTTTTAATGGGGATGGAAATTATTGTCCTGTGGGGGTGGGATGCTCTGTGAGGAGGGAGAGATTGGGATGGATTGGGTAGGAAACACCCTATTTTTAACTTGAAGAGGAAAGGATTGGGATGGGATGGTGAAAATTCTAAGCAGAGGCAGCTTGAGTGAAGTAACCCACCATGTGCACAAAGCCAGTGCCCCAGGGTCTGCACTGTCTGCCCATTGGCTACTGGGTTAGAATTTAAAATGTTGGTTTTGATCTCTAAATCCCTAAATGCCCTGCAAGCTGTCTGCTTGAGAAATTGCCCCTCTCCCAGTGCCATGCTGTCTCCTCCCACCCCCAGGCTCGAGAGCCCAAGCTGTGACATCTTGCATCTTGAGCCATTCTTTTTAGGTGACAAATCTGAAAACCTGTTCCAGATGGAGGTGCTAATAAAGGAGGTTTTAGAACAAGTTAATAAATTAAACAGTAATAAGTCACCAAGTCCAGATGGTACTCACCCAAGAGTTCTGAAGGAACTCAGCCATGAGATTGCAGAATTACTAACAGTGGTATGTAACCTATCGCTTAAATCAGCCTGTGTACCAGATGGCTGGAGGGGAGCTAATGTAATGCTCATTTTTAAAGAAAGCTCCAAAGGTGATCCTGACAATTATCAAGCAGTAAGCCTAACTTCAGTACTGGGCAAATTGGTTGAAACTATAGTAAAGAACAGAAGGATCAGACACCTAGATTAACATGATATGTTGGGGAAGAGTCAACATAGCTTTTGTAAAGGAAAATCATGCCTCACCAATCTATTAGAATTTGCTGAGGGGGTCAACGAGCATGTGGAGAAGGGTGATCCAGTGGATATAGTGCACTTGGACTTTCAGAAAACCTGTGCAAGGTCCTTCACCAAAGGCTCTTAAGCAAAGTAGGCAGAGGGAAGGTCCTGTCATGGATCAGTAACTGGTTAAAAGATAGGAAACAAAGATTAGGAAAATAAACAGCCAGTTTTCACATTGGAGAAAGGTAAAATAGCAGAGTCCTCCAGGGATCTGTTCATCATATTCATAAATGATCTGGAAAAAGGGGTAAACTGTGAAGTGGCAAAATTTGCAGATGATACAAAATTACTCAAGATAGTTAAGTCCAAAGCTGACTGAAGAGTTACAAAGGGATCTCACAGAACTTGATGACTGGGCAACAAAATAGCAGATGAAATTCAATATTAAAATAAATGCAGAGTAATGCACGTTGGACAACATAATCCCAACTATACATTCCAAATGATGGGGTTTCAATTAGCTGTTACTAAAGAAAGAGATCTTTGAGTCATCATAGATAGTTCTCTGAGATAGTTCATCTGTTCAATGTGCAGTGGCAGTCAAAAAGGCAAACAATGTTAGGAATTATTAGCAAAGGGATAGCTAATAAGACAGAATATCATAATGCCACTCTGCAGTTGTGGTTGCCCCATCTCAAAAAAGATACTAAAATTGGAAAAAGTACAGAGACAGGCATATGAGGAGAAATTAAAAAGTGGGGCTGTTCAACTTAGACAAGAGATGACTAAGGGGGGATATGATTGAGGTTGATAAAATCATTAATGGTGTAGAGAAAGTGAATAAGGAAGTTTTATTTAAGCCTTCAGATAGCACACAAACTGGGGTCACCCAATGAAATTAACAGGCAGCAGGTTTAGAACAAACATAAGGCAGTACTTCTTCACACAACGTACAGTAATCCTGTGGAACTTGTTGCCAGGGGATGTTGTGAAGGCCAGAACTATAACGGTTCAAAAAAGAAGTAGATAAGTTCATGGAGGATAGATCCATCAATGGGTATGAGCCAAGTTGTTCAGGGATGCACCCCCATGCTCTGGGTGTCCCTAAACCTCTGACTGCCGGAAGCTGGGACTGGACAACGGGCTAGATCGCTCGATAAATTGCCCTGTTCTGTTCATTCCCTCTGAAGCATCTGGCACCCACCACTGTTGGAAGACAGGGTACTGGGCTAGTTGCACCATTGGTCTGACCCAGTATGGCCGTTCTTGTGCTCTTAACATCAAAGCAGCATCTGTGCGGCTACTTTGAGCGTGCTAGCACAAGCCCACTAACACACCTCTGTGGACCCAGGATGGGAGACTTATGTGGCAACTTCAACTCTCTCTGAGTGTAGATCAGGGATATGAATGAGTACGAAAATTGATCTTCCCTTTCCCCTGAGATTAGTCTCTCTAAAAAGGGCTAAACCAGGGCATGGGGCTTTCCCCTATGGTGTGCCAGCTTTATGCAGGAGGAATCCTTCAGTTCCTAGTGCAGAAAATCTAGCAAATGAAAAACGTGCACCCCGTCTCCCCCATTCACGCACCCAGTGCCAAATTCCATTTGCTGGCTAAGAAAAGGTGCAAAATAAACCCCACATGGCTGTTTTTTGCCCTGAGATCAGAAAGGACTGATTTACTCTGCCAGGTAAAGGGATGACTCGTCATGGCCCCTCAGCACACAATGTGATGATGTCCCCAGGAAATGAGTCTGTTAAAGTGGACAGGTGTGACCTAGGTTTCATGTTTACTATGTTCATAGCAAGCAAAGCCAAATTAATTGTAGACGTACAGCAATTAAAGTTGTGCACTTCACCCTCATTTTTGACACTGTGGTTGTTGAATCGTTGCTAATACAAAATGATTCTCCTGCCAGTCCAGGACTACTTAGGGTTTCCAGAGCTTTTTCTCACCAACTAACTCGAGAACAGACAAACACTTTGCTGCACACCTGGCTCTGTCTCTATCTTTTTCAGACATTTGGTATAATTTCATCCATGATCAGCTCTGCGGACAACATCAACATTTGGAATAGTAACTACCATAAAGAAGGATGGAACTGACTTGCAAAGGGAGCTGGAAAGATTAGAGCTGTGGATGAGAGGAGAGTCGGTCCTAATAAAAGTAGGTCCTACACCAGGGGAAAATACAGCACAGATACAAAGGGGGGGAGGGGGAGTGTATAATCAAGGAGCTGCATCACTTTCAAATATTACATTAAAATCATGTAACACAAACTGAGCTCTCTTGTAGCTGCAAGAAAGGGGTAAAATCGGGATTGGGAGGATCTCTGTATTAAATGAGAACTAAGGGCCACAATGTTAAATGTTTGGTTAGATATCGTAACCGGGTGACTGTTCATAAGGCCTTGTAGACATACGCTAAGCACAGGCACCTCAAGATGCTGAAGGAGGAACTAGGGACTGGGAGTCTGGACTAGAGAAGGTTCTGCAGGGAAATCCTTGGAAGAATCAGACTCAGGAAGGAAGTGTGGGTTGAGTTTTCTTTTGTTACTCTTTGGGTAACCAATAAAAAGCCTCTCAAAGGCACAAAGGACAGCTAGGCTCCTAACTCCCATTGACTTTCAGTGGGAGTTTGGCACTCATTTAGATTAAGGTATTTGTAACCAAACATGGTATTGTGCAGTGCTTAGCACAACGGGCCCCTAATTTCAATTGGCTCCTCGGTGCTACCATAATACAGATTAATAACAATAAATTGCCTGTGAAATTCTTCCCCAAAGCCAAACCCCACGAAGGGTGTGTGTTTGGACTTTGCATAGGGTGTGCATAAGAAAAGGCTAATGGTACTTACCTCTTTTGTAAAGCACTTTGAGATCTACAGGTGAAAGTTCTACATAAAAGCTAGGGGTCATTACACACTCTTCAAAGCATGTTGAGAACTTCACTTACTTACAGTGTATATATCTTAATAGAAACATTATGAAAATGTAATCATCCACACACAGATGGGCGGAAAATATGATTTACTGCAAGAATTGTCAGTGTGAGAAGCAAGGTGGGTGAGGTAATATCTTTTAGGGGACCAACTTCTGTTGGTGGAAGGGACAAGCTTTTGAGCTTCACAGAGCTCTTCCTCAGATCTGGGGAAGGTAAGACTGTCTAAGCTAAATACAAGGTGGGAGTGGTTTACATATTATAGGAGACCAGGTACAATGAAGTGGGCAATTAACACCTTTCTTTCCCCTAGAACTGAAGTATGAATTGCCCACTTCAATTTAAGTGGTCTCCTACAACATGTGTGAACCCTTTCTGCCTAACAATTTGTCCCACCTTGTATTTCGCTGGCACGTTCTGGCTACCCTACCTTCCCCAGACCTGAGGAGGAGCTCTGTGAGGCTCTAAAGCTTGTTCCTTCCACCAACAGAAGTGGGCCCAGTAAAAGATACTACCTCACCTGTCTTGTCTCTCTCATCCTGGGACCAACACAGCTTCAACATCACTGCAAACACTAATGGGCAGTGAAACATAAGCCAGTAACAGAATTTGGGCCCACACCCTCCTCCCACACTCAGTCACCAGGCTAGACATGTGTTTCCCTGTTAGCATATTGAGAGACTGAATTCTTGAGTCTGAGCATGTCTGTAGTCCATTCCTTTTTGGAAACAACATTTTGCACTGGTATGTGTACTAACTACTGGATGATGCTGCCTTCTTAATTTAAAAAGGAGTACTTGTGGCACCTTAGAGACTAACAAATTTATTTGAGCATAAGCTTTCATGAGCTACAGCTCACTAAAGCTTATGCTCAAATAAATTTGTTAGTCTCTAAGGTGCCACAAGTACTCCTTTTCTTTTTGCGAATACAGACTAACACGGCTGCTACTCTGAAACCTTCTTAATTTAACTATTTAGTGAATCAAGGAAAGCTTGGAAAGTAAGGAAGGGTTTCTATATTAAATTAGCCAGCAGAAGGAGCCTGTAAACCTCTGTGAATGAACACTGAAATAATTAGTTTATTATTTTAAAGTCTACAGAAACTGCATTCCTTTTGGTCACATGAAGTTCTACTTTATGTGTTTTGCTCGGGTCCCAGCTTGGATTGCAGCCCTGTGGTACTAGGTGCAGTACAAACCATAGGCACCGACTCCGTGGGTCTCTGGGGCTGGAGCACCCATGGGGAAAAATTGGTGGGTGCTTTGCACCCACCGGCATCTCCCCGCCCTGCCCTGCCCCAGCTCACCTCCGCCTCCTCCCCTGAGCGCGCTGCGTCCCTGCTTCTCCCCGTAGCTCCCAGCGCTTGCCGCCTCAAAACAGCTGTTTCGCGGTGGCAAGGGCTGGGAGGGAGAGGGAGGAGGGGGAACGGGGCGTGCTCTGGGAAGACACAGGGCCGGGGTGGGGATTTGGGGAAGGAGTCCAATAGGGGTAGGGAGGGGGCGGAGTTGGGGCGGGGACTTTGGGGAAGGGGTTGGGAATGGGGGCGGGGCAGGGGTGGAGGCGGGGCGGGGCCGGGGTGAGCACCCACTGGAGCTGGGAAAAGTTGGTGCCTATGGTACAAACATAAGGAGACAAATCCCTACCCCCAAGATTTTACAGTCTGAAGACAGGCTTGTCAGAGGAACTGAGGGGGGTTGGGTGCCCTGCTCCAACTAAAATTCAGGCTCCTTTTTCAAAATACCAACATAAATAGGCAAGATGGACAATGAGTGACAGGGGACGCAGGTGCACAAAGCGGGAAAGTGACTTGTCCAGGATCACACAGTTGGTCAGTAACAGCAAGAAAGAGAACCCAAGTCTCCTGACCCCTAGTCCCGTTCCCTACCTCTAGGGCACCCTACCTCCCTTGTAGCCTAGTGAAATTCAGACTTCCTGAACAAAAACATGAACTATAGTTAATTAATGAGCATCAGTTTCCCCCCTACTTTTTGATCTTCATTTTCTCTCTTAATTAGAGCCCCTGCTAATATAGTTGAATGGGTGTTTTTTTAGAATGAATGGGTCTGCAGATAAACACCTTTCTTATGTCTGTGTTGTCAGAAAACTAGCAATTCTCTTGAGGAATTTTCTCCCTCTTAAAGAGCTGACAAATATTTACCTCCATCTGTCCAGTTTAACAAAGTGTATACCCTGGGAAGAGGGAGACTTCAAGAAAAAGTAAGTGCTGGCTTGTTTTAAGAACTTCTAAACACGGATTCTGGCTTCATGAACTTGTTGCTGCTGTTGGTGGTTCAATTTCTCGCTTCTCACTGAGCAATCTCCTGCAAAAAGGCCTCAAGCATAAAATGTCCCCACTTAATTTATTCCCAGGAAGGGAATGAATATTCCATATACCTTTTGAATGGGCTGGTGCCTCTCTGCACATGTTGGGAGCTGCATTATCTTTCACTCTCTTCTGCTTATCTGGGTTTTGTTGCTCGGATCATTTAGTGTCTTGAAAAAATATATTTGAGGGTTTAGTGCTCCTGTGTGGTTTTTTATGTGGAAAGGACCATAAGCAAACAGCCCCCACTCCCTTGGGGAAAATGCAGAAGTACTTGCCTTTGCTAATCTGAATAGGAGAGATGCACACCTAGCTGTATCTGTGACTCTGCTTCTACGTGGGCTTTTATAGCACCTGTATAATTCTCCCACTTCTCCATTTTGAGCACTTGAAGGCCAGCGCTGATGGGGAGCTGAGCACCCTCAACTAAACTTGATGGGGACATTGAATTCCAGGGGCGTTGAGGAGCCCCTAGGACCTTACGGGATTGGACTCTTAAACAGCTACTTCCCTGCTCTTTCCCATTTTTTCCTTATTTTTTAAATTGATTGCTGTTTAATGAATTGTATTGGCTTTGAACTGTATGTAATGATCAGTGGGTCAGAGAAGTGTCCAGAGCGGAGAGAGCACCCTGGAGTGGGGACACCCTAGTCGCTGTCCTAAGTGACCTAAGTGGTTTAAAACAAAGAAAAGGAAGTATTTTTTCACACAATGCACAGTCAACCTGTGGAACTCCTTGCCAGAGGATGTTGTGAAGGCCAAGACTATAACAGAGTTCAAAGAAGAACTAGATAAGTTTATGGACAATAGGTCCATCAATGGCTATTAGCCAGAATGGGCAGGGTTGGTGACCCTAGCCTCTATCTTTTGTGTAAACTCAGAAGTGGATGCCAATGCATTAGCTAATAATAGACGTTTAAGGCCTATGGCAAGTCTGACCCTCTGTAGACACTCTCTGCACAGACTTTCATTGAAGCCAGTGAGAGCTTTGTAAGTGGAGTTCTTGCAGAATTGGCTTCTATTTTGTATGGTATCTTTCACACACGCTCTAGTTCAAAGTGCTTTGTGGAGTTAAATAATGTGGAGGACATAGATGAGTCATACACATAAAACAAGAGGAGGTTTTTTTTACCTGGAAAGGAAATAATGTGATTCTGTCACTACCCGTGTACCTGCTGCAGAGAAAGAAGACATGTGTTGAGAGTCAGAGGTGGGCAATAGGAATCAGGAGCTCTGGGATCTGTTCCAAAGTCTGCCTCTGATTCACCGTGTGACTTTGAGCAAGGAACGTAGTAACCTCTCCAGGCCTCATTTTCTTCATGTGGAAAATTGGGTTAATATCTAATTCTGTAGGCCTCACCCCGCCCTCCCGCCCCAAAACCCCAACTGATCCAGTTTTGCAGGACTTCTCTTTAGTACACCAAAGGGTCCAGGTGCTTTGAGCTAGTGGACAAAGGGATCAGGGACCATGGATTCACCAAGTAATTTCTCAAAGCATCAGCACAGCCCTGTGAGGCATCCACAGTTCCTAGTCAGTCAGATCCTGATTGCCGAGGGCCTCACGGGCTGTTGGAGAGAGAGCCACTATTCAAGCTTCTTGCAACCGGGGCATTATCCTTTCCCTGTATTTTGTAGGGCCTCCAGCCGTGCATCCTATAATCTGGGTTCTCCAGAGACTGACTTTGTCCTTAGGCACAACTGCCCTGTACTGGATGGAATTAGGACTCAGTTCTGTGTCAGAGGCCCTAATCTGCTGACCATTCACGGAGATTCCCCTTTAGCTCAAGTGTACTTCTCCTCGCTGTCACTGTGAAATGCCAGGTGGTCACATGACACAGCATGAGAGCCTCAAATTTGTCACAGCACTTTTTGTTGCCCTGATTCACTCATTGGTTCATTTTATCCCTTTGTTCCTTGACACCCACGCACAGTGCTTTTTCTGTAACACACTGTACTGCTGTGATGACCCCAGTTGTTGATGGTACAATTGATTCAGTGTTGACTGACCGTGCAGTGGGGCAAAGGTTATGCTAAATACACTCTTTCTGTTTGGTTGTTTTTTTTCTTTCCATAAGAGAGAACTTTACCCTGTGGAGCATCAAGATCAAGACGTTCTTGTAAGTAAATTTTTACATCGGATCCATAATCGCAGGGTCCAGTGCTACAGGTGATTTCCGCTTGCATAGAGCAATTTTATGTCAAAAATAGGAGAGGATCTCAGTACTGGGAAGCACTGGTTCTGTCTCTCAGAAGCTCTCTAACCTCCTGACCTCAGGAAAAGTCAATAACAGACAAAATAGATGTTAGAGATTTCAAGGACCTCTAATCCACTCCTGCCAGCCAGCGCTGAATTGTTTCATGTACTCTGCTTTCTGGTGCTTTGACCATCCTAACGTTAAATATCTCATGCAATGGAGACAGCTGGTGTTTTAGCCACTGGGTCCTCTAAACCTGCTCTGAATGAGGTTATTAATGTGCCAATAGGTTTAAGAAAAGGGTGGCCGCTCAATGTAGCGCTCCCCTCAGCTGCTGCCACAAGTGCTGGAGCTAATAGACCTTTGGGGGGAAAAGCCTCCAGAGATCAGTACAAGGTCCTGTTTATGCAGGGATCTCAGCAAAGAATCCCCTTCACATCCATTGCATCTGAGTCCTGTTTCTTCACTACTGTGAGGGATGCTATAGAGATCTAAGAGTGAGCGCCGTCCTCTCCTAGACTTGTATCATCTTCAGCCAGACGAGCTCAGTGGGGCATCCGTGCCAAAGTGTGGCTAGTTCACTGCAGCACTAATCAGGCTAACAATGCTCAACACGCACACCGTGCTTCGCAAACTGAGGCTCCCAGGTAAGCATTTATGACGTGGTATCCAGGTTTTGGGACCCTGCAGGGAAGAAACTCTCACGCTTGCAATACCTTAGTTCTGTTTCTCCCAGGGGAAGAAATATCAAGATCTGAGTGGAGGTGCAGCGTATTCTGCTGGCTGCCCCAGCAGCCAGACCAAGTGGATCTCATTAGCTCCCATGCAGCAGAGGTGAAAGGCTGTGAAATTCTCTTCAGGAGAAGCTAGAGTGTCAGACAGGAAGTCCTGGGAATAGCCCACTCAGAAGACAGCTGAGGCCAACCTTGCTCTGTTCTGAAGTTCAGGACTTCATCTGAAGTTGCTGCCTGAAGTGAACGAAAGCAGCTGCCAGAATTGTGGAGGTAAGGGGTCAGTAAGAGCCCATCCTGCAAAGGCTGTGCTGTTATGTTACTTTACAGTGTTACGTTCCCTTGATGGGGAAAAAGAGAGATTGGTGACTTGTCCAAGGCCAGCCAGCGTGTCAATGGTAGAGCAGAGATTGTACCTCCCTGGTGTTTCCTGGCACTGAGCTCCAGTCACTAGAGTCTCTAGTCTGGAAAGTCCCTCCACACTAAGAGGCGCGTTCTCTCCCCTGAGCAAATCAAGCCGCTGGCTGCTTCGTAAGGGCATGCCATGCTTTACACACACAGGAGACTATAAACCTTTCAATAGCTTTTATTGCTCAGGTAATGGAGAAGGGCTGGGCACCGAGCCCCATGTGCGCAGGGAGCCCTGTGCAGCGCGGAAATGCTGCCAAGTAGAACAGATAGAACCAAAATCGCTAGAGATCCTCTGGGCATTTCCAAAGACCCCACCCCAAAGCCGAAAGAACAGCTGGAACTGGCTGGGCTCTCCATTAGCTCCAGACCCGGGTGCTCTAGCTTCACTGGGGAGAAAAGTGTGTTTAAGGATCTAGGCAGCCATTTACAATGGAAACCTTTACTCCTGCTCTCCTCTCTAGCATTCTGCCCCAACCCACTCACTGATGGGCAAAGGGCAGACCATAGGAAAGCAATTGACTGGAGACCTGGGACTTTCTCCAGAAGTCTGGACTGTTTGGTAGTCGCATGGGCTGATGTCTCCTTTTTTGGACTAAATGAATTGTTAGGACTGTTGTAATACTATTTAACCACCATGTAGCCCCTTTCACCAGCTACACACGTCGCATCACTGAAATGCAGCCTGCTCTGAGGTGAAGAATGGAAGGGGAATGTGGGGTAAGGATACCACCCCTGCGTTCACAACAGTGCCTCAAGTTCTTTCATGTCCAGGCAGAATCATGTTATTTTTTAAGATCCTTATAAAGACACCCACTAAACTAAATTGTTCACCTTGGAAAGATGAAGGACTACGTCAGCCTTGTGAGCTCTGAACCTGTGGCTCAAGGAAATCTCAGTTGCTCCATGCTGATTCATAGGTCACTAAGCTGCCCCGTTAAATGGTGCATCTTTAAACTTCTGCAAAAAAAAAAAAAAAAAAAAGCCACCAGCAACTAGGTTTTGAAGCTCTAATTCCCTCTGGAATCCATTGTCTCCAGAGTAAAAGCTTTCACGTTTTGTTCCCCTGGTTACATTTGATAAAGTGTTAAAATGAGCTTCGTACCCAACACTAAATCTGAATCAACCCGGATACTTACAGTAAGCACCTTGCCAGGCTCAGGAAACACAAACAATCCTATACAAGAGGTGACTTTCTGTTTACTGCAGTAGTCGCATGCCAAGCACGTACCTCACCTATGGAACCCAACCATCACCTGGGATTACAGAACCAGCTTTTTAAAAACTAACACTGCTGCTTGAATGTATTCGCCAAGGTGACTGGCACCAAAGCTGGGGGCTGGGGAACTGACAATGGGAACCCGACCATAGCAGTGCTTTACCCTTACATAATGATTTCCATTCAAGGATCTCAAAGCACTTTACACATATTAACACTTCACAACACCCTGGTGCACTGGGTAAATATTCTTATGCCCACTTCAGAACTGGTGTCTCATCTTATCTTGCTCTACACGTACAGGCTATTCCTTTTCTTCTCACCCCCACCCAGCTGGAATGGCCAATCAATGAGAACTCAGGAGTCCTAACTTGCAGTGTTCTGTTCTAGCCATTAGACTAGTAACCAAATACACAAGTAACCAGATGACTAGACTGTACTGGTGGTAAGATAACTCTGGTACCATAGCCCATCTGCCCTGTCTGTCCCTCACTGGTCTGTTCCATTAGCATGCGTGGATCCAATGAGCTGAGCTAGCTTATGGTGAGAGACAGTTTCAGTCTCGCTCTGAACAATTTCAAGGAGTGGAAAGGTGTATTGAGTGGAATGAATTACATTCCCTGTTCCCAAAGTATCTCCTGTTATATTTCAAATGATCAGCGCTGCCTTTAGACATTGATGCTCATCACCTGGGTAGGTCCAGAGGAGGGAAATCGGGGACCGCTAGCCTGGCATGGTAAGGAGACCCTGTTTTGTTAATTGCAGGTGAGGTGTGCACAATGGATGTGTGACTAAGGGCTGATGCACCATGTCTCTGAGTGACAGAAGGGTGGGTTTATTCTACACAGATGGAGGATCTGAAAGTGCATAACCAATGGCTCCTTAACCAGAGGGATGGGCTGGCCTGGCAGAATTAGCACAGGGCTTCTCACTGTTAGTCCTGACTCATCTGCTGATTCACTGAGCGGCCTTGAGTCACTCTCTCAGTGATACCAACTCTTGTGGGTGATTTTTGGTGTTTTACTTAACACCCCAAGCCCCAGCTCCTGGAGTCAGGTGATCATGGGCAAATCTAGGCTTTCATTTAAAAAAAAAAAAAGTTTCTAGCCCTCATGGAGCATGCAGAAAGAAAATTGAAAATGTGGCTCCTAAAGGCTCAAAAGAGCTGCAGGAGCCAAATAAAAAGCACCCAATATTAAAAAAACTCATGATTTTAAGCAATCTCTTGATTTTTTTTTTTTGTGGTGGGGGGTTGATTCGTATGTTTGAATGCTCATTGGGTTGGCAATGCTGCTCTCGGCCTCAATTTCTTTATATGTCACATAGGGATAAGAAAATTGAGCTACTTAGTTACTGTTTTTGAGGAGAGTTGACGTTAAAACACTAAAAGGCACTGGACTGTGAGTCAGGACACCCGGGTTCTATTCCCAGCTCTGACATGCTCTGTGACCTTGGGCAAGTCACTTTACTGTTGTGTGCCTCTGTTTCCCCACCCACATCTGTCTTGTCTATGTAGCTCGAAGACTCCTCCGGGCAAAGCCTGTCTCTTGTGTCTGTACAGCATACAGTGTCATGGACCCTGATCTCAGGTAGGGGTCTTTAAGCGCTATCGCAATACAAATAAATAGCAATTGCAAAAAGTCTTCTTGCCTGACTTATGCAAAGCTACAGCTAATACGGCGCTCCTGGCTGTTCTCACAAGCCTGGTAGTGGGAATCATCAAGTATCTTCTTTTTAAGGTGTAAAGTAGTTTCTCTTTTAAATATCAGCCCATAAAGGGCCTCGCTGTTGGGTCTCAGAGACCATGGACCAAATCCAAAGGCAATGTGGATAGTGGTGTACGTTACACATAGGTAAAGCAGGTGTGAGTCTAAAGTGAGAAAGTGGATGGTAAGAAATCTCTCCCCCATGTTCCTGCCTAGACATGCCCAGCGACATGCAAACCCATTTTATTTCACACCCTCCTGCTAGCATTTTCCCCATTCCTCTACCTCAGCATGTAAGTTACACCATTTATTTCACCTCTGAACTTAAGTGTGCCTCTGGGGCTGAGGAGCTCTGGTCCTTGTTTCCAGGGCCTGATCTAAGGGTGGGCAAGGCTGGCAAATGCTAACTGGCTCCTCCCTGCGTTGGGCTCTTTGGCTGGGCAGTGATAAAGCTTCCTGGTATTAGGTTCCCCCAAGTTCTTTTGCTGTGTAGAACTTTTAATGTGCATCTGTGGGCGGCCGGGAGGCAGTGGAATTTGAGCCAGTCGCAATAATGCTGCTTGCCTTCCGATCCCTGCCTCTGTCCAACAGAGCGATTAATTACTGAGGTTTTTATTTGCCTTAGCAGCTCTACCAGGGAGATAAGGAATGCTAATGCACCCATCAGAACACTGGATTTCCCAATGCCCGCATACCATGGGATTGTTATCTGCCATTATAGCAGGGCCCCTTGGTGAGCAGTGAACTGCAGTAGTTGGTTTTAGGCCAATCGCCACGTATCAGCCCCCTGTATCCTCACATCCGTGGGAATGACTCTTACTAATGCTTCAAATGTTTAAGGGTGATGGCAGAAGGGAGGATCAGGTACTCCTGCCCAACTTGCAGCTGCAGGAGGCCCTAGATTAAGGGGGCCAACCACGCCAGGGACAGGTAGTGATGAGAGCCACACTTCAGCGTAAACTGTTTCATGCTAACTGTGAGCTCTGTGGGGATAACAACTTGGGTCCTCTAGGGCTTTGGGATGATCTCCTGCTTTCTCCCAGTCCTGCTTGGGAGATAGCACAGATTTCCTCCAGATATTATTCGCCTAACTCTTTGCATAAAGGCATAGCCCAGTTCTGGAAGTCATCCGTCTCCCCCTACCCTCATTTCCATTCAGCTGGCATGAGATAGGAGGTTGAGGCTGATCTCCCCCCAGTCTTTGCTGGAGGCCCCAAATTTGCTTGCACCACCCCGGCAGAGAAGCCTTGTATGCAGAGAAAGGCTTGCACAGGGGTATCAGGAGCAGAGATGGGTTTGAATCCAAACACTCTGGATCCTGCTACAGGTGTGAACTTTCTGAGCTGGCTCCCACCTCTTCCAAGCTGGACTGAAATCCCCCCCCCGCCCCCCACCCTTTTTTTTTTGGTCATGTGGATAGCAACATAGGTGGCAATACAGGTTAAATCCATCACAGTGCACAACCAAGTGGTAGCAAATTTACCTCCTGAACAATATAGTTCTAAAAATACAGACGGAAATGAGGAAGTGACTGTCCCATCCCATGGGTGATCTGATCCCATCCTGCTCATGCACCTTTACACCATCGTGTATGCTGCAGGGCATATTCAGAGAAGGGCAAATCTTAGTCCCACTGAAGTCAACAAGAGCTTCATTGGGATCAGGATTTATCCCAGAATGGCTACAAACTATGCTCTCCAGCTCTAGGGAGCTGGCTGACGGACCAGCCTCAAGCAAATTCTGAGTGAATTTGTACTGTGCTTTTCAGCCATAGATCTCAGAGCGCCTTACAAGGAGGTCAGTAAAAATGGGAAAACCAAGGTACAAAGAGGTGAAGTGACTTGTCCAAGGTCACCCAGCAGGCCAGTGACAGAGCCAGGAGTTGAGCCCTACTCTCTTTCAGTCTCAGTCAGGTGCTCTATCCACTAGGATACACTGCACTCCGAGTCCCCAATCAGGGATTGGGCCCCCATTGTTCTAGGCACTGAACCCACATAATGAGTGTGGAACATTTAATTTAGAAATCAGTCTACTCACATGGCACTCCAGTGATGCGTGTAGTGTAAACACCTAGCTTGATGGCTCTGGCTGATAACTTGTGTGTCTTTCCTTTGTTCCTAATTAAGGTGTGGACGGAAACAAGGTCTTTTGGTGGAGAGAAAGGAGACTCCTCGGTTCTTACTGACCCTGACATTATTTTAAAAACTCACATGGCAGAATCATTCCCACAGAAACCAGTCTGATGCCTGAAGCTTATGACTTCAAGTGAGGTTAAAAAGGAACTGATGATTACAAAGATCCTTTTTTCATGGATATACTAAGGAATGAGGGAATACAGGAAATAGGACAAACAGGAGTGTTTATAAAAAGGATTTGGTTCAGTTTTCCAGGAGACATCAGCTGCTTTTTAACACAAGCCAAGCCAGTATTGTCCGTCTGCCTTCTGTGTCAGCTGTATTGGTTAGATCAGATTTTGTGCCTTATGGAATACGGCAGGGATTTTCAAACTCCCTCCTGAGTGTCAGTGTATTTGGGCACCGAACTCACATAGGTGTCTGAAATGCCCAGCCTAAGACTGGATATTCTTTGGAGGCCCACTCCCCTTCTGTTCCTACTAAGGGCTTGACCTCAATATCTTGTAGCAGTGAGTTCCACCAGCTAATTATGTGTTGCATGGGAAAAGGATATGCTATTTGTGAAACCATTCACATTTATTTTTTAGTTCTTTTCCCCTTTACTCAGAATGATGTTCCATGCTTACAAATATCATTTCCATCACCGGACTGCATCCCCATTAGTCCTTTTTTTCAATAATGGAATGTGGGTGAATACATTGCTTCTGAAAGCGAGGTGCCCAGCACAGGGTAGGCAAGGGGTGTATAAAGCTTCCCACAAAAAGTTCCACCTATCCTGGTCTGCAAGGGGACCGCTGGCCCTCTCCTGGGACTTTTTTCAAGCAGAGAATCCCAATGGTATTGTGAATGTGATAGTGGCAGAAGGGTTGGCAGAGCTGGAGGTAGGAACTGCTTCACTGCATCTGACTAGTGACCTATCTAGCCCAGTGTCTGGTCTCTGATGTGACCAGCCCCAGATGCTTCAGAGGAAGGCACGCTTGGGTCTGCAGTAGAAAGCCATGGAATAACCCACTCATCAGGAAAGCCTTTTCCTAACCCACAGTAGCTAGAGATTGGCTCATGCATTGAAGCAGGAAGGTTTGGTCCATCCCAAAACATTTCTTTGTTTGTAATCCATCCTAATGTGACTGATTTTCTTTTGATGCCCAGTCCTCTTCTGATCTTGTTAAGGTCATGACCTCAATATCTTGTCGCCATGAGTTCCATGGGTTAATTACGTGTTTGAAAAACTATTTCTTTTTGTTTGCTTTAAATTTGCCTATTTTATTTGCTGTTTATGTAGGAAGGTTTAACAGGTTTAAAGAAAAGGCGTACTTGTGGCACCTTAGAGGCTAACAAATTTATTTGAGCATAAGCTTTCGTGAGCTACAGCTCACTTCATCGGATGCATGGAGTGCATGAAGTGAGCTGTAGCTCACGAAAGCTTATGCTCAAATAAATGTGTTTAGTCTCTAAGGTGCCACAAGTCCGCCTTTTCTTTTTGTGGATACAGACTAACACGGCTGCTACTTTGCAACTTAACGGGTTTACAGATTTTTCCCATGTAACAAAACAACCATTACAACAGTGAGCTTTGTTTAAAGAGACATTGTCCAGGAGTGTAGTCATCAGATCACTCTAGTGAACAGGGAAAACCACATTACAGGGTGCGTCATTACAACACCCATGGCACGTCATTGCTATTGATTTTTTTTTAAACCGAGTGAAATCTCTGATTATGCATAGTTAACCAATTCAGCGTGTCTATCAAAGGTTAATATTAAAAAAATTGGAAAGGTGCGCAGAGGGCTTTTTGCAGGTGAAAGTATTTTGTCTCGGTATTGAGTAAATGATAACCAAATACCTACATGCCTATTTTGCTTGGATGTGTAATTGGTAAATTTGCCACTTTTAATTTCACCAAATGTCCCCTTGTTCTTGTGGTAGGAGAAAGGGGGAAGAGAAGTGTGTGATCTACTTTCTCCAAACCAAATGCACAATAGTAGTGTGCGTTCTCTCTTGTAGTGCTTTACAAACATTATTTAACCCTTCCAGTCTCCCTGCTCTGAGGTAGGAACAATTACACCCAGGTTACAGATGGTTAAATTGAAAATTTAACCATTAGATTAAGTGACCTGTCAAAGATCAATGATAGAGCCAGGAAGAGAAGCAAGGAGTCCGGAGCCCCAGGCACACAGGCTAACATCTAGACTACACTATTCCCTGTCGCATGCTGAGATTTCTTCTCTGACCTCTGGCTTTCTGTGCTTAGTCTGTGAGTTGCTTGGAACAGGGATCACACCTTCCAGTATGTCTGGAAAACACTGAGCATGTTGGGGACTCTGCTGCAAACAAATCATAAAATATAAGATTCAATAATCAACCAAATCTTTTTCACCTGTGATTTTAAAGCAGTGTATGCACTCAGGTCTCCAGAGAAGAAATGGCCCACGTGTTTAACCCATTGTGGAGCTGGTGCCCACTCACCCCCAGGTATTTTTCCCAATCAGTTGTTTAAGTAAACCCAGTCAGACTCTGCTCCTCTCCCCTTCCTTGTGGGTTGCTGCCTCTGTACCTAGGGCTGAAGGCTGGGTCTGAGCGTTCCACATATGAGTGCTGGGTGCATTGATGGGTCATTTGTGAATTCCTTTATTTTGGGCTGGTCTGCGGGGTGGGGGGTTCTTGTTTTCCAAAGCTGTATGTTACATTAAATATTGTGTGTGTGTGTGTGTGTGTGTGTGCGTGTCCGGAGGTGACATTTGATACATTTAACAATCTGTCACTCTGGCTTATGACTTTCTTGAGGGGGATGGGCACATGGTTCCAGGTAAATACCATGTAGAAATACAGGCTTTGATTGTGCAATTGGATCTGTGTGAATGGCCCCCTGTGTTTGTGCAGAGCCCCAGTGACACACAATGCAGGGCTCCATCCGAGCCGCTCTGACTGCAGAATAGGGGACATACTTAGCAAATTCCGACGTTAGCCACAGGCACCTGCATAGAGCGGGAGGGAGGTCACCCACTCTTGCAATTTTATCACAAGTCTCATGATATTTGGTGTTTTTTCCTAAAGTCCCAGCTCCTGGAAGTGTGATGACACGAGAATCTCAACTTACGATTAGGAACAAAAAGGGTAAACGCCTAGGACTCTTTGCCAAGAAAACATAGAACATCTCTGCTCAAAATATTTTTGCCTAAAGATGCGGTTTCAGGTCAGCCGATACTGTTGGTGAATTTGGGTCCAATTTGGTCAATAGTTTTGGCTGGAAAAAAAAAAAAGAGGGAAAATTTTCAGAAAAAGTAAAAAAGTTTTGTTCTAGACATTTTGGAAACACAATGTTTCCACTTTTCATTTGGCAATGTTGTGTTTAGAAATGTAGCTCGCTTTCACTGAAAGCACCCAAAGGGTGAAACACCTGAAAACCAAACGT
The DNA here is from genome assembly GCF_965152275.1 of Natator depressus. NCBI lineage: Eukaryota > Metazoa > Chordata > Testudines > Cheloniidae > Natator > Natator depressus. The sequence continues at coordinate 8,431,090 of NC_134252.1, forward strand.
AATGGTTCCTTCAACCCAAACTGGTTTTTTTGTGTTCTGAATATTTTGGTTCGATCCCTGACTGCAAAAACCAAGGATTCACCCAGCTCTACTCAAAAACCAGAAAGTAAATGAAAAAAGCCCCCACTTTATTTCAATCTCATGGCTTTGGGGGGGCCTGACTTCTGATATAGAGACAACTGTGCAGATCTGAGAGCAGGGACAGGGTACCGAGCTTATTCTGATGTTAAGGACAGACATGCATAGAAATGGGGGGTGACACATCCACCCCTTAGCTGGGGAGTTACTGACCACAAAGGGTATGTCAAGGCTGCATTGCACACCAGGGCTGTGGGACCCAGGCTTGTGGACTCTGTGTTTCCAACACTGCAGTTGAGTGTCCACACTGCATCCTAAACCTAGGTTTAAAGTTGCTGGACCCAGGTGCTAACACGTTCATATTGTGCTACCCAGACCCTCTGACTGGAGTCTGGGACTTAAGCTGTGTCCGCACTGCAAAATGACAGGGCTTGGACTTGCGTCCCAGGGGGATGCTGGTTCTGACCCTCCTGAGAGCTTGCTGACTCAAGTCTGACTGATTTGTGTGTGGGGACAGAAGGGGGGGCCAAACCGGAGTCAGAATCAGGGGGCTTAGTGTGCAGCGGAGACATGTCCAGAGCGGGAGGGGACAGAATGGTGGGGTGGGGCAATTCCTCCCTACCCCCCCTTTTACAAACAAATCATTGCCCAGCCCTGCCAAGGGGGGATGAGGAGGGATTTCCTGCTGCTGCGGGGTGCTTGGGGGAATCTTCCCCCCCCCCAAACCTCTTTAAAGTCATGGGGGGGGAGGGTAAAAGGAATTTCTCTCTCCCCCCCTGTGCCGCAGGCTGGCTCTGGGGATCCCCACCGAGGCTGCTGCTGCTCCCCACACTTGCCGCGGGGGAAGCCGTGGGCTGGGCCGGCCCGGCGGGGGAGGAGGCTGGCCGCCGGGCGGATCACCTGGAGCGGAGGGTGGGGCTCCAGCCGGGGCGGCTCGCACAGGCGGGCGGGGAGCGCCGGGCTGCCCCGGGTGTCCGCAGGCGGAGCGGGGCGCTAGGGCTGCGGGCGAGTCCCGGACACGGGCAGGTAAGTGCGTCCTAGTCCCGCTGCCAGCCGGGGCGGATCCCGTGCGCCGGCCAGGATCGGGGCCGTGCGCCCCCTTCGCCGCCCGTCCTTATGGGACCTGGAGCCGAGCCTCCGACCCGCCCCGCGGCTCCGAGCCTGGCCTTGCTGCTGGGCTCCCCGCTCTGCGCCCCGGGACAAGGGCCTGAGCCAGGGGGTGGGGGGACCTGCAACGCCCATTGCAAGCGGGGACACACGTGGGGGTCCCCTGCTGTCCCCCAGGGCCAGTCGTGGGGTGCTTGCCCTTTGGGCGCTGACCAGACTTTCCCCCTGTAGCTCGGGGCTGTGGGGCTGCTGTTGTAGCCCCCTTGGTCCCACCGTAACAGAGAGACACCCATAGGTGCTGGAAGGAGGGGGGCTGCCGCACCCCCTGGCTTGAAGTGGTTTCCATGATAGACAAGGTTTCCAGTTTGGTTCAGTGGCTCTCAGCACCCTCCCCCCCCCCACTATACAAACTGTTCCAGCCCCCCAGGAGACAAGGGAGGGGAATCTCTGTTATTGGAGGGGGACCCACTGCTGTAGGTTTGGAGCTCGGGCAGAGCTCTTCCTGGAGATCCTCAGCTCCCTGGGAGCCCCAAAGCTTGTCTCTTGCCCCAGGAGAGGTTGGGTCAGTAAAAGAGATCTCTCCCCCTTCCCCCCCCCCCCCCCCGTGAGAGAGAAGGAGGAGGTGGTGGGAATGGGGAATCCAGTCCTTTGCTCTCTCCTGGCTTGGGAAGGAGGCAGCCCCCCTGGATTAAGCTGCACTTTGCTAGGTGTAGCCCAGCGTTTACAGTCTGAGGAGCTGGGCTGGGGTGAAATCCCTTGAAGGGGCTGCTTGTGTGGAGGCTTCCCGATGCCCCTCACTGCTGCAGTGCTCTTTGGGGGATGTGTCTGTGTTGTGTCTGGCCAGGATGCGGGGGGTGAAGTGCCGCAGAAGTGGGGAAAGTTGCCCCAACCTTCCTTTCCTGTGGTGGTTTAACCTTTTAACAAGAGGTTCCCACTCCCAGGTGTCAGTGCTGAGAGCAGAAGCTGGCTGATGCCGAATACAGACAGCACGGAAGGGAGGCCAGTGGGCTTTCGTAGACTTGTTGGAAAGGCTTTTGTTGGTTCTAAAAGTGGATTGTGACATGTAATAAAATAGTCTAGATGTACCAGTATGCATCCGATGAAGTGAGCTGTAGCTCACGAAAGCTTAGGCTCAAATAAATTGGTTAGTGTCTAAGGTGCCACAAGTCCTCCTTTTCTTCCTATGAGCAGTGTAACCAATCTGCTCTTTTGTGTGGCAAACATACAGACCTCTGGTATTCTCCATCAGGTCCTTTCCAGAGCAGTCTTGGGCTTCATCCGATAGCAGGTTTAAAACCTTAAACAAGAGGTGTGCAACCATTGTTGGCCTCCAGAATCCAAAAGCCATTGCACTCGCTTTCCCCGTTTGGTTGCATCGACCCACTGCAATCGCTGTAGATTAACTTGCTCTTTGTGCAGTGATTGCTTATAGGAATAAGGCAAAACAAAAGTCTTCAGGGATCCAGAATACCGTAGACATTGTTTGTGGCATTATTATGTGGTTAGATTACATGAGGGCCTAGGACCGGATTCTGCAAAGACTTACATAGGTGCTTTACCACAGACATGTGAGCAGTCCCATCAATTCCAATCGGGTTACTTGCATGTGTAAAGTGAAGGATGTGTAAGCATCTTTTTAGGGTAGAAGCCCCCGAGAAGTTTCCACTAGTTTATTTTTCCATCGTTAGTACAGTGGTTAGTTGCAAGATTACAGAGGTGTTATAAGGCTGTTACAGAATTAACCTTTTTGCTTTGTACACTGTCAGTCACATTCTGCTACCGGTTATATGGCTGCAATCATTTCATGTGAGTTACTTTGGATTCACACCTGTGTGAGCAGAATTTAGACCAGTTTATATTGCTATATACTGAGCTTGTTATATACAGCCATAAACAGGAAGGAAATATGATACTGATGTGACATTTTGTTTTGCTGCCAAGCTAGCCCATTAGCAGCGACTTGTTTCTTTAATTTAAACACCATTAAGGCATAACATTCGAAACGATCCAGGGCAATTACCTCATCCCTGGGGAGAAGTCTGGAATGCCTACTTGTTAGTGAAAGATTTTGTTCTTGCAATTTTCCTCCTTCATCTCTGTGGATGTAACTGAGCCTGTTGTCTTTATTGTGCGGCGGGCGAGCAAATCGGAAGGTGTTTCCTTAAAGTTGGCTGAGTTATGTGTTCAAGCCCTGCGATTCTGTGCTGGCAGATTAGTACTTAATGTGGGGTGAGACCGAAGGCTTGGAACATGTCATTGTTCGCCTAATGTCTAGGTGTTGCTGTAGCCGGTCAGCACAAAAAGGATGGATGTGAATTCCATTATTGCTGGGAACATGATGAGGTTGCTGACAGGTTCGAAACGTGGGATTTCTAGATTTTCAAGGTAATTGAGACGCTTAGTGCTCTGGGAAGTCACTTAAAAAAAAAAAAGACTGCAGGTTTTCTGTGCAGAAAATGTCATGAATCCAGTACTGTAGAACCCCAGAGTTACGAACACCTCAGGCATGGAGGTTCTTTGTAACTCTGAAATGTTTGTAATTCTAAATAAAGCATTGTGGCGGTTCTTTCAAAAGTTTACAACAGAACATTGATTTAATACAGCTTTGAAACTTCACTATGCAGAAGAAAAATGCTGCTTTTAGCCATCTTAATTTAAATGAAACAAGCACAGAGACAAATTCCTTACCTTGTCAAATCTTTTTTTAAACTTTCCCTTTAATTTTTAGTCGTTTATGTTTAACACAGTCCTGTACTGTGTTTGTTTTTAGTTTGGTCTCTGCTGCTGCCTGATTGCGTACTTCCGGTTCCAAATGAGGTGTGTGGTTGACCGGTCTGTTCGTAACTCTGAGGTTCTGCTGAAGATGGAGCATTCGGAAGAATTGTGGTCAAGTGGCTGGTGCCCAGAAGTAGTAAACAGGATGATTGACTAGCTGTGTGGGCTGGTCATATAACCTGCCTCTCTAAAATGGGTATAGTGCTATTTAATTCCCAGGGGATGTGAGGCTTAAAGAATTAACATTTGCAAAGTGCTATCAGAATCTCAGAGAAAGGGTGGCAGATGGAAGCGCAGTGTATCATGTGCATGCTCACACAAAGTGTACCCTGAATAGTTTAGTGGGTTTCATGGGTTCATATGTGCGGTAGTTAGAGAAATCTTGTGACTAGTTTCATCCAGTTCTTTGGAAAGAGAAAGGAGTTGCCAGAGTTTTATATCACAGAGAAAGTGGCTTTTCTCTTTTAGTATCCAGTGAAAACTCTGCGGAGGGAAGGAAAAGTGGAGTGAAGTGCATAGGAATTCTTGCTCTGCTGAATCCCAGACTAGTGCCGGGTGCTTCTGATTGTTAGAGAAATAGAGCAACTCAGTGGACTAGCAAGGGTGAGTCGAAGGTGCCTGAGCAAATATTGCATGGCTGATAAGCACATATCAGCTCGTGAATTTTGCAGAAAAGTGGGACCTCTAAGCACAAAGGCCTAGTGAAATGCACAATCAGGGAGGTGGGGCTATAGGATCTGCTGCTGTGGTTTAAAGTGCTCAGAGAGCAAAGGCTTCTGGGAGTTCACGCTTTAGGAAAAAGTGGGCTGGTTTCCCAGCTTTACAGGCTGAGGTGTGTGTCTGTTCATCAGTGCATGTAAATTACCTGTATTTAATGCCCATAAGTGCTAGAAGGAGTTACAGCACATGTGCACTCCCCTGCATAGTTGAGTGAGAACAAGCCTCCTGGAGCTGTCGCTTTCATGCAGCGTGTCTTGGGCTGTGTCTACACTACACAGCTTTTAGCGACATGGTTGTGCCGCTTCAGCCTTGCTGCTAAAAGGTGCGCAGTGTAGCTGCTGTTTGCCGGCAGGAGAGCAGCTTCCACCCCCAAGGAGTGGCAGCAACTTTCTTGGCAGGAGAGCGCTCCTGCCGACAAAGGGCGGCTCACACTGGTGCTTTTCACTGGTAAAACTTTTGTCGTTCGGGGGTGGGGTGGGGTGGGGTGGGGTGTTTTTTTGTAACGCTTACAAAGTTCCAGTGTAGACAACGCCTTTGAAGTGTCACTTGAGACATGAGACTTGCAGAGGCTGTTGCAAAAAAAAAAAAAAAAAATCCAGCATATAAAAAAATCATGGAGCTTGTCTGTAGACCCTGCAAACTGAACCGGTGGGATTCAGGCTAGTTTCCAGTGGACAAGGGTGCATCTCTCACACACCATCACCCCTGGTGTTAATTGGTCCCTTTGATAGTTGTCTAAACAAAGACACTAAGAACTGAGTGGGCCATGGAGGCTGAATTGCCTTTCGTCCTTAGAAGTGTCCTTAATGGGGCATGTTGGTAGGACACGTGAAGGTGGCTTGTCTTGCCTGTGCTGTACCTGTTCTGCAGACAGAGGATGCTCTGGCATCTTTCACTGGCACTAGCATTCATCTGGCCCTATGCAGGGGCTTAGAGTAGATAGAAGAGGGAGAAATAGCTCCACTGCGGACTGTAGTGACCTGCAGGAGGACCTGATTCCTGAGGCTCCAATCCTGCCAACACTGAGTGAAGCGCATTCAAACTCGATGTGTGGGAATCAAGTTACACTGTCCTTAGGTGAGGTCAGAACCAGGGCCTCTCACTGGGAACTAACTAGCAGAAATCTGAAATTCTTAAAGAACAGGACATCCGAATCCATGTGTCTTGCTTTGCAGCTGAGAGATTAAAGTAGAGCTATTTTGCCTCTTAAAATTGTCCACCCATCAGTGCCTGCTGTAGGTATCTTATGTTGATCAGAAAGCGTAAGTGACACTTCCAAAAAAGAAAATATGGAGACAAAAATTTGCAGGGCTTTGGAGCTGTGCTCCGGCTCCGCTCCAGCTCCAGGCAAAAACCTGCAGCTCCCCTGTTCTGGAGCTGCTCCGCACTCCAGCTCCGGGGTCCGCTCCAAAGGCCTGGAAATTTGTACGGGTTCCTCCAACAACAGAGAGTGTTTTGGTTTGTACCAAACTGCTCCCATCTGTCTGCGGGAAGCGAAAGTGCTGTTTACTAGCACCTGGCTCTCTGATGCCATAAGCAACCATGGGAGGGGATGCCCACCATGCTAGGGTGCTAAAGGAACCTGCAGATGGTGCACTGAGAGAGGGCAGCTGGACATGAGTGGTCACAGGGAGAAACAGCCTCAAGCCAGAAACTGCTTCATTTCACTTTGTACAACTGAGCAAATCCCAGAGACAGCGAACAGTGTGCAAAGCCCTGGCATATGCCCAGGCCGACAGTCCTTGCTCTTGGGGAATGAGCTCCAATGTGCTGTGTTCTCATGAACCATGTGCCTGTCTGGGGTCAAAATTCCTGCAGAGTGGGTGTGTGAGTTCCTCCCTGTCCGGTTTGCATTGGATTTGGCCTGGATCAGCTTATTAACTTTGACCTTGCTTATTGTTAGTCATGTGAGCTGCCACTGTGGGAGAGGCAATACATGAGAGATGAAGAGAGACCACACAGACTGGAGTCAGAGGAGATGGGCAAGGGAAAAACTGGATGTACCAATCCTCTAGTTCCCCATAGACACAGCTCATTGCTGCCTCGCAGAAGGGACTGTGAGGGCAAAGCCATGAGACTATGGTGATGGGAAGCCACAAAAATAACCTAGCTAGGTAAAGGCACCTGTCGATGGACAGTGATGGTGTCCCGAGCCTCTGTTTGCCAGAAGCTGGGAGTGGGCAACAGGGGATGGATCGCTTGATGATTCCCTGTTCTGTTCATTCCCTCTGGGGCACCTGGCTTTGGCCACTATCAGAAGACAGGAGACTGGGCTGGATGCACCTTTGGTCTGACCCACAGGGCCGTTCTTATGAATTTTGCCATGCCAGTGTAAAGTGCCACAGCCCTTGTGTTGGCACTTTGCTGTGTGGAAGTCCTGCCTGATTGCTGGAGTGGGGAGATAGCTTTATATCAATTGTGTCTCTAGTCCAGAGGCGAACCACATTGGGGGGGGGGCACACGTGGGGTCATGTGCCCCCCAAAGTTGCTGCTTGGCTTGTACTGAGCATGCTCAGCAACATCTACTGAAGCTGCTGCCCTGACTCTGCCCCCCGCCCCCGCACTGTCGGCAGGTTCGGGTCTCATACAGATCTAGAGCTTTCTCTGTCGGGCCATGCCAGGGATGTTACTTCTGGCTGAGACCTCCTACCGGTCTGACTAGACCTGCTTAGCAAACAGCAACCGCAGTCACATCCCCGACCTGCTAAAAAATGCACTGAAATCTGCCTCCCCAGCCAAGGATCTCATCTAACGGGGATGGAACTCTGGAATAGTCTGCCCTTCCTGAAGACCTGGGCTGGCCCCGGGGCATGGCGTTAGGATATGTCTGTGCTGCAGTAAAACACCCACAGCCGGCCAGTGTCCGCTGACTGGGGCTCGAGCTGCGGGACTATACAATTGCAGTGTAGACGTCCAGGTTTGGACTGGAGCCCGGGCTCTAGTCGTGAGTTTAATGTTTCTAGTTTGAGCTGCTGCATGTAAATTGCTCAGGGATTCTTACGATCCATTCTCATCTCTTCAGTTAAAACCACCCCGGTTCTGATTCTGCCCCCAACTATTTCCTCGTCATGTCTGGGAGCGACTAGCGATCCCTGACTAGTGCGTAAGGTGTTTTTGTTCTGACTTGTTTGTGCTGTTTTAAGTGCCAAGCCCTCTTCCCTTCATCTGAGATTATTGCAGGTGGGGACAATGGTCCTGCCTCTCTCAAACTGAGCCCCGTGCGCCTGGTCCGAGAGGATTCTGTCTCTGTTTACAGCAGGAGAGAAGAGCTGTTCTATCAATAGCACGGAGCCAGAAATGCCCTTTCAAAAACAGGCCCTCAAGAACACGCGGGCAGAGCCACAGCACCCCATGGGATGTGTCTGAGGGCAGAACGGACCTGGGTCTAGGCAGCTTGCTGTTCTCTCTCTCTCTCAGCGCATCAGGTAGTCAAAAGAGGCCTCCGACTCCCCTTCAGTTTTGCCCCAGGCTTGCCCCCCACTCGCTCCACTTATGGAGGAGGAAGGATGGTCTGGTGAATGAACTGCAGGACTGCGAGTCAGGAGATGTGGCCTCTGTTCCCAGCTTTGCTAGCAACTTTCTGCCTTGGGCACGTCCCTTCACCTCTCTGGGCCTCTGTTTCTCCATCTGTGAAATGGGGAGGATGACACACACTGCAGTGATCAGAGTAAAGCAGAGATGCTTGTGCCAGTTAAACTGGGTGGGCAAAGCTTTCGGAAGCCGTGAACTCTGTCGCCACCTCTCAGCAAATGGCGCGCCCCATGTAGGTACAGCGCTTACATCAATCAATCCTGCAAAATCAGTACCGCATGCGGCCTGCTATTCAACTCCAGGCATGGAATCCCAGCTCCGCATGCGTGTCGTGCTGGAGTCGAAACCCAAGCTGCTCTAAGCTTCACGTTGGAACGAGCAGCCTCCAGCAACGTTCAGCAGACCCTGGCTCACCCTCAGTGAGTGCAAGGGGGCAGGATCCACCCGGTACCATGCTGGAGCTACTGCAGAGGAGGGGATTTAATAACTCGAGTCGCTCAGAAAGGCCCCAGTCATGGATCAGAGACCAGTGTGCAAGGTGCTGTATGCTGTTGAAGGTGCCATCTTTTGCATGGGACATAAAATTAGGCCCTTGCAGCCACAGTGTCAGGGCAACTGCACCGGTATTCCCCCTCCGGGATCCACCAAAGGCCCCCATTTTAGATTTCTGGATCCCAGCTGTCACCTCTCTTGGGCAGAGAGCCCTGTCTCATTCCCCTCCGACCAGGGGTTTTAAGGCTGCCCAGCTCCCTGCTTTACACTGTGATATCCCCAGCAAGCCAGACTGCCTAAAAGGCCAGGGTCTGTTTTGCTTTCTCTCTGAAGGCTATGCCCAGTATGTTGCCAGCAACTGCAAGTTACGATCCAGCTGCTTCTAAGCAAGCACATTTATTCTTAAGGTTTCAATACAGAGAACATGTATTCAAACAATAAAAGTTCCTACAAACCTGCTCAGTGTCCACCCCAAACTCCAGCCTAGGGCTCTGGTAGGTTTTAGTCCTTCAAAACCCACAACTGGCTTTTCCCTGGGGCTACAAGTTCATCTATCTTAGATCCAGAACCAGAACAAAGGCCGGGCAGATTGGCTGTTACTTTATACAGTTCAGGCCTTTAATCTTGGCTTTCTAAAACAGGTAATCAGCAGATAGTGAGCCTCTCCTAAGGGCATAGCTTCAAAAGGCTGGGTTTTTGCATATCCAGAGTTGGGGAATTTGCATTAACTCCTCCCTACGGATACCCCGGGAAATCCACTTATTATCCCTAGAGTCCATAATTGACTAGCACGTTTTCAATATAATCTTTTGAACTCCTAGGTTTTATATCTGCCACATCTCCCCCCTAGAGAGGTTACGTACATTCTCAGCCCACAATAACACATACACTTAATACAGTAAGTTCTGTCAAGGATATTGCAGGAAATTGCCCTGTCTGTTACACACGCCACCTGTCATTAAAGATCCTTTAGTACAATCCTTTTGCAAAGGGGACTGTGGTAGTATTAGCCCAAAGACCTAGCCAAATTCCAGTGTGGATGATTGCATTGTACCATTCCAGATTTTTTCTCCCTCCCCCGCCCCCGTTTCAAGTAGGTGTGGCATCCTCCTTCACTTCCTGTCCTAAAGTACTTTTATGTAGGGTCATTGTGCACTGTTAGATAGGTGCTGTGTTCCCAAAATTGGCTGCATTTCAGTTTTGGACAACATGATTCTTTGGATAACGTGTACAGATAGTTTGTAAAGCTAGAAACTAGTGCATAGAACCTGTCACTATCTAAGAGGTGGCAGTTGAAATGAAAGCCTATATAGTTAAGATTGTAAGTTCTTTAATGTAAGTTGTTATAACACAAATATAACTTAGAGACTAGATACTGGTCATGGAGGTGTGACTGAATGAAACAGGCTACTATGAGATGATTATTTGGGTTATGGTCGCACCCACACTATGGGCTTGTCTACACTTACCGGGGGATCGATGTGCGGCGATCGATACATTGGCAGTCTAGTGAAGACCTGCTAAATCAACAGCAGATCGCTCTCCTGTCGACTTCTGTACACCACCAGATCTAGAAGAGTAAGGGGAGTCGACTGTAGAGCGTCTCCCATCGACGTTGCGTAGTGTGGACCCCGTGGTAAGTAGATCTAAGCTACGTCGATTTGAGTTACACTATTCACTTAACTCAAATTGCGTAGCTTAGATCGACTTTTCCCTTTAGTGTAGACAAGGCCTATGTATACGACACATGCCTGTCCACACAAGTTCCCAGGAATTCCTACCATGCCTTTGGAGTTGCTGGTTTTGTCTCTGACCTTGCAAACGCTTAACACATTTGACAGGTTTCAGAGTAGCAGCCGTGTTAGTCTGTATCAGCAAAAAGAAAAGGAGGACTTGTGGCACTTTAGAGACTAACAAATTTATTTGAGCATAAGCTTTCGTGAGCTACAGCTCACTTCATCAGATGCATACTGTGGAAAATACACAGAACATGAAACAATGGGTGTTATCATACACACTGTAACAGAGTGATCAGGTAAGATGAGCTATTACCAGCAGGAGAGTGAGGGGGTGGGGGGGAACGCTTTGTAGTGATGATCAAGGTGGGCCATCTCCAGCAGTTGACAAGAACGTCTGAGGAACTGTGTGTGTGTGTGTGGGGGGGGAATAAACATAGGGAAATAGTTTTACTTTGTGTAATGACCCATCCACTCCCAATCTTTATTCAAGCCTAAGTTAATTGTATCCAGTTTGCAAATTAATTCCAATTCAGCAGTCTCTTGTTGGAGTCTGTTTTTGAAGTTTTTTTGTTGAAGAATTGCAACTTTTAGGTCTGTAATCGAGTGACCAGAGAGACTGAAGTGTTCTCCAACTGGTTTTTGAATCTTATAATTCTTGACGTCTGATTTGTGTCCATTTATTCTTTTACGTAGAGACTGTCCAGTTTGGCCAATGTACATGGCAGAGGGGCATTGCTGGCACATGATGGCATATATCACATTGGTAGATGTGCAGGTGAACGAGCCTCTGATAATGTGGCTGATGTGATTAGGCCCTGTGATGGTGTCCCCTGAATAGATATGTGGACACAGTTGGCAACGGGCTTTGTTGTAAGGATAGGTTCCTGGGTTAGTGGTTCTGTTGTGTGGTTGCTGGTGAGTATTTGCTTCAGGTTGGGGGGCTGTCTGTAAGCAAGGACTGGCCTGTCTCCCAAGATCTGTGAGAGCGATGGGTTGTCCTTCAGGATAGGTTGTAGATCCTTGATGATGCATTGGAGAGGTTTTAGTTGGGGGCTGAAGGTGATGGCTAGTGGCGTTCTGTTATTTCTTTGTTGGGCCTGTCTTGTCGTAGGTAACTTCTGGGTACTCTTTTGTCTCTGTCAATCTGTTTCTTCACTTCAGCAGGTGGGTATTGTAGTTGTAAGAACGCTTGCTAGAGTGAGCTGTAGCTCACGAAAGCTTATGCTCAAATAAATTTGTTAGTCTCTAAGGTGTCACAAGTCCTCCTTTTCTTTTAACACATTTGGAGTCTCTCCATTGCCTTCCATGGGCTTTGGATCAGGCCCAGGTGATTGAATGATTCCACTGAAGTCAATGGGACAGCTCCCAAGCTTAAAGTGAAGCATGTGCCTAAGTTTTTGCAGGATTGGAGCCTTGATTCACAAGATTTGTGGTAACAGGTAGTGGAACTAAAACTTTGGCTTGTTTTTATTAACGACAGAGCCCCCGCTGCCACATCCCATTCTGATCTTTGCTGACTAGGCCCCCTGCATTTCATAGATCTGCTCACTCGTAAAGATGATGGGAATTAAATCAAACTTCTGGTTGCTGAATTAACTATTGAAGGAGCTCCTCTGAGCTCCAGGAGCAATATGAAGGAAGTCAAAGAGATTCTTATGTTTGCGCAGCCAGAAAATCCGGTGCCCTGAATAAAGTTTAGAAAAAATATTTATCTAGGTTACCAAGAAAAATCACCTCCCGGCCTTCTGTAAGCGTCTCTAACACGTCTCCTGACGCCGCCGTGGACACACACCCTTCCTCCAGCACGGCAGGAATGAAAACAGACAAAAAGCGTTTCTCATGCAGGGGCTTTTGAGCTGGGGCCAACAGACTGGATCGAAGCTCTGGGGCTGCTTAGCTTTAGATCCAAATCCACACATCGCGCCTGGTCCTAGCTCTGATGGAAACACACAGGGCTGGTTTTTCTGTGGGGACTTGTTACTATGACCGACAGGCTCACAATAATCTGTCTCGGAGCAAGAACATTGTCCGTGAAAAGTGAATTCACAGGCTCAGCGAGAAATCCCTTGCCTCTTTCATTTGGCACAAGGAAGAAACTTCAAGCCATACGTCTGTATTCTCTCCTCTTTAGAGGCCGAAGCCTGAAGTCAATGGCACTGACGTCCTCACCACGGAGGAGGCCTGCTTCGCACATCGAGGATCCCGGTGTGGGAGCATGATCTGGTGGGTAGAGGAAGACCTGGAGTCAGGACATCTGGGTTCTCGGCCACCACCTTGTTGAATAGCCATCAGCAAGTGACTTAGGCTCTCCACCCTCTCCACCGTGTGAAATCGGGGGATAGTTGTCTACATCTCAGTGGGGCTTAATTAAAGCATTTGAGAACCTCTGATGAAGTTACTATTCGTATAAAATTGCTGATGTGCTGGGAGTGGTTGCGTGTGCAATCTGTACATCGTTTCCCTTAGAACTTGAACTCCTTCCTTTGGGGATACCTACGCTGGAGCTGGAAAGTGTCAACTCCAGCTCAAGGAGACGTCGCAGGGCTTCCTCTGATTGAGCTCATATGCAAAAAATAAATGTAGCCACGGCAGCGTAAGGGGTGGGAGGAGCTAGCCACCCCAGGTACCATCCTGTCCGAGACACTAGGTTTGTACTTGGGTGGCTAGCCCCTCCTTCCTCTGAGGCTGCCACGGCTACATTTCATTTTTAGCATGCTAGCGAGGTACCGTGGGAAATTACACCACCTGCTCTGTGCAGATTAGGGTCTCCAGTTTTGATTGGATGTATTCTTGGAGGTTTCGTCACATGGCATCACCTTTAATTAAAGACTAGCTGGATTCTCCAGGATAACCCTACTGTAGATGTTCCCTCCGTGTTCTGGGGAGAGCAAGGAACCCTTTTGCTATAAAAAGGCTAAATTCTCTGTTGCATTTCCCCCTATGATTTGGATAAGGCTTTTTACATTAGAAACTACCTAAGTCTCATTTGCCAAGTCTGAATTGCCGTCGATGGGTGCTTGGTATAATGCTTCTCATGTGTCCAGTCATAACTTAAAAATGTGCAGTGCGGCTGGACAAGCAAGGCACTGTTGTAAAGGGGCCTTTTAATTAAAAAGTGTTGACAATAAAGGAAACCCTCTAACATTCCTTTCAGGAATACACTGTATAATTGTTCCCAGGTCTCTGCTGATGTCTGATCCATCATTCAGGCATTGCACATAAATGGGCAGTTTTGTTTAAAAAGCAGTTTGGGGTAGATTCAGGGATCTAGGTATTTTTTTAAAAAGGAATCATTTTTAGGCTGAAACAATGAAGTAACTCAACCTTCTGGCAATGCCATCCTTCGAGCACACCGTTTCTGGTCAGTGTTTACTGCCCAGTCTTACTGTATCGCCATACGGTTGCCAAACATACATTGAGCTGTTGAGCTGCGTAGATTTTCTTCTTTGGATGCTGCCTTGGCTTTAACTTTCACTGGGAGTTTAGGTTTAGGGTCCCCTCCCCAATCATCTTTGAGCACGAAGCATTTGAGCTCAGCCTCAACGGACACTTTGAAAAGTTGATCTCGGCAGTGGAAGTCTCCCTTTGGCCCAGGAGGAATATTTATTTGAGTGGTGTGAACTTTGTAGGGTGATCTCGAACTCAGGAGATCTGGGTTCAGTTTTCAGCCAGGGGTCAGCACCACCATGTTGCGCGATGGACACTTGACAAAATTACCGGACTTAGTGACGGGCATTGGCGGGGGGGGTTATGTAATTCAGTCATTCAAGCCATAAAATAGCGCACATCATTTTCCAGTCACCTAGTTAGCTAGCTAATGATAATAATAAATTCAACTCACTTCAGTGTTTTTTAATGTACCTCGCTGCCGCAGCTAGTATAGGGAGACCTCCCAAAGGTTGCATGAGGCTAAATTCGTTGTTTATGATTAACTCAGATACTATGTTACTGAGTTCCGTACAAGTACCGAGGGAGATGTTTGGAAAGAGAATGAAGCCCTGATCCTGCAAGGTGCTGAGCAGCTGCTCTGAGCTTCTGAGGGCCCTCAACAGCCATTGACTGCAGTGCGAGTTCAAGATACTTAGGACCTTCCAGGACTGGGCTAACTAACTTCAGCTGAAGTTGATGGCACTCAGAAACATATCCCGTGTGTTGTAAATTGTTGGGTGGATATGTAGGTAGGTAGAGCCATAGATTAAAACCTGCTATATCTGTGCATGGGTTTGGTTGGCATCAAAGCATCATAGGAAGTAAAAGGTACCCCTGCTGCATTTTATTGGCCTTGCAATTAGTAGAAACAGTTTATACACTTATTAAATATGGAGGAAATGCTTTTGAATTACGACTTCTTTTTTAAAATAACTACTTTTTACAGGGTCTACAGAAAATCAAAGTTCTGTGATCTATACACCAGTAGCAGTTCACTAATAAAAACTACGGGCCAGATTGCACCTGGGCCCTGCATGGATGATCAGTTGTGTGTGGGGGAAGGGTACCAGAAATTCTCCTTCCCCACCCTTTGAATCTCTTTTTAGCATCAGACTTTCATTCTCTTTCCAGATATTTCTTTATGGCCCCCATTACTGCAAATGGCTTATCATCATCCCTGTGTGATGGCTGAGGAATGGAGGCCTCGCCCAAGGTCACACAGGAAATCAGTGGCAGAGGCAGAGCCAAGAATAGAAACCTGGTCTCTCAGGGACCACCAAGCATCTTCACCAAAACCATCTCCATGATGCAGTTCCTGCTCCACTTTCACACACTCCATGCTTTGCTGACAGTGGGGCCTTGCTGGGCCTCTTTGGGCACAAAAGGGGCTGAGGAGGAGGCAGGGTCTTGGCCTGCCCACAGGTCAGATGCAGGAGGTGAGGAGCGTGGCTGAAGGGATGGGACCATGGGGGTTCTAACCCTGTGTGTCTGGAATTAGGCTCCCATCAGGTTCAGTGCTTCCTGGTGCGCCCGCTGAGATGGCCCTGTTCTACCTAGCCTACCAACATGGGACAGTGGATAATTGTGTAGGGACCCATTTCTTTACAGGGACCTGCAGTGCCAACAGCTAGAAAGAACCTCTTTCTTCTTCACCTATTTCTAGCACCCCGGGCGGCTCCCCGTCTCCGCAAGCGGCTCCCCGTCCTCGCTGTTGCTGGCGGAGGTGCAGCCAGGCAGCTCTGCCTCGGTTCCCACCTGTCAAATGGGGATGATGCTTCCATTCTCCCACGCTTTCTGTCTTGTCTATTTAGCTTGTTAACTCAAGGCAGGGACTGTCTCTTACTGTGTGTACGTACAGGGCCTGGCACAATGGGGCCCTGATCTCAGCTGGGCCTTCCAGGTGCTACTGTCGTATAGGTTAAGAACAAAGAGCATGTATTCACACAGGGAGGAAGGGGCAGAGTGTGTGGTTCAGTGCTTTAGACAGATGCAGGGAACTGGGAATCCTGCGTTCCAATCCTGGTTGTGACATTGACTCCGTCAATGGCCTTGGGCAAGTCAACTGAGCCCAAGTTTTCAGAAGTGGCCTCTTCTTTTGGATGCGTCCTCGTTTTGGGAGCCCAGCTTTAGACAACCTGTGGCCTGATGGTGTTTTTTTTTTTTTTTTAAAACAAAGTGAGGTTCCCGTAGATTCCAAGGAGAGTTGAGGGCACTGAGCACCTCTGCAGACTGGGGGCATGATGCCCAAACTGGGCCTTTCCCGTGACAACCTCCACCTTCCATACATCCTCCTGGGAACTGCCCATCCCAGAATGCAGCTGATTTCTTTGGATCAGGCCCTTTATGCTGTGGATCTGATGTGAGTGGGAGACTAGAGTGGCTTCCTCGGCAGCACTTCAGTCTCTGTGTCAAAACACCCCTGCTCCCACCCCTATTCCTTTGTCTTTTACCATCACTCCTTTTCTCTTAGGTAACCCTCTAGAGGGCAACCTGCCTGATTTGATCTCCCTAGAAAGTAGCTCTACATGAGGAGGAGCAAGAGCTTGGTGCGTGATCAGATGGAACAGATGTCTCTCTCAACGATATCTGTGGTGCAGTGGTTCTCAAACTGTGGTCTGCGAGCTCCACCCAGGTGGTCCGCGGATAGTTTCCCTCTAAGGTGCGCGCCTGGGTGGCCGCACATGAGAAAATGAAGGGCCACCCACCTAATTAATGGAGCCACGCAGGCATGGCTCCACTAATTAGGGGCCTGGACCCTGGAGAAGATGCAGTGGGGTGAGAGGAGGGGGTGGGGGGAATTTGGGATGTGCAGGGCTGCGGTAGCCAGAGAAAGAGGTGACTTTCCCCAGCTCCAGGGCTGCGGCTGCTGGGGAGAGATGGCCCTCTATCCCAGCCCCAGCTCTGTGGCTGCTGTGGTGGGGGAGAGACCCCCTCCTTCCCAGCCCCAGCTCGGGGGCTGCCGCAGCGGGGGAGAGAGGGCACATCCATCACATTAGAAAGATTAGACTACTGATATTAAAATAGGAGTTGTGTGCTTTTATCTGTAGAACAAAAAAACATTGTTTATTATTACGGGTTTTATCCAAAGCCCTTTACAGTAGTTGGCTAACGGTACAAACAACATTTGGAAAGATCATTAAGTGGTCCGCTGAGACCCTCAGCAATTTTCAAGTGGTCCATTGAAAAAAACAAGTTTGAGAACCACTGCTGTTGTGTCTAGCAATTACGGTGAGGCGGGCATTAGAAAAGCACCAGATGGATTTCAAAGGTGCGCCCTCAGGTACTTCAAATGTTCAAATATTACTACTGAGGACTGGGATTTTCAAGAGAACCTAAGGGAATTGGGGGCCCAACTCTCCATGAAATTTGGGTGCTGGGCTCCTTTTGAAAATCCCGTCCATAATAACGATTTAAACAAGAAAGGGGATAGTCAGGCCCTGGCTGTGGGCTCGTACAGCAGAACTTGGGTCAGAGGCTGCAGGGCGATTGATCAAATAGGAGCTGAGGGCTTTCAGTGCTTTGCTGGCTCTTGTCCTCAGGCTGTACAGGTGGGTTTTGGCTTTTTGTTTGTTTTGTTTTTTTTTAAAGCCGCTGCTGTTGCTGGATGCAGAAACCACCTGTAGTTTAATGCGATTATCACTCCGCCTCAGCAAGGAAATGAAGAGCTCCTTAATGTGTGTTTAACAAGGCTAAACCTGGAGGGCTTCATGCCAGAGCCTGAGAGACACAAATGCTCATGTAAAGGCGCTGGTCTGACATCAGGGCAAACACTTAATACATAGTTGTATTGTTTGCCTGAAGCCACACTTATGCAATCGCTCCTGCAGGCTAATCTGAGCCTTGATTTTTTTTTTTATTTTTATTTTTTCCTCTTCTCTCCGGAGATCCTCCCAAGGTAAATTCGGGCGCATTATTTCACTGAAACACATTGTGTTTTTATTTTGCTTTAAAACTTGGGCAGCGGGCCCAGCTGTTATGGCAGGTTTTGTTGTTGTAAATTGTCCGGGGGGGAGGGGGGGTGCAGGATTGAACAGGCTGTTGGATGGCCTGTCAGTTTATGGGGGAAGAAAAATGGATTTTGTGATGTTTTTTAGAAACCTCTTTTCCCCCCTCTGCGTTGTTGGATCTTGCCACGAACACCTGATCGATTCCCTCAAAGAGGGTAAAACCTGTAACCCAGGGGAGAGCTCCTTTAGCCAATAATGCTGAACGTCAGCGCTGTGTGCCAGTGAATGCGGCTGCTTCTGAAAGGTAGTGGGTTGACGGAGACAAAAGCCTGGTTATCCACCAAACACTTCGAGCCCCAGCCCTGACCTAGAGGGGAGAGGGTAGTTTGGTTTCTACGGCCAGTTGAGTCCTTGGTGTCTCTGGTGGAGGGTCAAGCGTGGTGGTGAATTTGTGACGTGGGCACCTTTCTATAGGGAATTGGACTGAGACTTGCTGAACTCATTTCTCATTGGCCGCCCAACAGCCAGGATTGACTGAACGTGTGGAGCTGGGGCTTTCAGTGGGCCTATGGAAGTGAAAAACACCAACCCCTAATTGATTTGAGTGCATAACTCTCCTAGGCTCCTTTGCAAATCTTAGCCTGTATGCATTGTGACTAATGCTCCCTGCTTACTGATCAATGGGATGAGGGAGACACCCCCCCCATCTTTAGCTTCCTGGAGCCCCCTTTGCTCTCGCAGGGGTGCAGCTATAAATGATTTCAGTTCAATCACATTAAAAGTGTTGCTTCCTAGACTGCACTGCTTCAACAGCTCTGATTATAATGTGGAAAGTACCCAGGTAAAGAAGCCAAATCCCATTCTCAGAAGCGATTTAGACACTTAGGAGCCTAAATCTGATTGAAAGTTATGGAGAATGTTTGCCTTCCTACCAGCTGTGACATGGCCATTGATCCAGTTTTCTTTATTAACACAGTCACACAGACTACTGTTTAGCTGGGTCTAATGCTTTCAGTGGTTTTTCTTTCATCACGTATTACAGGCCAGTGTGGTCTAGAGATTAAGTGGCTAGAAATCAATGGCTGTTAGCCAAGATGGTCAGGGACGCTGCCCCATGCTCTGGGTGTCCTGACTGCCAGAAGCAGGGATTGGATGACAGGGGGTAGCTCACTCGGTAAATAACCCTGTTCTGTTCACTCCTTCTGAAGCATCTGGCGCCAGTTACTATCAGAGACAGGATACTGGGCCAGGTGGACCATTGGTCTGATGCAGTATGGCCATTCTTAAGTGCTTGATCTTGCCCCATTGACATTAGTGGGAGCAGGGGGAAGCTCCAGAGTAGCAAATCCGGAAGTCAGCACTTCTCATGTTCTTCCCAACCCTGCCAGTGACCAGCCGCACAACTGAGGTCACTAATTCTCAGCTTCGGGTTTCCCCACATGTTAGATGAGGTTATTAACAAGCACCCAGTGGAGCTGGAAAGATTAATCCATTGTGCTTTGAGATCCCCAGACCGCAGCTGCTACAGAAGTATAAATATTTTTGCAGGTAATACAAATAAAATGGCTACTTTGATATCCAGCTGAATGTCTGGCTATAGCACAGCGTTTTAATTAGGGACTGGAGCCAACAGACACTCTTGAACCTTTCCACTATTAGTGTCTGACATCATGACACCCTTTTCCTGGGTTGCTAAGTGCTGAAGTCTGCATCTCTCTCCAAGCAGCACCTGCCTTTCTATAGCAGGAAGTCAGCTCTCGAACTTAAGCTCTTATGGAAACATGCAAACAAACCCTATATATTTCCCCACCGCCCTCTTCTGTCCTCACCAGGTGTTTCAGGAAGTAGCACTAGCTGTTTGGCTGGTTAGCTCCAACCCTGAAGCTCTGGTAGATGAGCATGTCCGTTCAGCTTGCAATGCTGGGGCTGAGGGGAACAGGGAAGGTTTTATAAATGGATAGATTGCAGTCAGTTGCCAAAACAACCGATGTACTGTATCTGCAAAGGTGAGTTAAATGGAAACGTTCCAGGGGCTTCACTCTGCTGGTTATGTTTGCATCCACCTAATGAATATCTGGAAATATTTTGACAATCTGTGGTCCCTTTTATCTGTAGAATTACACATAATTAGCAGCACTCAGGAACCCAGACAGGTGTGTGCATGTACAGAATGAGGTACAGTCTTGTGTGTGTAGTGAAGAGAGCATTTAAAATGAATGTTGATAATAGTGCAAACCATAGAACGCCTGTTACATAGCATCTACCCAGTGCTATTCATCTTCAAAGCACTTTATAGACAAATCAGTGAGCTTTGGATTAGGACTTAAAGTCGATGGAAAGATTCCCGTTAAATTCAGTTGTGTTTAGATCATATATTATGGGCCAGTGTGGTCTAGAGATTAAGTGGCTAGAAATCAATAGCTATTAGCCAAGATGGTCAGGGATACAGCCATATGCTCTGAGTGTCCCTAAACCTCTGACTGCCAGAAGTTGGGACTGGATGGATGACACCCAATTGTGCAACTCAGTAGAACTCTTCCCTGTTTCACAGCTGAGAAACTAAGCAGAGAGGCTTCTCCAAGACACTCTGGCAGACCGGAATTAGCCCTCCAGAGTTGCTTGCTTCCACTCCTGTGCTCAGAATACTGTACCTCTCCAACAGGATTTACAACCTGTATGTTCAGCAGGTTTATGGTAGCAATATGGAAACGAAGTTATGACATAACTTTATTTTCACACGGAGTCCTTGGTATGATTGTTTGAAAGCCAGCTGTGGCCCGTAGACAAAATTCATCCCTGCTTTAAACAAGCACAATCCCATTGTCCACAATGGCGTTTCACTCACTTAAATCACAGATGAATTTGGCCCCATAAATGCCTGTACACCAGCAGCCCTCTATTTACCCTAGGCAGATTGAGTGGCCAGTTGGTAAATTACTGGTATGGATTTGAACTAGTGACCAAGAACTGACAGATGCAAGATCCTGTTACCAATCCTCCGAAATGTCCAACCCTCTCTCATGGGCGATTGTTTGGCATTCTTGGCACACAGTCCAAGAAAATTACCCATCCGGTCTGCACTCCAAAGGCCCTGGAACGTGTGTTTCTGTAGTCATGAACAGTCTGCTAGTTGGTGAAAGCTGGGCATGACTTTTCCTGAGTCGGGCCCTTAAGGAAATATTTGCTCAGCTTCCCCCCAGCTGTAATGCCTGACTCCCACCATGCTCTGAGGGCTTTCATTCTGAAATGAGAGCAAAGCAAATGCCTGAGATGACTTGTGCAGGTTTCTCATTAAACAGGCACATAGTGCTAAGCAACAGCTTTAATTGAAATGGAAATGGGGGGCAGTGGGTGATGACAAATGCAGCTTTGTGGAGAAGCTACGCAATCTTTGTGACACTGAGCTGTCAGGTTTTAGCAGAAGAGTTGCAAATTCTCTGCAAAACTCCATGGACGAGGACTGGGGGAGCTTTTGATCCAAAATCCTTCTTTCAGGGTGAAAAGATCTATGACCAGACTAAATCATCATGTTACAAAAGTAACTTGGCCTTGGTTACACAAAGGAACCATTCAGTCAGAGCAGAATGACCCAGTTATGGATTGTGGGACAGAGTTATTTTCTTTTTCTTTTTTTTTTTTCTTTTTGACCAAAGAGAGTTGAACCATTTGATTGAAACAACCTTGCGATTCTAACTTTTTGCGCTGGGGCAAACATTGGAAAAAGCAGCCGCCGGCTTCCCCTCTGCCAGTAATTTTCTGAATTCCCATTCTCAGTTTATTAAAAAAACTATTAATAGAACTCTTTACTATTGTAACAAATCCATGACTATGAGCTCTCACTGTGGTGCACATACTGGCCAATTAGTACTTAATAAGGACAGAACTCGGATCCTCCGGCTCCACCAGCCAAAGGCCAAGGTTCTCAAAAATCAGAGTGACATTCTGGCCCCGTCACAGTCACTGGGAGTTTTGCCATGAACTTTATTGGGGCCAGGATTTCACCTTACGTGCCTAAAGTTAGGCTCCTAAATTTCTATTTAGGCTCTCAAGTGGCCTAATTTCCAAAACGTCTGAGAATCCAGCAGCTCCCGTTGAGCCTGGTGCTCCATACTTTTAAAGATCATTTACTTAGGAGCCTAACTCTAGGCTCCAGGTTTCATAATCTTGATCCAGATTCTCATTATTTAACTACTAAAGGAGAATCACTATTAGCTGCTAGCAGTATAGGGCATATGCTATAAAGTTTAACCATTCTGATTCCATTGAGCAGAAAGGGATGTAACACACACATGGATGCCAGCTCAATGCAGTATTAATACAAATCTCCATCCCCCACCCCTCCCAAAACGTGGCATACATAAAAAGTTATCCATCAAAGGCATGATCGTCTATTTGCAGGAAATGATTGATACCTATTTCTATCATAGATGAAAACAGCAGCCTTTGTCCGCCAGGTCTATATACGCAATCCAGGGTACTGCCGTTGTGCTTCATTGCCTTCTCGTGGCCCAGTGCATCACCGGGATAGCAGACTAGGAGAACCAGTCAGCTGTGTGCTGGGGAGCGTACATGCCCTGTCGGTTCCCATGGTGATCGTGAGCTCCCTAGCTCCTGGCACCCAGTGACAACTTGTCAACCGAATACTGGGCCAGTACAGGATGTTCTCGATGCACCCACAGAACAATGACCACGTGTTGACAGTCTCTCTAAGCCTGCTGCCCGGCCCCTTTTACCATTGCCCTTTTCATTCCTCTTCCTTCAGTGGCAGGAAGAGCTCCTGCCAAGACCCAGGTTCAGGGATTTGTGTTCCGCTTGGTGCCACAGTTGACCACAAACGCAGCAGGCTGTACAGCCTCCTGCTCTGTTAACGATGGCAAACCTGACCTCTGCTTTCAGGAGGGAAGGAAGGGGGCAGAAGTGGATCTGTGGTTTTGCAATGATGCGATCAAGCCCCACAGATGAAAGGTGCTGTAGCAGTATAAAGGATTGTTGTCAAGGCAAAAATGTGAGTTAACTGGACTCCTGGCCTCATGGGTGGAGACTCAATTATGTCCCAGTTTTTTCCTGAGAGATGGAACCCAGCCCCAGCAAAGGCGATTCGAGTCATGACCCCACTTCTCTTCCCAGAAACTGCACCTGGTGTTTGCAGTTTCTTTCTTTGGTAGATTCTGCTTCCACAAAGCTTTTTGAGGATAGTGTGGGAGGGGGAGAGAGAGATCTTCAAGGAGCCTCAGTGGCCAAGATAGTCCTAGATTAGCATTTGTCTTTACTTGTTAGCTGGCTGGTTGAGTGTGTGGTAAAGCTGTGCAACTTATCGTTTTCCCCATCTCACCAGTTGGCTTCTCTCCATTTAAAAAAGCCCTATATTGGGCTCTGGGTTAGCTTTAATTTTACATGACACAAAGCAAACAGATACCAAGAACTTGCCCATAAAGTGTACAATATCCCAGTGGTGTGTAAGAAAACGAGTAAGGCACACTCCTGATCAGTATAGACGAAATTCAGCCCAAGCATCAAGCATTGAGGAATGATTTAATCGTGATAGGTTGGAGGGCATTATATCTTTAAATTAAAGAGTTGAAATAGATTTTGTGGTCTCTGTGAAGTGGTGTTCGGATCCTTCCACAGTTGATTATTTTAATGGCTAAGGTTACTAGTAACACACAGAACGCTGACGGGGCTATAAAGCGTTTCCTACATTAACATGTACAGGCTATATGTTTTCCCTGAGAATGCTACCACATGAAGTAGAAAGAAGAAGCAAACCAAACTCCCACAATCGATCCAGTCACACACATGTCCTGTCCCACTTCAGATGCATTAGTAAGAGTGGGCTGGATTGCGTACCTCATTTCACTTTGCCATTGTGGCTCTGTTGTAGGATGTGCCATCTGTGGGATCATAATTGACTGCAATGTGATTTAATTACAGTCATGGGTTTTTTTCCACCTAGGATGAAGAAAGTAATTTGATGATTTAAATCTTCTTTGGCATAAAGGTTTTTTTCCTCCCCCTCCCCTCGGAAAACTCTAAAAGAGAGAGAGTGCAAAGTATTTTACTTATTATCATAGATACATGCTGTAGAATCTCATGCATTCTCCTGTTTGCCAACCCCAAACCTAATCATTCTCACAAATCTCGCCTTACCTCACTTGTCAGCAAAGATTTAGTGGGGCGAAATCTCCTAAGGCTTCATTGACATTATGGAATGTTTACTATAGAGATTTATCACAAATAATCAAAATTGACACAATTGTCAAAGTACATTTGCGGATGCAGTAGCCTTTTTAAAATAGCCTCTTCGTTTACTGAATCACAAAATTTAGTACTCCTGACTGAGGGCTCGTCTCCACTAACCGGGGGATCGACCCGCGGCGATCGATCCACTGGGAGTTGATTTAGCGGTTTTAGTGAAGACCTGCTAAATCAACCGCCAATTGCTCTCCCGTCGACTCCGGTACCCCACTGGAACGAGAACCATAAGGTAAGTCGATGGGAGAGTTTCTCCCATTGACCCAGCGCGGTGTAGACACTACAATAAGTCGACCTAAGATATGTCAACTCCAGCTACGTTATTCACGTAGCTGGAGTTGCGTAACTTAGGTCGACTTTGCTCCATAGTGTAGACCTGCCCTGAGTCTCCCAGTCATTGGTGCAAATCAATGAGGAATGTAATACTGTGTATGGCATATTTGAGAATCTTCTATTCTTTTCCAGTTGTTCTCCCTTTATATGCAAAACAAAGTCCTAAAGATTGCAGTATCACTATTTCAAGCGGTAGTGGTTTGGACAAGTACTGCAGAATACAATTGTTCATGATAATAGAGAACCCTCCTGTGTTTTCCACTTTCAAGGTCAGAATTGTCACTGTGCCAAGGTTATGGCCTGATTCTTTTGCTATTCCAAATATCAGGAGTTCTAGGCCAAACTGCAATGTGGACTTTGAAACTCACTGTCTTTGTAGTTTGGTTGCCTGTTGCCACTTGTTTCCAATTTATGCCAATGTTTCTCCTCTGAAACTCAGTTCTGTGGAATGGTAAAATTGCACCTTTGGCATGCATGGAATTTGTTTACTTTATTCTGTGTGTCAGCAGTGCTGAGCACTGTACATTTTAAGGTGAATAGCTTACTTGGGGTTCGAAGAGTATCCTTACTCTCACTGGGTGAAATCTTGCCATGGACTTCAGTGGTGCCATAACTCCCCATGGCAGCAGTGGGGCCAAATTCCATGCATGGTACAGTACTTTACTCTGCAATTGGTTCATTCATTTCAATAGACCTATTCATGGTGTAAGGTGATTACAGTCTGGCTCTTGGTTAAGACCCAAATATCTGATGGATAATTGTCCAGTTATCTCAAATGAGTGCTGACAGTAGCTATTTCAGTGTGTGTGTGTGTGTGTGTGTGTGTGTTTGTTTGTTTTTTTAAATCATTCTTCTTTCTTTCCTCTAGCTGGAATCAAGATGACGACAGCTGCACCACTGGGCAATAATACCTTGTCTCCAACAAATGTGACCACAAAGTCTCAAGAAGAAATTCTTTATCAGAGTAAGAAAAATATTGCGACAATGGATATATTTGAGTTGCATTTTAAACGCCATGTGTCTGGGGAAGATTTTGAAAAGATGTCCGAAAACATTCCTATGTACAAACACTGTTAAACAAGGGACTTATACAAAACTGCCACATCACCCTTTGAAAATTCATTCTCCTAAAGATAATCAACATTAAATAGAATAAAATGGATTTCAGTGAGCTTGTTTTAAAAAAGTGTCGGTCTTGAAGGTCCTGTTTAAATGCAATTGTACTAGATTTTCGATGTGTGTTTTGATGCTTTCAGCTATTGAATAGACACTGGCTACTTGAAATAAGGAAAAAAGTCTTCTGTTACTTATAACTTATTTTTTTTTAATTGTTTTTATTAAATCTAATTTACTCGACATCATTTGCTAGTCTTGCAGAATTTACTAGCCCAGGCACAAAGTCTAGTCACCTCCCCTCTAGTATGAAGATTATAATGAAGAACTTATGATATGTAGAGCCCGATCCTCCAAAGACTTAGGTATGCGCTTAACTTTCTGCCCAGCAGAGATCATAGCCTCATTGTGCTGGGCTTCACACAGATTCTTGGGGTGTGTCCACACTGCAGCTGGGAGCACTAGCTCTGCCCCAGAAAGTGCTAAAAATAGCAGAGTAGCCAGGGATAGCACAGGTGGCAGCTTGGGTTAGCTGCCTGAGTACAAACCCACCTTGGACCCGGGTGGTTAGCTTGAGCCACTACTCACGCTACGCTCGGCTACACTGCCACTTTTAGCTATCGTGTATCCATCTGCCCAAGCTGGGAAGCACACTCCCAGCTGCAGTGTAGATGTACCCACACTAAGGGCATGTCTACACTTCCCTCTGGAGCGAAGGTAGTGAAGACGTGATAAATCGACGGCTGAGCGCTCTCCCGTCGACTCCGATACTCCACTGGAGCGAGAAGCGTAGGCAGAGTCGATGGGGGGAGCGGCAGCAGTCGACCTACCGCAGTGAAGACACTGCGATAAGTAGATCTAAGTACGTCGACTTCCGCTACATTATTCACGTAGCTGAAGTTGAGTAACTTAAATCTATTCTCCTCCTCTCCTCTCCCCTCCCCCCCCGAGCATAGACCAGACCTAAGGTAGAGTTCCTGCCCCAAAAAGTTTACAGATGAAACAAAGGGTGGAAGGGAACACAGAGGCACAGAGAAGGGAAGTGACTTGCCCAGGGTCATATAACCGGTTGGGCAGAGCCACAGGTCTCCTGAATCCCCACACACTGGACCAGACTGTCTCTCAATGGGTTTGTTTACGTATTTTATTTCCTTCAGCAAGGATGAGGAAAACAGACCAGTCAGTTTGTTTTATTTCTAGTCGGTTTTACTCTCTAGTTCTTAAGCCCTAATTCAGTGCCACAACGTTTGGAGTTAAGCCTTTGCCTGCAGAGTTTGCACCTCAGACCACCATTTTTCCTGAATTAAAAATAAAAATGAAAACAAGTTTTGGAAATCTTTTTCTCTTTAAGCATGCACCTTAAATTAACCGGGCAAAGTCTTGTTCGAACAATACAATACAAGCTATTTAAACAAAATATACTCAGTCTTTTTTTCCCCTCATTCGTAGGTTCCGGAGCAATCGTAGCTGCCATCGTAGTTGGAGTGATTATTATATTCACAGTGGTTCTGCTCATGTTGAAAATGTATAACAGGTACATGGCTTTGTTCCTAATTTCTTTTATGTAGCTCAGGTTAGACAAGATAAACCAAAATCACTGCCACGTGCTTAGAATTTCTCAGGTCTACGCTGTATTATCTCGCAGGCCATTTCAAGGACTTAATTGCCAAAATTCCAAGGACTAAAACTACAGTACACATTCCTGATTGTTCACTTGAAATTTCAGACATCATAACCATTCTCTCTTGCTACCTTGAGGATCTTGTCTTTTTCTGTTCTTTCCACTCCGCTAGCACTGGTTTCCTTGCTGTTCTGCCTTCTCCTCTGCACCTCCTGTATCTTCATGTCTCAGCCACGCTTTCTGATATCTCAAACTTCAGAACAAAACATTTTAAATTCCTTTTGCATATGCCTCTTGATGTCTCTCTCTCTCCTTCTGCTATTCTGCTGTATTTAAGTCTGTATAAACTGTTTTAGATGCAGTTTTCATGAAAGACTCTACAAGAAACAGAAATGTAACTTCCCCGTCCTCCTCCTTCCTAGTTCCATTTCCTCTCCCTCTCATCCTGATTGCTGGCCCTTCCTGGCCTTCCTGCTCCATGTGCTCTGTGTAGCACAGCAGCAAACTGAAACTGACCATAAATCAGGTCAGTTTCATTTTGCTCCAAGCAGGAGAGTCCAAGTGGATTTGTCAGTTTTTAGATTGTTGCTTTCCAAGATACAAAAAGTGTAAATGAATGCAAGTCTGGCAGAGGCTTTTTGCATGCCAGCTCCAGGCTTTGTCTACCATTTTCTGGCATATGCTGCCCTCTGGTTACCTGCTTCTTCCAGATGGGCAACTTAAGTGAACCAGGTCATCTTCATGAATCCTGAAGGAGTTTGTGTGTTCAGTTGTCTTTTTGTACCTCTGGTGACAGAAGCCTGCTGCCTTTTGTCTCAGTGGAGGATACTGATGCCCACATGGTAGACAGGGCAGACGGGCTTCCTGTTTGCTTTCGGCGCTAATTATCTATAAATCCCTAAATGACCTGGGTCCTGGCCTAAATTTTTGGAACTAAAAAATGTATTTGAAAAATGGCCTTTTTCAAAAAGTAAAATCTTTGCAAAAACTTGACTTTAATTTTTTATGACATGTATTCAAATTTTTTCATTCAGCAATAAAATAAACTTGTAAAAACTGGGGGTGGGGGGAGATCCATTTCATACCCTGCAAAACAGTAACAACTTTGCAAATTTTTCGAAAAACAATTTACTCATTTTTTCAACCTGCTGTACTGGTCGTTTCCTCCTCTTCCCCATCCCCCAGAGCAGTTAGTCAGCTGTAATGCCTTCACTGTCTGTCCTCAAGGAGAAAAAGAGTACTTGTAGCACCTTAGAGACTAACAAATTTATTTGAGCATAAGCTTTGCTCAAATAAATTTGTTAGTCTCTAAGGTGCCACAAGTACTCCTTTTCTTTTTGCAGATACAGGCTAACACGGCTGCTACTCTGAAACCTGTCCTCAAGGATTAACTCTTGGGAGCAGGCAGCAGAAGATTCTTGATGTCGGACCCTGTTCTTTGGAACTCATTGCCCGAGTTTAGCGGAGTGGGGCAACGGAGAGCTGCTTATTCTGGCATTTTCGTCGCAGAAAGTGGAGTAGGGTGTAAATCTAAAACTCTCATCACCACACTGATGAACCATTAGTAACACTGGGTTTCAATTAAAATCTTGTGATGAAATCTTGGCTCCGTTGACTAAAATGGCAGGGATTCCCAATGACTTGGGAGCGGCCAAGATTCCATCCTTGATGTTCAACACATCATGATTCTTGCCATTTTTCCCCAGACAGTACTTAGAATGGTAAAGACCATTCCCGGACAAGTAGGAAACGATGAGGAAATTTTAATTTTAATTTTTCTTTACAGACGCATGAGGGAAAAACGAGAGCTGGAACCCACAAGCATCAAAGCCAAGACCCCACCTGCTTTTGGACAGAACAGTAACAATGCTAACCGACCCAAAACAGTAGCTATCACACCAGTGGACATCCATATGCAGAACAGATGACTGTGGACCTTGGCCCTACCTATGGGAGATCACTCTCCTTGAAGAATGAGACTTGACAACCAGACTCTTTGTTCACATAGACCTGTGACTCTTTACCAGAGGAGGATTGGCACTGGCATAGTGACTACGCATGGAGTTGAAACCAAGGATTATGTGGGTAACTGGCCACGTTTTTTCTTTTATTAGAAGGAAAAAATAAAATGCTGAGCACCTTTGTATGGCTGATCTAACAATGTGATGGCATTATATCAGCAGGAACATGAAGAATCTTATTTTCTCTGTAGAAGTTAAGTGGCAACAAGTGGCAAAAATACCCTTTAGATGGGTCAAAAGATGCACACTCCTTTATTTACAGTGTCCTTGATGAGTCGTGAGCAGTTTGGTGGGCTTTCTTTTCCTCTCCTGCAGTGATCAGTAGTGAAGAAAATGAAAGATCTGGATGTAAAGGCTACAACTATGCTTCATTCTTGGATTTGTTATGCTTGTATCTTTTTATATTTTTAGCATGAGGAATAACATGTGAAGTAACAAAACTGTATTTAGACTTCACTGGCCTTTCTGATTCCCAATCAGATACATAGACGTGGATTCAGATAAAACAGGGTATGAATGTGATATGCTTTAAAAAAAATTTTGATGTGTTCTAGCAACTTGACAGAGTTTGAATCCAGCTGAATCCCTCTCTTCAGGGATTTTAACTCAGCAGCCATATTTGTGCTGGGTTCTCAGTTTGGGAGCACTTATTTATTTTTTTTTTTAACAAATGATGGGATGGGGAGAAAAATTAGTTCTATTTTTAAATTAGAAGAGGTTCAAACAGGAAGAGAATGAAAAACTAGTGATATTTTATGTGCGTGGGGCTGCTTTTCTTTAAAGATAGACTTTAAAAAACAACTGAAATGTTGCAATCCATAATGTAGATTACAGACTTTGGCTTTTTTTTTTTTTTTTTTTTTTTTGAGAAAAATAAATTTTAAAAGCAACCACAAGCTATTTGGTTTTGCATGAGTGACTGTTGTGGGTGTGCAGTAATTCAACAAAAATTTCCCAAGGATTTTTTCACAGGCCCACTGGGTGCACACACAGAAGCTGCATTGTTACGCTCTCTATGGCCTATTGTTTCCATGATCTACATGTTAAACGTCCCTAAACATTAGCTAACAGAGTAGACAGCAATGGTTCAGCAGAAGGCGGTATAGCCTATTGATCTAATAATTCACCTTGTGCAAAAGCCCCTATATAGCGATGCACATCACTGACCCCATCCTTCAACTTGCCCTGCCTCGGTGTTGTAGCACAAGCCACACACTGGAATACCCAGGCACAACAGAGGGTGAACTGACTATACAGTATTAACGTCTGAGTCTGAATTCACTCGGTTCGGTGGGTTTAAATTACGCCCATGGCATTGTATTAAAAGAGAATGTTTTGGGTTAATACAGACTTGCGTGTAGAGCTGGCTTTAAGCACAAAAAAAGCTAGCGACCAGTTGGGGTCCACTCTTCTGAGGGCCTTAAGAAAATTTGCAACTGGCAGGCCAGCTTGACTTCTCCTTCTGGCACAGAGATAGGAGAGGAGGACACTCTGATCTGATAGGTTTCAGAGTAGCAGCCGTGTTAGTCTGTATTCGCACAAAGAAAAGGAGTACTTGTGGCACCTTAGAGACTAACAAATTTATTTGAGCACAAGCTTTCGTGAGCTACAGATCACTTCATCGGATGCATCTGATAGTGATCTGTTTTGGCAACTTGTGGCTCTTTAGGTACTATAAGGCCAGCCCTGCCTGGCAAACACTTTGTCATTTACAAAGGGGTGTTACTAATTAAACTGATCAAAGAACCAATTTTGAAAAGGAATTTTTAAAAAATGCAAAGCCTGAGATTTTTAAAATAATTGTCCATGATTTAAATGTGACTGCAACTCATTTGTAATTCTCCCCACCACAAAAACTCCACTACTGTCACAGTGCTTCAGTTTAAAACATGCAACCAGAAAAGGCATTAGGCTGATTGCTCTACAAACAAAAGCTGGTGAATATTTTACCCTGAGCCAGGACTCGGAAAGGTAAATTGTTACATTGCCAACACCACCTCAAAAATGTGAACTGAGTGTAAATGATGGAGAGATGAGTCTGCAGACTGCCTGGAATGATAGCTTGGACAGGTGTGAATTGTCCATCTAGCCCAGTATCCTGTCTCCCAATAGTGGCCGGTACCAGATGCTTCAGAGGGAGTGAACAGAACAGGGCACTTAGAGTGATCCATCTTCTGTTGTCCAGCCCCAGCTTCTAGCAGTCAGAGGTTTAGGGACACCCAGAGCATTGGGGTTGCATCCCTGACCATCTTGGCTAACAGCTATTGATGGACCTATTCAACTTTTCTAACTCTTTTTTGAACCCAGTCATACTTTTGGCCTTCAGAACATCCTCTGACAACAAGTTCCACAGGTTAACTGTGCACTGGGTGCAGAAGTACTGCTTTATGTTGTTTTAAACCTGCTGCCTATTAATTTCATTGGGTGACCCCTGGTTCGTGTGAGATGTGAAGGGGTAAATAATACTTCCTTATTAACTTTCTCTGCACCATTGATGATTTTATAGACCTTGATCATCTCTCCCCTCAGTCATCTCTTTTCCAAGATGAACGGTCCCAGGCTTTTTAATCTCTCCTCACATGAAAGCTGTTCCATCCCCCTCCTCATTTTTGTTGCTCTTCTCTGTACTTTTCCCAATTTTTATATATCTTTCTTTGAGATGGGGTGACCAGAATTACACGTGGTATTCAAGGTGTGAGTGTACCATGGATTTATTTTGTGGCACTAGGATATGTTCTGTCTTATCTATCCCTTTCCTAATGGTTCCTAACGTTGGTTTTTTTGACAGCTGCTGCACTTTGAGCAGATGTTTTGCAGAGAATGATCCACAATGATTCAAAGATCTTTTTCTTAAGTAGTAACAGCTAATTTAGACCCCATCATTTTGAATGTATAGTTTGGATTATGTTTTCCAATACGCATTACTTTGAATTTCATCTACCATTTTGTTGCAGTCACCCAGTTTTGTGAGATCACTTTGTAACTCTTCGCAGTCTGCTTTGGACTTAACTATCTTGAGTAATTTAGTATCGTCTACAAACTTTGCCATCACACTGTTTGTTTCTTTTTCAGTAACATTACTATGCTGGTAAAAGCCTAGTCTAGCTACAGTTTGCTAAACTGGAATAAGCTATACCAGTAAACACTTTTATACTGGGATAATTGTATCTACACTGGCGAGAGGGAGTTAAAGCTGCAAACTCTTTAGGATAGACAAGGCCTCACTACTCTACTTGCTCCTAGGCAGAAGCTATAACATTCTTCATTTTAAATACTTTACTGAAACATAACTACAGACAAGACAACCCTTCGCAGGCAGGGAAAGCTTTAGCCAGTGTAGTAACATCTTAGTCACCAATGCGGTAACGTGACATGCAAGCTATGTACAGAAACAAGCCTGGCAATTCTTTGGTCCCAGAGTGAAAATAAGTAAGCAAACATACTTAAAAAACCCAAAACTACAACCATACAGCTACAACCTCACCGAATGAATTCGCAAGCAAGCTTCTGCAAGCCAGCTTTTGTTCCTTTTGCATTGTTCAATTGACTTTTTTTTTTAGCAGTGGGTATGTAGCGCCACCTAGCATCATCCTTCTATATGACAGGAAGCAGCTACCCTATATTACAGGCAGTATTTCCCTACAATAAGGGATGGACTCCACAGCTTTGCCACAGTTGCTAATATTGCAGAAATTTGTCCCCATTCATGGTTATAAATAAGCTTGGCAGAATTCTATTTTTATTTTTTTAATATATAATTTTTATGAATAATTTCAATGTTTATTTTAAAGTGTTTTTTCAACTTTCATCCATTTTAAATTTTCACAGCTGTAGGAAATTATAAAGGGGTTTAGACAATGGGAAGGCAGTTGATAGACTGACTAATGACAGAAGATGCTGAGATTCAAAAAGTTAAAGCTTTATAACCATTAAAACACAAATGGTCAACATCATATGACAAACATATGCAAAGAAATATCTTTAAACAAAGCTTTTTCTTTCTTTGCCTATTTGTAAATTTCTATTTCTAATATATTTTCATTGGTTGGTGTGTGTACAGTGAAATCAGCATTTATTGACATTTACTCATAAAAAATCTAATCCTTTCAATCCTAGTTACAAAGCTACTTACCGCTGCTTCACATTATCGAAGTGCTGTAGAAACGTTAGCTGATCCAGCAGAATAGTATCTCCAGTCTGGATGTATGACATGCTGGAAAAGAGACTGTCAGTTTGAAATCTAGTTTTTCCCTCCTCTTTTTCATAGTGTCTGAAGGCCCACACCTGCCCTTGAGTCCCTGCCAAATGTTGCGGTTTTACACACACACTCACTCACTCACTTGCCTGGTCTGTTTCAGCTAAGTGCCATCAAATGCACAGCAAAATCCAACTGAAAAACTCCAGTTTTGTTCTCTTTAAAGATATACAGACTCCGTTTTTATCGTGAAATGATTTTTATAGTGGGGGCGCTGAAGGCAGAAACCATGTATTTGAGTGGTGGTTACTACATCAAGCCAAAGGGTGTAGCAGCACCCCTGGTTCCAGCACCCATGTACAGACTTAGTTTTTTATCTAAAAGAAAAACATAACCCCTGCCCCCAATTTAGACGGGAGTGTAATTTTTAAATAGTCTTTTTAAATATACAACAATATGAACATAGCAGTTGTCACAGACTACAGATCTGTCTAATCCAGTACCCTGCCTTTGACTGTAGCTGTTACCACCACCTTCACAGGAAGCTGATGCAGTCAGATGTTATGTCATAAACAACCGAGAAAGTTTCTTTCTAATCCCAATCAGACTGGTTTATTTCTGAAAGCATGAGGGGGTTTTATCCCTTCCAAAATTTGTGTTTTAAATCTGTATTATTTTCTATTGTAACTGTTATGGTAACTTTTTGACATTGACCTATTCTTTCCCATATATATTAGATAATTTTGCTTTCAAAATATTGCTCTCTGTCAGTACAAATAATGAAGCAATGGGAAAACTGGCTACCATATGTTCAGATGCTCTCTTCCTCTAGAGGCTGGAAGCATT
Source organism: Natator depressus (assembly GCF_965152275.1). Taxonomy (NCBI): domain Eukaryota; kingdom Metazoa; phylum Chordata; order Testudines; family Cheloniidae; genus Natator; species Natator depressus. The sequence goes on from NC_134252.1 coordinate 8,465,289, forward strand.
TTGCAGACAAGCCAGTTTAAGGGTTTGGGGAGCAAGTAATTTCCAGCAGGTCACAGTTGCTAAAGACATAAGGCCTGAAAACAGTCTCAATCCTGTTTGATCCTTGAGTGGCTCTTGACTTACAGTGCTGTAATGACAGATGGTTGAGGCTGCTATGCCAGGACGTGACAGTGGAGTCCATGTGGCGGGAAGACTACTGCTTAACATCAACCACCAAAGGGTTCCTCGTCACAGACCCTACTGCTTGTCCGTCTGGCTTCAACCTGCCATGTCATCAGGGGGACCTTCTTAACCGATTCCGGACTGGGCAACGCCTTCGTGCAGCCAGCCAGCACCGTTGGGGACTTGGAGACTATCCAAGCTGTGGCTGTGGTGCAGACTGAACAAGAATATGCGTTGTCGAGGAGTGCCTGCTCACCAAAGTCAGCAGTGAGCTCCACTGGGCCGCTAACCACGCTACTGCCTGGCAACTATGCAAATGCTAAATCAATCAATAAGTTCCTGATGCACAGCAGAGGGGAAGTGGAGCGACATTGCCTATCAGCCACTAAAGCAAAAGAGCAAATACGGGGGCGGGAGGAAGACTCCCATCCCACTCAGGCTTTGCCTTCGCCACAAAAGGGTGATTTTTCCCAGCTGGAAGAGGGTAGTGGATTGGGTTGTTTTCCCCATAGAGCTAGGCGCGTTCAGCACTAGACCCCTTCCGCGTAAGCGTTCCCTAGCCGCAAAGACCCCCGTGCCTCGTCTCTGCTCGGAGTCACAGCAGGCTGGCTCCCCCGCCGCGGGTCGGCCGGGGTAAAGGATGCACTTTCGGGGCTAGTGACGACAGAGCCTCTGTGTGTGTATGTTGGGGGGGTAAGTGGGGAAGACTGTCCTATTAAAGGCGGGGGCGGGGAAGACCTTGCTGGGGCAGGGAGGGGACCTGTCCCAGAGGAAGCGGGGGAGGGCCCTGGCCTGTTAAACGTGGGGGCGGGGAAGACCTTGCCGGGGGAGGGAGGGGACCTGTCCCAGAGGAAGCGGGGGAGGGCCCTGGCCTGTTAAAGGTGAGGGCGGGGACGCAGGCCCTATACCCGTGAGGGGGCGCCTAGGAAGCGCTGAGTCGTAGGAGGCAGATGCGGCGCGGGAAAGAGGGGCTGGCGGAGGGGCCGATTGCCTCGCTGGGAAAGGGGCGGATGAGGCGACACTAGCTCCACCGGCCCCAACTTCAGTCGCCAGGCCCCCTTCGGCGCATGCGCAGTCGACTCCAGAATCACATGACCACCTGAACCCAAGCACCCCACCCGCGACCCAGTCTGCGCGCGCATTACAATCTTCCCTTCGCTACCGCGCTGGAAGGGCAGGTTCCACCTCTGGCGCCGCCAGAGCCCACGCGCTCCATGGTCAGCCTCCTCATTGGCCGGCGCCCGCCGGATAGACCCTTGAACCCTCCTCCCGTAGTCCCGCCCCTCCATCACGGTGCCTTCTGATTGGCTTAGGGGGGAGCGCAGCCCGCCCTCTTCGCCGCGTCCGCTGATTGGCTGACGGCTAAGGGGCTCGCGGTCGCGTTGGGACCCGCCCCTTTCGTTCTGTGTCGCGCGACTCTGTCTCTCATCTCGCCGCTTTTCCTCCTCCCCGCGGTGAACGTGAGGGAGGGAGAGAGGAAGGGGTCCTGCGGGCGCGGTGCACGCCGGGATAGGGAGTGCTCTGCGGCCAGGAGGAGGCAAGATGGATGCGGGCTTCTTCCGCGTAAGTGTTACCCTAAGCGGGCCGGTGGAGCGGCCCGGCCATGCGAACGCGGGGAGCCGGGTCGCTGGGAAGCACCGCGACGGGCGCTGCCGCCGCCGGGTCCCCCTGCGAGCGCGGCCCTGCCTCCCTCCTCTCCCGCCCTGCGCAGGCTCCCGTGAGGAGCCGCGGCGCAGAAAATGGCGGCCGGAAGGTGGTCGGTGCGGTTCGTTCCACCCGGGGGGGGGCGAGGGGACGGTGTCATCGCGCGGGGTGGAGGGGGGGGTGTCTCTGGGGTTGGGTAGTTTGGAGGAGGGAGGGGCCTGCCCTTTCCTCTGGGGCTGGGGGGTGGGATGCCCAGGGAGGGGGGGCGGCTCTTACCCCCTCCCCCCGCACGCGCACACTCATCCAAAGGCCGCGGTGAGGCCGCTACCTCCAGTCCAGGGCCTGCGCCGCCAGGAGGAGGCGGCCCTGCTGCCCCGCGGCGCCATGTGGCCCGCCCGGGCCTGGTGTCCCGCGGGAGGACGAGGAGTCTCCCTCCCACGCCAAGGGCCCGGGCCGGGACCCGAACTCTGCTCGCCGTGGCCGCTCTGGAGTCCAGTTCCTGAATCTCACTCTGCGCCCTGCTGGGTCTCCTCATGGCCAGGCACCCTCTTGTTTTGGTTATGCGCTAGAGATTGTGCTGGACAGCCCTCCCCCTGATAAAGCTGGGAAACTTTATTTATAGCGATACCTGGGACGCAGCTGCCTTTTCACTATGAGATGCTAGGGAGAAAGTGGCACCGGAGGATCTAAAGGCCAAAATCACAATCAGGCAGCAGAAAACAATTAGATCTATTCTTCCCCCCTCCCCCTTGGGGCGGGCGGGAACGGATCTTCACACATGTAATGGTCTAGTTACTTAGCAAGTGCCCAGCATTGGAAAAAGGTAAATGATAAGAAAATGGCTATTCTCCGTGTTTGTTCATGTTGGCTTTTGTCTTTGCTAAAACAAACACTGCAAGAGAAAATGTCTGGAACATCATATAAAACTTAAACAATAACATATCCAGGGTATATTTATCTTTCTTCCTTTCCCCCATCTTGTTAGAATTAACTTGTTTTCTGCATGGGACTAACACATGAGTTTTATGTATGCCAGAAGCTATCATGAGAGTAGGTGGTACTGAAAATAACAACTTCAAATCCTTCCCTATGCAAGTTCTCCAGGAAGTATTAATAATTTAGCTTGGAGGAAAGACTCCAAAGCAAAGGCTTTTTGATTGTGTATGCATGGTGCTTTAAAAACACAAGAAAAGGTTATTTTTGCCTCAGGGAGCGTACAGTCTAAGGGCATGCTCCTGCAGACACTGGACTCTATACATTTACTAAAAAGAAAAGGAGTACTTGTGGCACCTTAGAGACTAACCAATTTATTTGAGCATAAGCATCCGATGAAGTGAGCTGTAGCTCACGAAAGCTTATGCTCAAATAAATTGGTTAGTCTCTAAGGTGCCACAAGTACTCCTTTTCTTTTTGCGAATAACGCGGCTGTTACTCTGAAACCTATGCATTTACTGCTTCACAGAGAGAATTGGTATGCCTGGTCCTCTGGTTTTGCAGAGTTTGGTTCAAAGTCTGATGATTCAAGGTTTTTCCGAGTGATGTGTTTGTACACACACAACTTTTATTGTCAGAGAGTACTCAAATAATTACAGTGAAAATACTTTTTTTGTAAACACATTTTTAGTTTAAAAGCAGGTTAGCAGTTTAATGTCTTCCTCAGAGCAAAGAGGACTGTTGCTATTGATGATAATCTCGGGGTGTTACATGTTCTCAATGCAGTGTGTACAATTTACAAATTGGCTTCTTCATTGAAATGCAGATTGTACCATTCAATTTCAAATCTCTCTTGATGACCAATGCTGCTTACCATGCCTTGTGAACAAACTCCTCGGCTACGGGGCTGAGCAAAATTCCAACTGCTTTTTTCTGTCTCCTATGGGGGGAGAGGAGGCAGGGAATCTTATTTCTATATGTGACTGCAGAATCTTGAATATTTGGGTGATATGACAAATACGCTAAATTCAGTTTTGACTGAAGTGGGAACACATCAAACATGGAAGCACTGTGGATAGTCTTGTATTCAGATGTATCTTAATCCATGAAAATAAATGCTAGCCCCTAGGATTTCTGTTCTTCAGAATTACAGATGAGTACATTATGAGTTATAGCCCCATCTCTGTATGTAATGACTTCATTTTATAGCATCTTATCTTGCCGACACATCTGAAGGTGCTTTTGTAAAAGATGCACAATTTTACAATACGGTCTGCAGTGCCAATTTAATAACTGAAAGCAAGCAAAAACAAATGTGCTTTTACTTTTTTGATTTAAAGTGCCAACATTCTTATTTCATGTCTCTGGGCATGGAGTTAGAGAGATGGTACTAAGGTTGAAGCAGTCATGCAGTATAGGACTGGTGAGCTTGCAGTTCAGGATCAGATTAATTCAATTTATGTTTGCATAGCAAAGAGTGACTAGAGAGCTTGGATTAAATTCTAAATGGCTTTAAATCAAGTGGATGGAGTACGTTAATGCAGCAAAAGCTCCATATACTTGCTTGCGCTCTAGTTCCATCCCAAGATGTATGCTCGGACCAGTATGTTAAAATAAATAGTTACCATATTGTAATGTATGGAAAGGTTCGTGTATAAATCCCTCTCTTTTGAATCAGTTACAATGGTAGCTGGTTAAATAAACTTTGAATATGAAAACATAGTTAGTGATTCAAGACTGAACAAATGAACAATATTTCAGAACCTTTGGTCTGGGGAGACTGAGCTATATTAACTTTTGTTGCATCATGTTTTTTAAAAAAATACAATATTAGGACCCAATCCTGCAAATTCATACTTTCATGTGTATGAAGTAAATGGAACTATTTATGCAAATGTTGTTTCCAGGATTAGACTCAATCTCTGACTATACTGTAAGAAATGAACTATAGTTACACTATACATGAAAGTGTACAGCATTATAAATGATTGATTCAATCATCAAAGCAAGATTCCCGTCTTTATAACCTGTATCTTATTACATGCAAGATTAATGAACTGTGCAGGGTGATGGTAAATTTCAAAGAAATTTCACCTGAAGCTTGAGTAAAGGATTGAGTGTTTGTAATCTTCTGTGATAATTTCAGTGTATAATGTCATTTCTGAGGTTTTAGCTCTAAGGCTGGGTCTACATTCAAAAGTTAAGTCGACCTGTGTATGAAAAGTCCACTCCCCTGAGTGACAGATTTAAGCCGACCTAACCCTCAGCATAGACATCTCTTTTCCCTGGACCTAGCTACTGCATCTCTGGGAGGTCGATTTAACTACGCTGGCAGGAGAACCCCTCCTGTTTTTATAGTGAGTTTCTACACTTGTAGCACTACAGTGTCTGCAGCTGCCTCTGTAGTGCTTCAAGTATAGACAAGCCCTGAAAATCTGATTTAAAACCGAATCTATCTTTAACACCAGATTTCAAGAAGAAAATGAGCACTTGACGTTATTAAAAATGATGAGGGTACGGTGAATAGCAGTATTAAAAAGATTTCACCTTTGATCTATACCATAAATGCTCCAGTTTTTTCCTTCTGCTTTTTTCTGCTCTTGGACAGAAAAAACTGAACTGATTCCTGCTGAGCAGATCTCTTTGAGAAGGCTGTATACTGCAACTCAAAATTATTTGACAACATTGTGCATGCTTTTAGATTTGCAAGTACTGCACCATGGTGAATTATATGATTTAAGTGTCAGAGTTGTGAAACCTGATTACCACCTTCAGTAGGATATGACGATTGGTTAGTGAAGTGGAATGCTTCTTGAAGATGTCTGTACAGGTGGTACAACTGAATATTTTTTAATTGCTATGCAGTTTGTCAAAATTGTTTTTAATGCAAATATATGGCAAGGGACCAGTGGGAGACTAGCTGTGGAACAAAGTTTGATGGCATACTGACTAAAATCTTTCTATTATAGGGAACAAGTGCGGAGCAGGACAATCGCTTCAGCAACAAACAGAAGAAGCTCTTGAAGCAGCTGAAATTTGCAGAATGTCTAGAAAAGAAAGTAAGTTGAGTTTATTTATTTGGGCAGGATGGGTGTGGAATAAAGTAAACTTTTAAGATGTCACAACCCAGATGCACAAGACAAAATTCTGAATGGCTATCAATGATTTGTATAGACATTGGAGGGAAGTCAAACACAAAAATACATGTATAAAAATGATGTTCAGGATATCCAAATGCATATTAAAGTACACCCTTTAAAAGAGCACACGGTATATTTATTATAATAAAAGGATAGTGCCAGTAAGCTTTGGGTCCAAATTTAGGATTTGGCTTTAAAAAACAAAACAGAAAACCAACTTTCAAGATGACCAGAGAATATTATTTTCAAAAGTGACTTGTTTCTAGATGCTTTTAAAATATTGCCCAAACTGTTGTCTTGATATTTTTACATTTCAGCTGAGTGTGTCTCTCTCAAAAAAAAAAACAAAAACAAAAAAAAACCCCACCAAAAAAACAAACAAACTGGCAATACCTACTTTAACTGGCAGTAAAACTGATGCACTTGCAGTGTGTCCTCAGTAGGAAGAGAGAGAATGCCTAGAGAAACTAAATTGTAGTCTGGGGCTAATGATGATTTTGTGTGCTGGGGAAATGGTTCCTCTGAAAGTTGGCAGTAAGTAACCACCCACTTCTGTTGTCACTACAGCCGACAATGGGGTTTCAATAGTTTCTATTGCTCATGTGTGCCTACTTTGTGGACGATAAGGCTGGCGAGTCCACAGGCAGTGACTGCTGCAGTAGGTAAACTGTAAACAGGGCTCCATCAAGGAGACAGTGATTATCCCTAAATCATACAGACTGAACTGTCATCTAAATTCTGAAGTAACTACAAAACGGTATCTGAGAAAAACAATGTTACTTACCTTTTGGGAGCTGTGATCATGATCTAAGAATGTCACAAAGACTGTAACTTTAAGTGCCGGGGTGAGGCTGGGAGTTAAATTGCTAGTGAACCTCACTTTGGTACTAGGTACAATAGACAGGTTTCAGAGTAGCAGCCGGGTTAGTCCGTATTCGCAAAAAGAAAAGGAGTACTTATGGCACCTTAGAGACTAACCAATTTATTTGAGCATAAGCTTTTGTGAGCTACAGCTCACGAAAGTTTATGCTCAAATAAATTGGTTAGTCTTTAAGGTGCCACAAGTACTCCTTTTCTTTTAGGTACAATAGAGAATCAGACATTTAAAAAAACACACAAATGAATATAATGTGAGAAGAACAAAAGGTTGGATTTCCCAAGTTTAACAAATTCTGTTAACTGTCAGAAATTTTATTAGTTATTAGCTAACAAAACAATGGATATGATTTAGACTTTGATAAAATCCCTTGCAAAAAGTTGGCAAGAAAACTTTGAGCCTGATCCAACTATCATTGAAGTCAATGGGAAGTTTTCTGTTAACTTCAGTGGAAGT